>NC_091796.1:109800000-110127500 GCF_041296235.1 Equus asinus
GAATGTTGCTGTGCATACTCACAAATCGCCGTCGGCGGCATCCTTGGTGAAGGGAGTGCCCTCTGGTCCCTCTGGCACGAATTCGTGATAATCCACCGCACACTCCCGGCTGCTCTGGCCCGGCCTCCTCTCCATGGCACCCGGGCAGTTTTGCCATCTCTCCCATGGAAGGCAGCCACCCTCGAGTTCAGTCCTCAGACAAATGGTCACCGGCTCTGCATGCTGTGAGCATCGCTGTCGTTACCTAAGAAGCACATTCATCTATGTAATTTCTGGTCTGGAAATGTTGATGCAATAATCCATAATCAATCTATTAATCAAAACTGGGATGAGTTTATTATATGAGCCAATCTGAGGTCCAAATAGTGAGCGACGACAACCTTGACCAAGGAGGGCAGTACTCTGAAGAAGTGGGGTGTGCAGCGTGGTTATATCCCGTCTTGGAACAAGGGCCATACATCACATATGACAGAAGTATCTCTTTTACTACAGTCACAAGATGCTTTGCTAGCAGGGCAGGTCAAGTATCACAATATGGCACAGTAGGTCAGTAAGGAATTCTTAGATTCTGGGAATAAATGCTCATCAGTAAGAAATGCCAAAAGGGGCAGGATAATTTTAAGGGCATCATTCTTGCTTTGGGACATTGTAAATGTTTGCAGCAGATGTACAATGCATGCTCGAAAGGCCATATCAGGTCTTTCCAGAAAAAATAAGATCCAGCCTGATTAGTTTAAAGCAAATGGCTTCGTCATATACCTCAATATTTTACCTTTTCATATTGCTTTCATTGATTCATTATTCCCCCCATTGATCGATAATGTTTTTATAGAAAACATTGATGATGTAAGTATTGTCCCTTGGTGCTATGGTGATTGCTGAGTGTCCTGGTCCGTCATGTCCCTCAGTGCTAGGCTTGTATGTCCTTGACGTGCCCAGTTATGACCATTGGTGGGAAATAGTTGGATATAGTGGATGAGCATAGAGGTATACAATTACAGGGAAGCATTCCATAGGTTATGTACGTTTTCAGTAGGTTTAGATTGTCACACAAACGTTGTACCTATGCTTTGACCTGACTCATGAGGCTGCATGTGCCTAATTATAGAACAGCTACACTAACAGTGCTGATAATTCAAAACTTGAAAGGATTATTTGAAAAATGAGTTCTTAGGTATAGTCTTATCAGAAGGAAATTCATCCAGGGTTGTAAGATCAATCAATCACCTCAAGTGGCTGAGCAGCAATTACTCTAGCCTGCATGCCAGTCTTACAACACTGAGTAAAGGAAAGAGTAATTAGTTTGCATATTATGATTAATAGAAGAATTCCAAGGAGTAACAGACACAGGAATTGCAATTCAGATTTCAAGAGGGCACCCAACCTGAAGGGAGCCAACTACGCAAAACAAACCTGGATGCAGGATCGCTTAAGGCATTCACCTGCTTTTCCAAGTGCTTTAGCAGATAGGACACATTGGAAGACTCATCAGGTCCAAAAACGCAGCGTTCAGTTTGAATGAGTGCACATGTCCCACCTTGGGATGCTGTTAGACTATCTAAGGCCATTCTAATTGGAAGACAGCCCTCCCCACTAAAGACATTTGCATATTTAATAAGGCTATTCCTACCTGACTTTCATTGAGGGAAGTTTGACTAAATTTAGTCAGAGTCTCTACGTGATATGACATCTTGTAGCCCCAAGGAAGCAGCAAATATGGCCGCTGGTGGTCATACCAGTGAACACTGATGGAGTCCATCTGGCCTTACTGGGAGGAACATTGAGAACAGCTGTTAGCTCAGGGCGACTCCTTCCCTGCCTCCAAAGGAAGTCCAGGGTGCAGTGTCCCAGCCATCCAGGCAGGAGCCAAGACTGGAGGTTTGTTCCACACAACCACTGAGTTCCATTAGGAGCCACCCAGGGAACGCCTGGCCATTGAGACCAGTGTATTTCAAAGCATTCATGTACTTTGAATATGGTAGTATTGTGACATGACTCGGGGGATATCCATCCCATATTTGTGTAAAGTCTCCCATAGTTCTCACTGTAATATCTGGTTTGTTTGCAAATTATTGGCACAATTGGATCGTCTGAGTAACAGAGAAAGAGTGGCCGTGCCCTGTATCATGAGTAGCATGGGGTATTAGCCATGTTTCAAGGACCATAATTAGTAATATTTGATCGACTGCTAACTCTGGAACTAGATCTTTGTCTCATAATAATCTGCTTTAAAGCTTTGCAATCCATATCTTGAAGGAGAGAAACCCTCTAAGGTAACCCAGATGTACCACAAAGGGGAAGCGGGCCACCTATCCAGCAATTGAACAGATTTTTGTGTGTTACAAAGGAATGTGAGCATTGTAAGACATTGCCATCAGAGGCCCATTCAGATGTGGATTGAAATAACAAACATACTATCAGGAAAACTTAACTGGCATTTTTATCGTTAATTAAAAGGTTTTGTAATTAGGCTATAATCTGGCTTATAGAGCTGGGTGGGGAGCAAATATTGTGATAGGTAAAACTGTCAGGCAATCTAGAAATTGATTATTGTACTAATTACAGTGTATTCAAACATTACAAAGGTGTAAATGAGGAGATACAGGTTAGGAATAGAGGCTTGGTCCAAGTCTTGTCACAGTTGTCTACAACAGATGAGTCTTCTCAGCCTGGTTTGGAGACGTTTTTCTTGGTCAGTTGAAGTTGAGTGTCATAAATAGGAGCTGAAATCAACTCAGGTGGAAAAGTCCATTTTTTTAATTGAGAACTGTGAATCCACGAGTCTACGCATCTTAATTTTGCCATGTGAGATTGTTTAAGAGTACCTGGTATGGTCCTTCCAACCGGACTGCAAAGGGTCTTTTATCTGATGACTTTTCCAATAAAGAAAAGGTGTATGTAGTAGCTCAGGATGCTTAAGGTCTTTATCTCTTGGGAGCTTTATCTTCTGCTGTGAAAGGAATCAGCTATCAACTTTTCAATTCTAAGTGTCTGAACGAGACCTTGACAATAATACTAGATATCTCCCTTGAGCAAAGTTGGTTCATACATTCCCTCTTCTAATTCCATAGGTCATCCTGTTATTGTTTCAAAAGGAGGCAGCTGATGTTTCCCAAAGTGTGCAGATCTAAGACTGGGGAGCACTAGCAGAGGTGCTTCTGTCCCTGAGAGACGAAATGCTTCTGAAAGCTTTGCCATTGGAATTTTGATTGTGCCTTCAGTAAAATGTTGCATTATTGGGCCAAATGTCACAACTAGATTTCATTATTTGTCTAGTGACATGAGTTCCCCGGTCACTGTGTAACTAAGTAAGAATTTCCCAAACAGGAGCTATCCTTTGCAATAATAATTTATCTACTGCTAAAGCCATTGCTCTTCTACAAGGAAAATCCCCAACTCAATGTGAGAACAAACAGATCATCACTAAGACATTTACATCCTGGTGATGGTGGCATCTGAACAAAGTCCAATGGCCATACCTCAGAGGGTCCCTTAGGAAGGGGAAAGTTTTTTTGTGACCCAGGAAGTGGTGTCACTGGATTATGCTCTGTGCACACTGCACAACGAGCATGGCTTTATGAGCCACGGTGGGAGAAAGTTTCCAAAAGTATTGTTTTCCCCATGAAATCGTGTTTTCCCGTGCTCAGTGGAAAATTGATGCTTATTCTGGAGCAGTGGCAATTGTGCTCCAATAGGCACTATGGATTTTTTATCTGGCCTGAAGCCCGTCTGTGTGGTTGTGTGAAAATTTTGTTTTTGTTGTCATTCTGTTTCTCTTCTTCCATGATTTCTTGGGGCTGTAGGTGGAAATCCTTTACTGGGACAGCAGAGTTAACAGAAAGTAGTGGGCATTCTTGAGGCTGTACAGGATGTCCAGCCTGGTAATGGCCGTGCTCATTTTCTACACAAGACACATTTGTAAGCCAAATTAGATCTAAAATGCAGTTGTGGCCATTTTCCTCCTGTGGTGCTGGCTGGAAGGCAGCAGAGTTAAGAGAATGAATAGAATTACAAGTGATAACACTATACAGGACATATTAGAGATTATTTTTGATAAATTTCATGTAATTTCTAAAAGGCTTATATTAATCACTTATATGTTCACAAGGATATTCCTAAAAGAGCTTAGCGTGACTTATTTGACAGTGCTCCCCATATAATTAACATACCAAATAAGGTTAGTTAATTTAGTATGTCCTTCTTTATAGAAGAGAGAATAAGTTGTTTGAGAAGTCCCAGAGGCCCACCAGAATTTCTCAAGGTTACTTTCAGGTCAGAATAAAGACTTGATTGGGCCCGCCCAGTGGCATAGCAGTTAAGTTCACATGCTCCACTTTGGTGGCCTGGGGTTCACATGTTTGTATCCCGGGCGTGGAGCTAGGCACTGCTTATTAAACCATGCTGTCGCAGGCATCCCACATATAAAACAGTAGAGGAAGATGGGCATGGATGTTAGCTCAGGGCCAATCTTCCTTAGAAAAAAGAGGAGGACTGGTGGCTGATGTTAGCTCACGGCTAATCATCCTCAAAAATAAAAAAGAAAAGAAAAGAAAGAAAAGGAAAGAAAAAAACACAATTTAGAACTTGAATTTAGGGGAAGCTTGTCAAAAATAGCAAATGGTTTTAACACACTTGGTCAAATAGGATCACAGGTCACTGGGAAACAATGCTCAGCTATCCATTTAACCAAGGTGGCAATTAAGGATTTTGAGGCAAAGATAGAAAATTAAATAGTTGTAAGAAAGACCTTAGTTGCTCTGATTAAAGACATGGTAGTGGCTGTACAAAAAATTTATTTTGATTAGACATAAAATCCTTACCTTTCTTGTACACTGCTCAAAAGTAATTAAAGGGGCTGGCCCGGTGGTGCAGTGGTTAAGTGCACACATTCCGCTTCTTGGCAGCCTGGGGTTTACCGGTTCGGATCCTGGGTGCGGACATGGCACCACGTGGCACGCCATGCTGTGGTAGGTGTCCCACATATAAAGTAGAGGAAGATGGGCTTGGATGTTAGCTCAGGGTCAGGCTTACTCAGCAAAAAGAGGAGGACTGGCAGTAGTTAGCTCAGGGCTAATCTTCCTCAAAAAAAGAAAGTAATTAAAAATCTTTCATGATCTCTTTATCAAGAGCCAACTAAAAGTCCTAGAAAGTGATCCTTTTAAGAGAAAGAAAACCAAATTCTAATTTTTTCACCAGCTTACTTTTAATATTAAAACTTGTTCACTTAATTAAGTTCATTTTAGTCTTAGCCAAATTGACCTTGCACAAGACTCTTTCTTCAGGATTCCCTTCGACAAACCTTCTGAGACTTGGCTTTTTCATTCAGAATTTGTCCCATGCCTTCTTTCCTCCTTCCTAGTACCTTAGGACAAATTTATGTTTCCTACGAAAACAAACAAAAATATTTCCGTTCCTTATATCTTTACTGAAAACATACATCCGGCTTTCCTTAACTCTTTCTTTAAAAGGATTTTTGGAGACCTCATCAAGATGGCTTCATAAGCAGACTCTGAACTCATCTGCTGCTATGAACACAACCAGGTTACAACTATTTTTGGAAAAATTACCCTGGATAGAAAACTGAAAACTGGATAAAAACAACCCCCACAACAAGGGCCAATCCCAACTAAGGTGGAAGAGGCAGAAATTCCTGCTGGAGAGAAAAAAGCCACCTTCAGGAGCAGCGGAGTTTCTCAGCTGGCCAGGCGGGAGCCACCCTAAGGTATGCAGCTCTCTCTGGAGGAATGAGGTCTGGCTCGGGGGCCGATATTGCTATAAGCATCCTTCAGACTCAGGGCAACTGAGACAAGGGTCTTACTATCTGGCTTCACTGGCTGTTAACTGCAATGGGGGTACTCCCAGCAAAGCTATCAGACAAAAGCCGAAAAGGCCTGCATCTTAAAGGGCCCATGCACAAACTCACCTGTCTCAGCAACCTAAAATCACCAGAGAGAAGGCTGATAGTCCTTTGGTGAAAAGAGACTCACCTGGTGGGCTCTAGGGGCATCTTGGTGAGAGGAGGGACCTCTCTGGAGACTGAAACATTGGTGGGGGCCATTGTTCTCACCTGGTGCAGGTGTCTTGACACAGATTCTGGCAGACACCATTGAGGTTCTTCCCCTGGCCTGTTAGCCCAGGGATCTGCCACACACACTGGAGCTCAGATTTAATCCTGTTCAGCCAGGGCAGGCAGCCTGCCCTAGGGACAGGCCCCGCCCAACAGAAAATCCTCAGGCTACTTGTCAGTCTGCATTTACTGGGTGCCTTGATCCTCTACAGGCAGGTGAGTGGGGATGGGGCTGTGTGAGGACCAGGTGAACTGTGGGGGGCACTAGTGGAGAGGTGGGGGCCTCTGCAGTGGGGTGTTGGGGTACGTTCCATGGGGTTGGGTGGATGGACCAGGACTGTGTTGACAGTGTGTGTGGTCCTGTGGGAGGTGAGGCTTATCTCTGGCAGAAGACCTGTGCTTCAGAAATAGCCATAAAAAGGATCAGTCCCACCTTCCAAAGCCTGAAACAATTGAGTGCTCCTGTGCCTAGGGCCAGGCCCACTCAGCTGCACTCCTAAGAGAACTGGCAACAGCCTTCCAGGTCTGAGGCCTATAGCAACTGTAAGCCCCTGAGCCTTGCAGCCAGCTACACTGGGCACCTACCTAATTAATAGGAAAACTGCAATAGGAGTGTGCTGATAGACTTTGTAGCCAATGGTGCTGAGGCTCCCCAAACCGGATTCGCAAACAACTGGCCAGGGAAGGAAAGACTTGACTCGTGCATTAACAGCAACCCCGCCACAGCAGAAGGACACAAGAAGCCCACAAAGGGGTCACTCCTGGATCTTTTGGACTGGTGATGAGAGGGAAGCACACTGCTGGGCTTCAAAAGACATCTCTTACATAAGGCCAGTTCTCCAAGCTCAGGAGACATATCCAACTCACCTAATGCATAGATATAAGCACAGAGAAAGAGGCATAGTGAGGAGACAAAGGAATACATTCCCAGCAAGGGAACAGGACAAAAACCCAGAAATAGGACTAAATGAAACAGAAATAAGTGACCTAGCTGACAAAGAGTTCAAACAAAATCTCATCAGGATGCTCACAGATATTGGGAGAAGACTGGATGAACACAGTGAGCTCACCAACAAAGAAGTGGAAAATATAAAAAAGAACCAATCAGAAATGAAGAATACAGTAGTGGAAATGAAAAATTCACTAGAGGGACTCAGTAGCAGAGTAAAAGATACGGAAGAATGGATCGGCAAGTTAGACGAAAGACTAGGGGAAATCACCCAAGCTGAACAGAAAAAAGTATTAGAGAGAATGAGAACAGTCTAAGGGAACTCTGGGACAATATCAAGCTCGCCAACATTCAGATTATAGGTGTCCCAGAAGGAGAAGAAAGAGACAAAGGGGGGGAAAATTTATTTGAAGAAATAATAGATGAAAATTTTCCTAATCTAAGGAAGGAAACAGACATGCAAGTACAAGAAGCACAGAGAGCTCCAAAGAAGATAAGCCCAAAGAGGCCCACACCAAGACACATTATGATTAAAATGTCCAAAATTAAAGAAAGAGAGAGAATCCTAAAAGCAGCAAGAGGAAGGCAACAAGTGATGTACAAAGGAAAGCCCATAAGCCTATCAGTGGACTTCTCAGCCGAAACCCTGCAGGTGAGAATAAAATGGCATGGCGTATTTAAGGTGCTAACGGAAAAAACCTACAGCCAAGAATACTCTATCTATCAAGGTTGTTATTCAGAGCGGAAGGAGAGATAAAGAGCATCCCAGACAAGCAAAAACTAAAGGAGTTTATCACCAAGAAACCAGTTCTACAAGAAATGCTGAAGGGACTTATTTAAGTGGGAAAGTGATGACCACAAATAGGGATAAAAAACTTATCACCCCCCCCCCCAAAGAAAACCCAGGAAATAAAGTTACTGGTAAAGGTAAAAATGTAGTAAAGGTAGCAGATCAACCATCTGTGAAGATAATATGAAGGTTAAAAGACAAAAGTACTCAAAGTACCTATTTCAACGATAAGAGGCTAATGGATAGACACACACAAAATAAGAGATTATATATGATTTCAAAAACATAAAATGTGGGAGGAGGGGAGTGAAAAAGTAGAGCTTTTAGAGAGGGATAAAGCTAAAGAGTCTATCAACTCGATATAGACTGTTATATTCATAGAATATTATTTTGGATTCTCATGGTAATCACAAATCAGAAACCTATAATAAGTAAGCATAAAAGTAAAACAAAAGAAATCAAACATATTACTAAAGGAAGCCATCAAACCACAAGGGCAGAGAGCAAGCGAAAAGGAACAGAAGAGAGAAGAACTACTAAAACACCCAGGAAAAAAAAGTAACAAAATGGCAATAAATATATATTTATAAATAGCTACTTTAAATGTCAATGGACTAAATGCTCCAATCAAAAGGCATAGGTTGCCAATTGGATAAAAAAACAAGACCTATATATATGCTGCATCCAAGAGACACACTTCAGACCTAAAGACACTCACAAACTGAAAGTGAAAGGATGGAAAAAGATATTCCATGCAAATGGCAAAAAAAAAAAAAAAAAAAAGAAAGAAAGCGGGAGCAGCAATACTTATATCATACAAAATAGACTTTAAAACAAAAACTGTAACAAGAGACAAAGAAGGGCACTACATAATGGTACAGGGAATAATCCAACAAGAAAATATAACACTTGTAAATATCTCTGCACCCAACATAGGAGCACCTAAATATATAAAGAAATTATTAACAGGCATAAAAGGAGAAATAGACAGTAACACAATAATAGTAGGGGACTTTAACACTCCACTTACATCAATGGATAGATCATGCAAACAGAAGATCCATAAGGAAACAGTGGCCTTAAATGACACATTTGACCAGATCGACTCAGTGCATATATAGAATATTCCATCCCAAAACCACAGAATACATATTCTTTTCAAATGCACATGGAACATTCTCCAGGACTGATCACATATTAGGCCACAAAGCTAGTCTCAATAAATTTAAGAAGATTGAAATAATACCATGCATCGTTTCTGACCACAAAGGTATGAAACTAGAAATCAACTACAGGAAGAAAGCCAGGAAACCCACAAAAATGTGGAGAGTAAACAAAATGCTATTGAACAATGATTGGGTCAATGAAGAAATCAAAGGAGAAATCAAAAAATTCCTGGAGACAAATGAAAATGAAAATATGACATGCCAAAATCTATGGGATACAGCAAAAGCAGTTCTAAGAGGAAAGCTTATAGCAATTCAGGCCTACCTCAATGTGAAGAAAAATCCCAAATGAACAATCTAACAGCACATCTAAAGGTACTGGAAAAAGAAGAACAAGCAAATCCAAAAACCAGCAGAAGGAAGGAAATAATAAAAATCAGAGTAGAAATAAATGAAATAGAGACTCAAAAAGCAGTAGCAAAAATCAGTGAAACCAAGAGCTGTTTCTTTGAAAAGATAAACAGAATGACAAGCCCTTAGCTAGACTCACCAAGAAAAAAAGAGAGAAGGCTCAAATAACTAAAATCAGAAATGAAAGAGGAGAAATTACAACAGACTCCTCAGGAATACAAAAGATAATAAGAGAATACTATGAAAAGCTATATGCCAACAAATTGAATAATATAGAAGAAATGGATGAATTCTTAGACTCATACAACCTTCCAAGCTGGACCAAGAAGAAGTACAGAATTTGAACAGACCAATCACCAGTAAGGAGATTGAAACAGCAATGAAAAACCTCCCAAAAAATAAAATTCCAGGACGAGAGGGCTTCCCTAGAGAATTTGACCAAACGTTCAAAGAAGACTTAATACCCATCCTTCTCAAACTCTTCCCAAAAATTGAAGAAAAGGGGAGGCTTCCTAACTCATTCTACGAAGCCAACATTATCCTGATACCAAAACCAGGCAAGGACAACACAAAAAAAGAAAATTACAGGCCAATATCACTGATGAACATCAATGCAAAAATCCTCAACAAAATACTAGCAAATCAAATACAATGATATATTAAAAAGATCATACATCACGATCAAGTGGGTTTCATACCAGGGATTCAGGGATGGTTCAACATCCGCAAATCTATCAACGTGATACACCACATTAGCAAAATGAAGAATAAAAATCACATGATCATCTCAATAGACACAGAGAAAGTGTTGGACAAGCTACAGCACCCATTTATGATAAAAACTCTAAGTAAAATGGGTCTGGAAGGAAAATACCTCAACATAATAAAGGCCATATATGACAAACCAATAGCAAATATCATTCTCCACGGAGAAAAATGGAAAGCTATCCCTCTAAGAACAGGAATCAGACAAGGATGCCCTTGTCACCACTCTTATTTAACATAGTATTGGAAGTTCTAGCCACAGCAATCAGGCAAGAAAAAGAAATAAAAGGGATCCATACTGGAAAAGAAGAAGTGAAACTGTCACTCTTTGCAGAGAACATGATTTTATATATAGCAAACCCTAAAGAACCCACTAAAAAACTTTTAGAAATAATAAGTGAATACAGTCAAGTCGCAGGATATGAAATCAACATACAAAAATCGGGTGCATTTGTATACACCATCAATGTAGTAGCGGAAAGAGAAATTAATAATACAATCACATTTACAATTGCAACAAAAAGAATAAAATACCTAGGAATAAACTTAACCAAAGAGGTGAAAGATTTGTACACAGGAAACTATAAAATATTGTTGAAAGAAATCCAAGAAGACACAAAGAAATGGAAAGACATTCCATGCTCTTGGATTGGAAGAAATAACGCAGATAAAATGTCCATACTTCCTAAAGCAGTCTATAGATTCAATGCCATCCGTATTGAAGTTCCAACAACGTTTTTCACAGAAATAGAACAAAGAATCCTAAAATTTATATGGAACAACAAAAGACCCCAAATAGCCAAAGGATTCCTGAGGAAAAAGAACAAAGCTGGAGGTATCACACTTCCTGATTTCAAAATATACTGCAAAGCTGTAGTAACCAAAACAGCATGGTACTGGCACAAAAACAGACACACAGATCAATGGACCGGAATTGAGAGCCCAGAAATAAACCCACATATTTATGGACAGCTAATATTTGACAAGGGAGCCAAGAGCATACAATGGAGAAAGGAATGCCTCTTCAATAAATGGTGTTGGGAAAACTGGACAGCCACAAAAGAATGAAAGTAGAACATTACCTTACACCATGCACAAAAATCAACTCAAAATGGATTAAAGACTTGAATGTAAGACCCGAAACAATGAAACTTCTGGAAGAAAACATAGGCAGTACGCTCTTTGACATTGGTATGAGCAGCATATTTTCAAGTACCACGTCTGACTGGGCAAGGGAAACAAAAGAAAAAACGAACAAATGGGACTACATCAAACTGAAAAGTTTCTGTGCAGCAAAGGAAACCATCAACAAAACGAAAAGACAACCTAACAATTGGGAGAAGATATTTGCAACCATCTATCAGATAAGGGGTTAACTTCAAAATATACAAAGAACCAATACAGCTGAACAACAAAAAAACCAACAATCCAATTAAAAAGTGGGCAAAAGATCTGAACAGACATTTCTCCAAAGAAGATATACAGATGGCCAACAGGCACATGAAAAGACGCTCAACATCATTAGCTATCAGGGACATGCAAATCAAAACTACAATGAGGTATCACCTCATCCTGGTCAGAATGCCTATAATTAGCAAGACAGGAAACAACAAGTGTTGGAGAGGATGTGGAGAGAAGGGAACTCTCATACACTGCTGGTGGGAGTGCAAACTGGTGAAGCCACTACGGAAAGCAGTATGCAGTATCCTCAGAAAATTAAGAATAGGTCTACCATAGGATCCAGCTATCCCACTGCTGGCTATTCATCCAAAGAACTTGAAAACACAAATGCCTAAAGATACATGCACCTCTGTGTTCACTGAAACATTATACACAATAGCCAAGACTTGGAAGCAACCTAGGAGCCCATCAAGGGACGAATGGATAAAGAAGATGTGGTATTTATACACAATGGAATACTACTCAGGCACAAGAAATGATGAAATACGGCCATTTGTGACAACATGGATGGACCTTGAGGGTATTATGCTGAGTGAAATAAGTCAGAGGGAGAAAGTCAAATACCATATGATCTCACTCATAAGCGAAAGATAAAAACAATGACAAACAAACACATAGCAACAGAGGTTGGATTGGTGGTTACCAGAGGGAAAGGGGGGAGGGGGGAGGGCAAAAGTGATTAGGCTCACATGTGAGGTCCTGGACTATAATTAGTTTTTGGGTGGTGAACATGATGTAATCCACACAGAATTCGAAACATGACAATGTACATCTGAAAGCTATAGAATGTTATAATCCAGTGTTACTGCAATAAAATAAAAAAAAAGGATTTTTCTATTTTTGAGGAAGATTGGCTCTGAGCTAACATCTGTGCCCACTTCCTGTATTTTCTATGTGGGACGCTTGCCTCAGCATGGCTTGATAAGCGGTGTGTAGTTTGGCACCCAGGATCTGAACCAGTAAACTGCTGGTCGCTGAAGCAGAGCATGCGAACTTAACTGCTGCATCACTGGGCTGGCCCCTTCTCTTAATTTTAAGTATTGGCAGACCCAGAAAATACTGTGTAGAAACACGTGCTTTCTCATAGAAAATTTCTCAGCATGGCAGGAACCTTGTTTATAATTAAACCCAAGTATTTTTCTTGTTTCTCTGAAATAAGAAGCCAAAGGTAGACAAATCTATGTTTAGTAATTAACGTCTAATGTGGTATCTTATGTGGAAATGACCTAGATGCTCAATAAATTTTCTCAGTTAGTTTAGCAAAACTAAGGTTTCAAGTTACCAAAAGGTTTTGAAGTTATTTTAAGTACCTACACCAAAACACATAATTGTTCTTGAAATTTCACCCAAACACCTTTATCTTCTTCAAATCTATCGAGTTTAGTTGTTCCCAATACTTGTATTCAGATTGCCTGCAAACTTCATGAGACATTAGGCAAACTCAGGTATTATTCTAAGGTATTTTTTTCTGACGAATTAAAAGTTGATAACATGTCTGTATCATACCTAATGCTGATAACTTGGAAACACGTTTATTTCAATTAAACTGACAAACTTAAATAGGCTTTCATTTCCGGAAATTGGTTTAAACCGTGTTAACTTGAAAGACATTCGGGTTAGTTTCTGTGACATGTATATAAGCACTTACTTTAAGCTAACAACGAGAGCTCTTTGAGAAGTTATAATCTGGAGCTGAAACGATCACACACATGTAATGTGCATACTTATAGACACACACACAGACTCCACAGGTATTGTTTTGAAACTACTTCTATGAATCAGGTGCATTAATACAAACCTCACCAGTTGTGAGAGAGTGAGTGAGTGTTTTAAGTTTTTTCTACTAATATTTGTGGAGAAGATATGTAAGATGCTAGATGTTGGGCAAGAGTGCTTCCATAGCCATTTTTCTATTCTTTTTCTTTCTTTTCCCCTTTGGTCTTGGTAAGTGGTGATGGTCTATGTAATAGTTGCTGGAGAGTTCACAAGCTCTTCGAGATAAAGGAAATGGGTGGGATCTGAACTGCCTCTAGAGCGGCATTTCCAGTTTTGCAAAGATTTGTAAGTCAAGGACAGCTGCTCTTAATTCCTCAGAATTTGGGCTGTAACTTAAGTGACATTATAGATTGATCTACGTGTCCAAGTACATCACCCCCAATTTGCTTCTTTCCCTCTGGGCGCTTAGTTTTGTTTTAACTTAGGGAGGAATGTCTGTAAAAACAATTCCCATCAGGCTCTGAGTGTCAGCTTCCAGTTGGGCCAAATTTCTGATGATAAGTTGCCAAACCCTTTCAAATATCTTATCAGGTTTCGGCCAGGACAAACAGGGAGTACACCTGGCAGCAGTGAACAGCTCTGCTAACCCTTAGTGGAGCAGTTTTCTGGAAAATCTCCCAGTGTCTCGTCAACTCCAGGAGGGGCTCATATTGGGCCCTCCGTTACCGGTAGATTGTGGGAGCGTTGTGAAGCCACGACCTAATAGACTTCGCTTTTGGTTCCCTCTTATAACTTAATTTTTTATGAACATTGTGCCACAAAACTTTCAGGAATGTTTCTGGAATTGTGAAGTTTTTGCTTTTAAGAGAACTTTTTAAATGATCTTGTTGAATGGAGCGTTCCTTCTAATGGCCAATGTAATTTCCCTCAGGATAGTGGCAGTTTGGTGGGACCCTGAGCCACAAGCAGAGTGCAAGTCACATTCTGTCCCACCACGTCTGATGGCAAAGTGGTGTGCAGCTGCATTTTTGTCTGACCATAATTAGGGGCCCCCAACTGGATGATTATCAAGCCGGGCCCTCAGGACACACAAAAAACTTAGTAAGATTTACCGTTGTTTGTGAATACTTGCAACTCCAGAACATTTAATTTTTGAGCAGTTGTACTGGAGGGTGGCAGATTTGACTCTTTAAAAACGAAAGATTTCTCTGATCCACGGCTCTTAAACCTAGTGCAAAAAAGACTAGTTTGATAGCTCAAAGGAGCCCCAACCTGGCCACAGTGACCTTAAATGATCTTGCCAGCTGTTTACAGTTTTCTCCATTTAGTGAAGCACTTGCAAATGTCAGCATGAAGCCAGCCAGAATTTCAGTGGGTGGCTGCCCATTCCAGAACTGGTCATCTTTCAGAAGCATGGTTTCCCACTTTTCTCTTAGTTCATCTACTGTAAAGTAGGAACACTTTCTAGGGGCAGTGTAGAGTCTCAGAAAGGTGCTGTTTGTGAGGGTCACTCCCTAAAAATGTGCAAGCACCCTCCAATGTGCCTCGGTTTCCCCCTCCCAGCAGTCTAAAATGCTTTGGGGGCTCGGAGCGCTGGACGACCAGTCCTCATGTGCAGGTACCCGGACGAGCCTTTAATTAGTTAACGGGAATGATCACAAGGCAGTTTCCTGTGGGCCGGCCACACGTTTCGTGGATCGATCCTTGGATGCGTTTATTAGGTCCCGTAGCATGAGAGCGCCTTTCAGCTGGAAGGCGCTGGAGCCCCTTCTCCTCGGAGATGAACATGTTCAGACTCTCATTTCTCTAACAATTTGTTCAGACTTTATGGATACAATTCGTTCCAATTTAAAGCCCAATTGAAAAGGTCTGCCTGCCCCACTCACTGCAAAGTTCCCCCTCTAGACCCCTGGCCCAGGACATCTCCTCTGTTCTCCTCTTTCCTGGGACACTCCCCCTAGGTTTCTCTTGCCTAGGAGACGTGCCAGTATTCCTTTAAAACACCTAGTCTTAATGCTTGAAGCAGCTTATATAAAACTCTGGGCCATCAACTGAAAATAAGGAGGTGCGGGTTTCAGGACAACTCGTCGGGGTCGCCTGAAGAATGCAGTGAAGCCAAGGTGGGGGCTTCAATGGGCCCCTGTTGGTTCTGAATATTGGTACAATGAAGATTCCATTTGGTCTCGGGTAGGTCTTTCTGAAATTCTGCCAACCGTGCCAAGAACTGTTGACACAAATAATCAATAATCAATCTATAAATCAAATTGGGTGAATTAATTATGTGAGGCAATCTGAGGTCTATATAGCCTGGGAAAACGACCTTCATCGAGGAAGGAAGCATTCTGAAGAAGAGGGGTGTATCGAGTGGTTATATACCATCCTGGAACAAGGGACGCACATCACACAGGACAGGAATGTCCCTCTTACTACAGTCACGAGATGCTTTTCCAGCACGGCATATCAGTGGTCACGAGATGAGCACAGTAGGTCAGTAATGAACGTTTAGTTTCTCGGAAAAAATGCTTATCTATAAAGAAATGCTGTTATGGGTCTGAGGCGTAGATCCCTGACTTTAAGGGCATCATTCTTGGCTTTGGGTCATTGACCATGTTTAGGGCAGATGGACAAGGCATGCTCGACAGGTCACGTCAGGTCTTTCTGGAAAAACAAGGTCAGGATGAATTCGTTTTAAACCAAATGACTGCTTCATATTCCTCCGGATATTGACCTTTCTTATTACATTTCATTTCTTCATCATCACCAACATTAAAGTGTTTGACAAAACCCCTGACAGTGTCCTGGCTAGTGGGTCTTAGGCCCATAGAGTCCAGGTCCCCCTGCTATGCCCAGGGTTCTGGCAAGACAAATCAGCACACAGAGTATTGAGTTGGGGTGCTCGGTACCCATCCTGGTCCCCAAGCTGTCTGCCCCTGGTTATGGCGGTGGGGCTGGTGTCGAGGATGAGCAGTCCCTCTTGGGATCATGACAGGGTTTTCAGGCACCAGGCCACTGCTGTCCCTGGATCCCTGCAGGCGTGGGCCACTTGGCTGGAGAGGGCGTGACCATGAGGTCTGGATGTTCAAGCCACAGGACTTTTCAGGATCCACACACATGTCCCCATCTGGCTCTGAAGGTCTCATTCTTTCAGACAAATCCTTTCACGTGGGAAAGCCAGTGAGGCTGTGAACTTACCTCGTGCTGAGATGCTGTGACCTGTCGAGTGGGGCTCTGGGGCTGGCTTTCAGGAACAGTCGCCCTGTGGTCACAGAGAAAAGAGATGCTTTGAAGGTGTTCACAGAAGCCCTTCCTCTGGTCTTGTCCCGAACGGGGATGTCAGAGCCGAGGCGTCATGTGTCGCTGCAGGCACTCCCGAGCAGATATAAGACGCCAGCCCAGCCCGTGACCTGGCAGCGCTCATTCCTAGCCTCACCTCACTTCACCTGTCTGGACAGCTTCTGCCCTGCCCCCAGCCTTGCCTCCATTCCGCCCCTCACTCCAGGCCACTGCAGAGGCCACCTCAGAGCTGACGGCCGCCGTGAGCCTCGGCCCACCAGCTCTCATTCCCGCCGTGGCCCCTCTCTGCTGCTTCCATGGGCACCAGGCCAGCTCAGCCACACCAGCTCCACCTGGGAGGTCTGCTTGCAGGAGCACTTTGCTGTGCGCATCCAGGTGGATGTAGGAGCATGACCCCTGCAGGCGTTTCAGGGGGACTGACGCTCCCAGGGGCCCGGACACGTATGGACTCGTAAGGGGAGCTGGGGGTGCGGCCAGGAGGAGCCCGCGCTGGCTTCCCGAGTCGCCCAGGTTCGGGTCCCGGGGAAGCTCCTGATGTTCGGATGCAGGAGGCTGCTCCATCCTGCCTGGCGCAGCGCCAAGGACCCCTGGCAGGTCCCTCGCTCCAAATCTCAAGGAAACGCACCGATTCTCTTTGTGGTATTGTTTGGGGTGACTGGTCTGTGGTGCGTGCAGGCTCCCCTGTGGGATGGGTTTGTGAGGACCAGGAGGCCAGGGCACGTGTGCCATTAATGTCTGTGTCCCAAGGGCTGGGGCTTCACTTGCTGGGAGTGAGCTCCCTGCCCATCTGCTCATCTGGGGGTCCTGTGGGCCCTTCCCCCCCCGTCTCTGCACGTTTCTGTAGGTGACTGACCTCCCCTGCCTTGCCCAGCTCAGCCTTATGCTGGACACTCACCAGCTTCCCCTTTGTCCCTGTTGTGTCCAGGTCACAAGATGTATTGGTTGTTGGTTGTGATCATGATTACGAGCTGTTGTCAGAAACCTCACCTCTCCTACAACACTGTGGGAATAGAGACCACGCACACGGGAAGAGCAGAGGCTGATGATCCGCAGCCGCGGCCCCAGGGAGTTGGGGTGGGAGGGAGCCAGGGAACCTTCGCAGTGTTGCATATGCACATGTGAGCTGTTTTCTGTGGGTATATGGTATATCCTAGAAGTGTCTATAACGCATATGTGCAATGCTAACATATTATATAACATACATGCTGATATGTTAAAATGTTTTCTATGTATAGAAGGATTCTTTATAGGAAAAAGGGGGCTTGGGGGCACCTGATGGGGTCCTGGGGAGGTGGGGTGTCCGTGATTGCTGGGAGCGCATTGGGCTCTCTCTGGTCCATCCTAAATCCATAGTGGGGAAGAAATCAGTGAAGCCGGCAGTCACTGACCAGGCCAGGAGGTTTGGGACGATGCATGGGTGGCTGTTTAATCCCGGGCTGTCCTGGAGATGGAGGTCTGACGTCCTGCAGGTCGTACAGGCTGCTGCCCCCTGGTTCCCGTGAAGAGGGCTCGGCTGCCAGGGCGGCTGCAGGTGGTGGTCAGGGCTCCGTGCTCATGAGCAGTCTGGCCGCTGTCCGTTCGTGTGTTCAATCTCTTACCACAATCTCTAAGGCGGTGTTTTCTGAACATGTGTGTCCATGATGTGCACCGGGCAGCGTGAATCTCCAGTGCACCGGGCCCTCCTGGAGCGACTCCTGCAGACTGCTGTGTGCACGTGTGGGAAGTGGGGTGGGCAGCGCGTCCTTATTTTTAAGTAACCCCCAGGCAACGCATGCAGTCTGCGGCCCTTAGGATGACCACGGCGGGCCCACGGTCCTCATCAGAGCCCAGACCGGACCCTGTCCCGGCCGAGCAGGGGGTTGAGGGCATTTGAGTAAGAACAGAAACAAAGGCTTATCTTGGGCTCATAGAAATATGCACAAAATTAAGGCCCATCCTCTGTAACTGAGATCTTTGCAGCTTTCTGCTGCGACCCTGGGTGTGTTGGGCATACACGTCCCACTCCTGAACCCCAGGCCCTCTGTCCAGCAACAGGTGCGGGGCAACCGCTGCGTCCTGACCATTTCTCGGCCTCGACCACCGTCCATGGATCTCAGAACAGCCGCTGCCAGGTCCCAGCTTTTGGCCTGAGCGGGTGTGGTCGAGACAGGTAGAGGGGGTCCTCCAGTCTCCAGACCACGCAGCCTTCTCAGGGTCATGCACTCGGGGAGCTTCACAGCGAGGGTCTTGTCCCAGTCCTTCCAGAACCTTCCGTGTTGACCAAAGTCATCCCTGGAGGTGTGGGGTGAAGAGTACCCTGGGTCCTGTCACACCTCACCCCTAAGTCCACCTGGAAGAAACATGAGGATCTTCTGCATCTAAGTCCATGGCCCCCTGAGGAGAGAACATTCTAGAAGCAGGGAAGGAGCTCAAGTAGGGGGTACCTGTCCCTCGCATCCACCCCTAATAACTTCAGTGGGTTGACTTCCTGAACGGGAGGCCCAGTGTAGTCTGCACAGACGGGGCTCTGGCCTCAGCTCTGAAGGGCCTGACCCTCAGCCTCTGTCCACGTGGGACCCTGGTTCTCGTCCTCAGGCTGTGGTGCCCGGCCCCTGGTTGTGCCCGTCAACCTGGTCCTGCCCAAAACCCCACCATCGGGCAGACTCAGACCTGCCAGGTCCCTGGCTGCAGGGTATCTGCTTGTCCGGAGGAGCGGCCGGCTGGCCAGTGGGCAGGAGACCCAAGGGCGGTGATGATGAGACCGAGGCCCCGCCTGGCCCTGTCTGCGCAGGGCTGAGGGCTGCCCAGGGTTTGCCAGCTCCCTCAGCAGATGGCCAGCTCCTCCCGAGGGCCTGGACCCGGCCTCCCCTCGCAGGTCCCATCCTGCCCCCTCGTCCTCCTTCCCATCGGGGAGGGCTGGCTCCTGTTGGGAGGAGGAAGTTTCGCTGCTGCCTTCTGAGGTCCTTGGCCTAGAAGAGTGCTGGTTCTGACGTCAGGAGGCCGTCGGCTCGACGGGCCTCAGACTCCTCGTCTGCCTGCCGTGTGGTAGCCGGAGCTCAAATCCCGGCAGCTGTCCACACCTCCCAGCTGGTGTTTTGGCGGGGCCCTGTGGGGCTCCCTACACAGGCCGTTAGGGGCCAGCCCAGCACTGGAGCAGAGGTTACAGGCAGGTTTTGGGGTTCCCCTGCTGTGGCTCCCCCTTTTATGCACATCTCCCTGCCTTGCCAGCTGCTCTTGAGATGCAGCCCTGAGTCCTGTGACCTGACCCCTCTCCGGGACATCCGCAACGTGAGCTGGGTTCCACTTGCAACTGTCGTGTGGAGGTGGGAGCACCTTCTGACAAAGCTTTCAAGGGGAGATCCTGTCCAGCGTCTGCCTCCTTGGCCGTTCCCCAGCGCCTTCACACCGTTGCCGCTTTGCACAGTTTTCCGAGTTCACAGTTGCGTCCGCAGGGGCTTCGTCTGGTGCAAGCTGCTCCCCGACCTGGGAATCGGAACTGCTTTCTCTCACGTGGTTTTCATTCTCATTCCCTTATAACCAGCGTGGCTCAGCGTCCTTTCCCTCGGTTTCAGGCTATTTGGATGTCTTCCGGGAGACGCCTGTTCAATGCTCTTGGCCATTTCTCTACGGAACTGTGTGGTTTCTGTAATTGATTTGCAGGAGTTCCCTGCATATTCTGGACACGTTGTCAGTTGCATGTTTGTAGGAAATATTGGGACAGACTTTGAAATGGACCAAAGGTGACTTCTGTCTTCAGTGGGAAGCAAGACATTGTGTTGGCCCCCACCCCCAGGTGATGTGAGTGGTGGGGGCTCCGCCCTTTCCACCATCTTTGGGCTATTTTACAACTCTGCCCGTTGTAGAGAATCAAGGCCACAGGAATGCTCTTCTTGGAAGGATGGTTGACTCCTCCCTCTCTCAGGAGGACAAATCAGATGCATTTGAAAATGCCTCTATTCACAAGGTCCTTTAGCATTCTTGGTTCCACTACATCCACGAGGTAGTTTGAATTCTACTTAGAGCTGGTTATAAGCCCTTAATTGCTGAGTTCAATGAAGTCTTTGAAATGTGTTCATTGTCTGTCTACATGAGCCTGGTGAGCACACCATGATTTAAAATCAGTCCTTTAACATGTTTCAGAAGTCTTCTCCCACGTGGGCCCACGTATCCTGGGCCCAGGAAGTTCTGTGACAGGGCAGGGGCGCAGGTGACCTGGTGCTGAGGAGCAGAGCGGGGCGAGGCCGGCCACCCCGTTCCTCCAGACTCTGTGTCAGCTGCTCCCTGGGAAAGCCTCCCTCAGTCCCTTTGGTTGCGGGGCCTCTCAGCTCCCGGCACTTTCCCCTATGCACTAATCATGGTGTCCTCACTTTGCTGTTTGCGGGACGATCTACTTTGTGTCTGGGGAGTGGACGCAGGGGGATACTGAGTGGCAGAGGCCGGCACAGACCAGGCCCGGGGTGGTGGGGAGCATTCTGCCGGATGCATTCGGGAAGACTGAGAGGAGGCATGGAGGTCAGAGCTAAGAGAAGGGTGTGTAGGAGTTTGCGGTGTGTGTAGAGGGAAGGGACTCCAGCAGAAGGGAACAGCATGAGCAGAGCCTTGGGGTGGGAGGCAGCGAGAGGGACCCAGGTAATCGATAGCTGAGCGTGTGGGACAGGGAGCTGTGTGTGTGTGTTTCTGGAACCAACGCCCCTGTTTGGGGCTTAATTGTGTCGTCCAAATTCCAGTCTTGAAGCCCTGACCCCAGGACCTCAGAATGTGGCTGTATCTGGAGCTAGGGTCCTTCAAGGGGTAATAAGTTACAACGGGGTCCATAGGGTGGGCCCTGATTCAATAGGATTGGGATCCATACAAGAAGAGGGGTCAGACACTTGCAGAGGGAGGATGATTTTTGGACATGGGGAGAAGAGGCCATCTACATGCCCCAGAGAGCGGCCTCAGGAGAATCCCCTGCTGACGCCCTGATCTGGGGCATCCAGCCTCCAGAATGTGTGAGGACAAATGTGTGGTGTTCAGGCTGCCCAGGTGGGTTGTTGCAGCCGCCCGTGCTGACTAATACACACCCCACACGTGGTCCTGCTTGTGGCCACAGCCAGTGCTGGACGCTCCTCCTTCCCGGGCCCAGGCTGGTCCTGCTCCCCACAAGGCCTGTGTGTCCCGTCTCTCCTCATCACATTGCTTCCGGGCTGCCCTCCTCACCCAGGGAACCCCAGGGGCTGGAGAGCCGAGGGCAGGAGCGGAGGGAGGGCTGGAAGGTCATGGAGCTGTGAGGGTGTGGACGGAGCCCCGATGTACGACTTGGCCAGGCTGTGGGTTCCACGAGGCATCAACATAGGCAGTTATGGAATTTTCAGGGTATTTTATTGTTGTTTTAGAAAAAGAAACTGTAAAGAAAATCAATGGGCTCCAGAAACTTCAAAGAAGGGGAAAAGCTACCCAAGCTCCCACTGTGGGCTTTCCTTTGAGCCGTCTCTCTGCAGGGCCCTGGCAGGTGGGGCGGGGCCGCCTCTGCTTCCCGTGGGCAGCCGTGTCCTGCCCGTCCAGAGATGCTGACTTGCCCTTTGCTCAGAGACGTGAGGGGGGCACTGGTTCTGGGGCGGTGAGGTCGGGGGTCTGGTTGGGTCCACCTGCCTCGACTACCTGAGGCCCCGGCTCTCCCCTCGGTGGTCTCGTCTCCCCCCTCCGCCCTGTGGAGCAACTTGGATTTCCTGTGGCTGGTGACACTGGCCCCGCTGAGCACAGGACGGAGTTCCTGCTGCCCTGCCTCCTGGCCCTTCTCCACGTCTGTCCATCAAGGCCAAGCCCACTGGCTTGGTGACCATGTCACCAGGCCTCTCCCCTGGAGGCCATCTGGCTGGATGTTGACCCTCCGAAGGTGGTGCCTCCTCCACCTCCCCGGGCTCCCACCGCGGCCGTGGGCACAGGTCCTCCTTCTAGCAGTCTCCTCGGGTGGTGGTGATCCGAGTGACCGTGAGGTGCACACCCGGAAGCTTCCCTGCTGGTGGACGATGGCCCCGGGGCCTCCGGGCCTTGGCGGCAGATGCTCCCACTCGAGGATCTGAAACCAGGTGTCGCCTCCTGCGTCCTGGAGCCTGGCAGGGATGCGGTTCACACAAAGGCCTGTCCCTGCCCAGACGGCCATGGGAAGGCTGGCCCTCACCTTCTCCAGGGTGACTGATTTTTCCGACCCCGGGTCTGTCCCGGTGAGGGATGCTCAGCCCCAAGGCCTCATCGTCCACACGGCCCCAGTGTCTCTTGGCGGCTGTTACAATGGGGCTTGTGGGTATCCACCAACTCTGCTCGGGGTTACAACTGCCGTCCACTTGGTTCTCCCCTGGGGTCAAGGGGCTGGATGCAGCCTGTGGTGGCTGGGAGGCCAGAGAGCGAGGGGCAGGTAAAGGTGGCCATAAGGTCAGAGGGCAGTGAGGTCAGAGGTTTGCGATGTCAGAAGGCGGAGGAGCAGGTCTGCACAGCAGCTGAGCAGCATGAACTTCTGGACCTGGACACCGTCTAACATCTGGGCAGCCGTGGACATCTGCCCAGGTGGAGTGACCCTAGGCCCCCTGCCCAATCATGTTCCTGTAGTCGGGGACGATCGTCCGCTTCAGCTCCACCACCGAGGAGAAGATCCATTTCACCTGCAGTGGGCGGGCCAGGGGTGAGCGTGGCCTGGACCCAATGCCGGCCTCCGCCAGGGCCTGCCTGCCCTGCACCCGGGCCACGTGACGGTGGGGGGTCACAGGGGGGACAGCAAGGGGACATGGTGGGAACAGTGAGGGGACAGAGAGTGGACAGTGTGGGGACAGCTTGGTGACAGTGAAGGACAATGTAGAGACAATGTCGGGACAGCCAGGAGTCAGTGCGGAGACAGTGAGGGGACAGTGATGAGGCAGCAAGGGGTCGGTGTGGCAAGTGTGGGACAGTGTGACAACATGGTGGGGACTGTGAGGGGACAGTGAGGGGACATGGTGAGGACAGTGTGGGGACAGCATGGTGACAGTGAGGGGGCGACATGGGGACGGCCTGGCCCACCTTGAAGAGGGTGACGGTGGCGCTGTAGCACACGCTGAGCAGGAAGAGCGTGATGAAGATGGAAATGGTGGTCCACAGCCCGTCCAGCTCCCCGTCCTGGGTCTCGGCACAGCTCTCGTCCAGGACCATCTCTGCACAGGGAGGGGGTGGTCAGTGCTGTGCCTGCCCGAGGGGGCTGGGCAGGGTAAGTGGGGCCTCGGGGGGTGATTCTGTCTGTGGCAGAGTGGGCGGGGCAGGTGAGATCCCTCAGCTGGGCAGGGTCAGTGGTGCCCTGAGGTCAGTCTCTGTGCTGTGACCTCAGTCCTCTATTCCTCCAGCTGCGACCCCAAGTCTCAGCCAGTCACCCCTGACCCAGGTCTCAGCCAGGCCAGTGGAGGACCAACTGTCTCCTCTGCTCTGGTCTGCACTGGGCCCTCTGGGGAGAAGGTGCCCGAGCCCTGCAGGACAGAGGCTCAGGCCCCGCCTCCTCTCTCCTGGGGACCGGGCCCCGAGGGCAGGAGGGTCAGCAGAGCCTGTGGGCATCTGGGCCCCTGCCCCGGGGAAGGGCCGAGACAGGATTGGATGTGTCCCCAGTGCATGAGCCGTGGGAGTGCTGGGGACAGCTGGGTGTGGGGGTTTCTGAGTGTTAGGGTGGGGTATGTGCCCGGGGAGTGGAGGACCGATTGTCAGAGCTGGTCACTGTGGTCAGTGTTAGGATGAGTACTGGGCAGCCCGTGGGGCGTGGGAGGGGGTGGGGTCCAGCTGGTGTCCAGGCTGAGGGTTCAGGAGACCAGGCTTCGTGCTCTGTTGGGCAGGTGTCGGTTGCCCTTGTGTAAGGCCCCAGTGTGTAAGACCAGCTCTGTGTGTGTGTGTGTGTGTTTGTGGAGCTGGTGTGTGGGCTGGCACTGCTCAGTGAGAGGGGCTTGTTTTCAATGGGTCTTGGCTCAGTGTCCACATGGCCATCAGGGATGGTCCCTCCCCAGGCACTCAAGGCCTCCTGCCCCTTTGGGCATCTGGAGTGAGTGTCTCCATGAGGGGACAGGCCTGGCCCCAGGCAGGACAAGGTCAGGCAGAGCCCCCTCACCTGAGGGAGGGTGGGGGCCTGATCTTGGAGTGCCCGAGGGCAAAGTCGGGCCTGTCCCCACACCACTGGCCCGCAAGCCTTTCGTGCAGGCCAGAGCCACCAGGCAGAGCTCTCGAGTGACCCAGTGGACAGGGATCCTGGGGGACAAGGATGGGCCATGTTCCCACAGCTCGGGCTCCTACAGAGGAGGGATGCCCTCACGTGCATTTCCCTGATGGCTCTGGAGGGGCTTCTCCTGTTCCCTGGCCACCCTCCAGCCCCGAGTTGCTGCTGGCAGGAGGGCGGCCCAGAGGAGCTGCCGCCTCTGACGAGGCCCTTGCCTACTCAGCAGCCCCTCCTGCTCTCCTGGGCGGCCTGCACAGGTTCCCACACCCTGGGTCTGATCCGAATGGGACCCACTCTCCTGTAATAGTGACAATGTGGCCTTGGAGCCTGGCTGCCCCGCTGCCTGCAGGCCTGGCCAAGCGCCAGAGCTCTGCCTCAGAAAGAACCACGACCGCGTCGCAGGGTCCCAGGGCCATGCTGGGTGCTTTATTTCATGCTGGGTGCCCGGGAAGGTATGTACACAGGGGTGGGGGCTCAGGTGTCCTCGCTGGACTCTGAGAGCCCACGGGGAAGGAGGGATGGCTTGCTGGGTGCCGGGCCCATGGCTCATTTACCCGGGTTCTTGGAGACGTTCTTCTGTGTGTAGTGATTGTGGAGAGCCTCGTGCATCACCCCACACGTGAATGTCGTTCCCTGCTGCCACCTGTTCCTGTCCACAGTGAGCTTGCTGTACAGGAAGTAGGACCCGTCGCTGTCCTGCTGGGCTTGGGTGGTGCTGTACTTGGCCTCCGGCTCTGGCTGCCCATTACTCTGCCACTCGACGTTGATTTCAGGTGGGTAGAAGTCCTTGACCAGGCAGGTCATGCTGACCTTGCTCTTGGACAGCTCGTCTGGGTGTGGGGCCAGGACGTACACTTGCGGCTCCCGGGACCGCCCTGTGGGGACAGGGGTCAGCATAGATGGTCACTCCCTGGGTGGCCCCGTAGGAACTTCCCTGTGCTCGTCTGCCCTGCCCTCACCTTTGGTCTTGGTGATGGTCCTCTCGATGGGTTGTGGGAGGGCTTGGTTGTTGACCTTACACTTGAACTCCTTTCCTGACAGCCAGTCCTGGTGCTGGATGCGGAGGACGCTGACCACGCGGTAAGTGCTGTTGAACTGCTCCTCCTTCGGCCTCGTCGTGGCTGTGCGCACCTCCACCCCGTCCATGTACCAGTTGAACTTTACATCAGGGTTCTCCTGGCTCACGTCCACCACCACGCAGGTGACCTCGGGTGTTCGGGTGATCACGAGGGTGTCCTTGGGATTCGGGGGGAAGATGAAGACCGAAGGCCCTCCCAGGAGCTCAGGAGCTGGTGGGGGAGACATGGCGATGGTGGGTCAGCACCTGGGTGGGCCTCCTTTTGGGCACTCATTCCCCTCATGGGCCACGCCTGTGCTTGGGCCACCACCTGGGGGTAAAGGATGAGGCTTGGCTGACTCACCTGGGCATTTGGGACACTTGCTCATGTCGCACTCTTTTCCGTCATTGTGGGAAGTGGGCTCTGCAGAGAGAACAGACAGGGGTTACCGGGGCAGGAGGGAGACGGCCCTGGGGTGAGCTGACATCAGGGCCAGGTTTTGGCAGGTCTGAGACCAGCGTGCCTCCCGGGGCCCAAGGGGCTGGGTTAGGGCTGTCCAGGCTGCCTATGCTCTGGGCATGGCAGAAATACCCAGAGGACCCCCCCCTCCCGCCGCTTTGCTCGGGAGGCCTCTCCTGCCGCCCTGGGGTCCAGGCAGGAGGGCAGAGCCCGGCCTGTCTTGCAGGGAATGCCCTCCCTGCGGCCCCTCCTCTCACCGATTGTCTTGTCCACCTTGAAGTTGCTGGCCGGGTGGACTACGTTGCAGATGTAGGTATCGCTGGTCCAGGTGCTGGCAGGCACGGTCACCATGCTGCTGAGGGAGTAGAACCCCGAGGACTGCAGGACGGAAGGGAAGGTGTGCACGCCACTGGTCAGGGAGCCTGAGTTCCAGGACACCTTCACTGGCTCGGGGAAGTATCCGGAGACCAGGCAGCCCAGGGCCACCGTGGAGTCAGATGTGGTCCCACAGCCGGGGGCCAGCGCGAAGACCTTCGGGGCGGTGGTGGAGGCTGCAAGAGAGTAGGCGTGTGACCACCAGGGCCTGCCCCTGCGCCCGTGTGCTTCCAGAGAGTCTGAGGCCTAGATGCCCCTTGTGGCTACCTGTCATCAGGGCTGGTGCCTCTGCAGCCACAGGCTCAGAGAACCTAGATTAGAGCCCCCTGGGGCCCCTGCCCCTTGTCCCTGCTCAGGCCTCCTGCAGGTGGCCCGCCTGACTGAGTCCCCAGTCTGAGCCCGGACCAGAGACCTGTGCTTCTGGTCGGCTTCTGATGGACCCCAATCTGCTGTCCTGTGGCCCCAGCCTGGCCCAGCCCTGGGCGATTGGGCATCTCTTCAGGTGTGGTGGGCCTCTGCGCAGCACCGTCCCTGTTGTCTCCCGGCCCCTCAGCTCAGTGACTTTGCCATGGCCTGTCTCTGCTCACCAGGCCACGTGTCATCTGAGTCAGCTCCACAGCCACAGCACCAGGAGTACTTGTCCCCAACTCTCCCCTGATCCTGATCCTGTCTTGAACCCTGTTCATGCCTTGGGCTTTGTCCTTGACCTCGACCCCATCCCTGTCCTGAACCCATCCCTTCCCTGTCCTGGACCCATCCCTTCCCTGTCCTGGACCCCGTCCCTTCCCTGGACCCCATCCGTGTACTGGACCCCGTCCCTGGGAGTCTTCTTGTCCCCCTCCCCTCCCATCCCTGTGTGTCCCCAGCCCAGCCTCCTGCATCTGCCTCTGGGCCCCCTCCCCGCTCAGGTCCTCCTGGCCCGGCTTCCTGAGCTCACCTCCGGCCCCTCCCTGCCAGCGCCGCCTGCCCTCCGCCCTCCCTGCTCTTGGGCCTGTCCAGCTCCTTGCTCACTGCAGAGCCCTCCTCCAGCTGTGGTCCTTCCCCAGCACAGCTGGCCCCTGGGCGCGGGCGGGAGCCATGCGCTGCGCTCGGCACTCCTCTCCTCTCGGTGCCAGCCTCCCTAGGCCCCCGTGTGGGCCAGGGTGCAGCCTCCACCCCCAACAGCCAGGCCCACCCTGTCCCCTCCTCCCCTGAGTCCTGTCTGCTCAGCCGCAGGGCCTTGCCTGGCCTCTCCCCACACTGGTAGCCTGGGCTCAGGCCCCAAGGGGACTCTTACTCTTCCATGCACTGAGCCCACTGCGCTGTGCCACCCCACACTGAGTCCGAATGTCTATCCCTCCTGTCCCATGTCCCCACAAAGCCCAGAACAGGGCCGGTGTGCCTGGACCCAAGAACTGCATCCGATCTGGTCCTCTCAGGGATGCCCCCGGCCCCTTCAGCCCTAGACTCCTTCCATCCCAGGGCCCCCCCTCCATCCAACTCAACAGGCACCTGGCAACTCAACCAGCTCAACTCTCCTCCCTGCACAGCCAGCCTGACCTGAGCCCTGGGAGCCTCCAGCTGTCCCTGCTCCCTGTACCCCCTCAGGTCCCACCAGTTGAGGGCTCTGTTTAACTCAGGCCCAGTGCCCTTCATCCCCTAAAGTTGTGGGCAGCCCCCTGCCCCTCCAGACCTCTCACCAGCACCTGCTCACCTGTACCTGCTCTGCCTGCTCCCCCGGAACTCCTGGGCAGCCCCCTGCCCCTCCAGCCCTCCCGCTGGCCCCTGCTCACCTATAGCTGCTCTGACTACCCCGCTGGAGCTCCTTGGCTGCCCCCTGCCCCTCCAGCCCTCCTGCTGGCCACTGCTAACCTATAGCTGCTCTGCCTGCTCCCCCCAGAGCTCATGGGCAGCCACCTGCCGCTCCAACCTCTCACCAGCGCCTGCTCACCTGTAGCTGCTCTGCCTGCTCCCCCGGAACTCCTGGGCTGGACCCTGCCCCTCCAGCTCTCCCACCGGCCCTGCTTACCTATAGCTTCTCTGTCTGCTCCTGTGGAGCTCCCGGGCAGGACCCTGCCCCTCCAGCCCTCCCACCTGCCCTGCAACCAGTAGCTGCTCTGCCTGCTCCCCTGGAGCTCCTGGGCAGCCCGCTGCCCCTCCAGCCCTCTCACCTGCCCCTGCTCACCTATAGCTGCTCTGCCTGCTCCCTGGAGATCCTGGGCAGGCCCCTGCCCCTCCAGCCCTCCCACCTGCCCCTGCAACCAGTAGCTGCTCTGCCTGCACCCCTGGAGCTCCTGGGCAGCCCCCTGCAACTCCAGATCTCTCACCGGCCCCTGCTCACCAGTTTCTGCTCTGTCTGCACCCATGGAGCTCCTTGGAAGCCCCCTGCCCCTCCAGCCTTCCCGCTGGCCCCTGCTCACCTATAGCTGCTCTGACTACCCCGCTGGAGCTCCTTGGCTGCCCCCTGCCCCTCCAGCCCTCCTGCTGGCCACTGCTAACCTATAGCTGCTCTGCCTGCTCCCCTCAGAGCTCATGGGAAGCCACCTGCCGCTCCAGACCTCTCACCAGCGCCTACTCACCTGTACCTGCTCTGCCTGCTCCCCCGGAACTCCTGGGCTGGACCCTGCCCCTCCAGCTCTCCCACCGGCCCTGCTTACCTATAGCTTCTCTGTCTGCTCCTGTGGAGCTCCTGGGCAGGACCCTGCCCCTGCAGCCCTCCCACCGGCCCCTGCTCACCTGTAGCTGCTCTGCCTGCTCCCCCGGAGCTCCTGGGCAGCCCCCTGCCCCTCCAGCCCTCCCGCTGGCACCTGCTCCCCTGTAGCTGCTCTGACTACCCCGCCGGAGCTCCTGGGCATTGCCCTGCCCCTCCAGCCCTCCCACCTGCCCCTGCTCACCTATAGCTGCTCTGCCTGCTCCCCCGGAGCTCCTGGGCAGCCCCCTACCCCTCCAGTGCTCCCGCTGACCCCTGCTCACCAGTAGCTGCTCTGCCTGCTCCCCTGGAGCTCCTGAGCAGCCCTCTGCCCCTCCAGCCCTCCCACTTGCCCCTGCTCACCTGTAGCTGCTCTGCCTGCTCCCCTGGAGCTCCTGGGCAGCCTCCTGCCCCTCCAGCCCTCCCGCTTGCCCCTGCTCACCTGTAGCTGCTCTGACTACCCTGCCTGAGCTCCTGGGCAGCCCCTGCCCCTGCAGCCCTCCCGCTGGCCCCTGCTCACCTATAGCTGCTCTGACTACCCCGCTGGAGCTCCTTGGCTGCCCCCTGCCCCTCCAGCCCTCCTGCTGGCCACTGCTAACCTATAGCTGCTCTGCCTGCTCCCCCCAGAGCTCCTGGGCAGCCCCCTGCCCCTCCAGCCCTCCCGCTGGCCCCTGCTCACCTATAGCTGCTCTGACTACCCCGCTGGAGCTCCTTGGCTGCCCCCTGCCCCTCCAGCCCTCCTGCTGGCCACTGCTAACCTATAGCTGCTCTGCCTGCTCCCCCCAGAGCTCCTGGGCAGCCCCCTGCCCCTCCAGCCCTCCCGCTGGCCCCTGCTCACCTATAGCTGCTCTGACTACCCCGCTGGAGCTCCTTGGCTGCCCCCTGCCCCTCCAGCCCTCCTGCTGGCCACTGCTAACCTATAGCTGCTCTGCCTGCTCCCCCCAGAGCTCATGGGCAGCCACCTGCCGCTCCAGACCTCTCACCAGCGCCTACTCACCTGTACCTGCTCTGCCTGCTCCCCCGGAACTCCTGGGCTGGACCCTGCCCCTCCAGCTCTCCCACCGGCCCTGCTTACCTATAGCTTCTCTGTCTGCTCCTGTGGAGCTCCTGGGCAGGACCCTGCCCCTGCAGCCCTCCCACCGGCCCCTGCTCACCTGTAGCTGCTCTGCCTGCTCCCCCGGAGCTCCTGGGCAGCCCCCTGCCCCTCCAGCTCTCCCGCTGGCACCTGCTCCACTGTAGCTGCTCTGACTACCCCGCCGGAGCTCCTGGGCATTGCCCTGCCCCTCCAGCCCTCCCACCTGCCCCTGCTCACCTATAGCTGCTCTGCCTGCTCCCCCGGAGCTCCTGGGCAGCCCCCTGCCCCTGCAGCCCTCCCACTGGCCCCTGCTCAACTACAGCTTCTCAGCCTGCTCCTCCCAGAGCTCCTGGGCAGCCCCCTGCCCCTCCAGCCCTCCCGCTGGCACCTGCTCACCTGTAGCTGCTCTGACTACCCCGCCGGAGCTCCTGGGCATTGCCCTGCCCCTCCAGCCCTCCCACCTGCCCCTGCTCACCTGTAGCTGCTCTGCCTGCTCCCCCGGAGCTCCTGGGCAGCCCCCTGCCCCTCCAGCCCTCCTGCTTGCCCCTGCTCACCTGTAGCTGCTCTGACTACCCTGGCGGAGCTCCTGGGTATCCCACTGCCCCTCCAGCCCTCCCACCGGCCCCTGCTCACCTATAGCTGCTCTGCCTGCTCCCCCGGAGCTCCTGGGCAGCCCCCGCCCCTCCAGCCCTCCCGGTTGCCTCTGCTCACCTATAGCTGCCCTGACTACCCCGCCGGAGCTCCTCGGCAGGCCCCGGCCCATGCAGCCCTCCCACCGGCCCCTGCTCACCTATAGCTTCTCTGCCTGCTCCCGCTAGAGCTCCTGGGCAGCCCCCTGCCCCTCCAGACCTCTCACCAGCGTCTGCTCACCTATAGCTGCTCTGCCTGCTCCCCTGGAACTCCTGGGCAGGACCCTGCTCCTCAAGCCCTCCCACTGGCCCCTGCTCACCTGTAGCTGCTCTGACTACCCCGCCAGAGCTCCTGGGCAGGTCCCTGCAGCCCTCCCATCGGCCCCTGCTCACCTGTAGCTGCTCTGCCTGCTCCCCCGGAGCTCCTGGGCAGCCCCCTGCCCCTGCAGCCCTCCCACCGGCCCCTGCTCACCTGTAGCTTCTCTGCCTGCTCCTGTGGAGCTCCTGGGTAGCCCCTGCCCCTTCAGCCCTTCCAGCTTCCTACTTACATGCCAAGCTCTGCTCTCCACACCCATGGGGCTCCTGGGCTGTGACCTGTCCCTCCTGGTCTCCCATTCCCCTGCTCACCTGTAGCTGCTCTACCTGCCCCCTTCCAGAGCCCCTGGGCAGCCCCCTTTCCCTCCAGCCCTCCCACTGGCCTCTGCTCACCTGTAGCTGCTCTGCCTGCCCCCATGCATCTCTTGGTGTAGGCTCCTGTCCTTTTGTGCCCTCCCACCTTCCCCTGCTCATCCGTAGCTGTTCTTCCCGTTGTCCCTGGAACTCCAGGTCCACAGCAGCCCTCTGCCCCTCCTGTCCTACGATCCCCTCCACACAGCACAGGTCCCTGAGGTCAGCCCCAGGCTGCTGGGTCTGCCCAGGGCTGCCTTTGCCCCTCCTGCCTCTCCCAGCACCCTCAGCCCAGGTTCACCCTCCATCCTGGGCTCATTCCTTTCCCATCACTGGCCTTTGCCTCCTGGAGCCGCCAGATGCCCACCCTCTCTCTGGCTAACTCTCCCCTGGCAGAGCCCCTGCCTGCCGTGGTCTCCTCCTGGAGGAGCTCCTGGCCCAGCTGGGCTTCACCGTCTCTGTGCCCCTCACGGCGCTCAGAAGCCCATCTGGAAGGCCCCTCGGGACTGTGCTCCCTCCATTGCTGGGTCAGCTCCCCTTGCCACCCAGCTCCCAACACTGCAACCCCAGCACCTGCTCTGGACCCTCACTGCCTGGCTCCCAACGTCTGCCTGTAACCACTGAGCTCCTGCCCAGCCCTGTGCAGTCTGAGTTCTGAGCACATGGGTGCATCCGCTGGCCCTTTGGGCTCTGCACCTGGCTCACCTGCTGCCGTCGGTCCTGGCTACAGCCTAGGACACCGTGGCGGCCACCTCTGACCCTGCCCTGGGGCTTGAGCTGGCTCATTGGCGTGGACAGGACCCTTAGGCCACCTGGAGGTCCTCTTCCTCCCCTGCTCTGAGCCAGCCCCCTCTCTGTGCTCAAACCCATCTGTGCATCCTGGCGTCCATGCTGCAGCAGCTCGCTCCTGGCTGGTCCTGCCCTCAGCACAGCTGGCCAAATGCAGCCCTCAGGCTTCTGGCCTCAAGGTCATCAATTTCCTCAAGGTTAACTTTCATGGGCCTCTGGTGTGTCCAGCTCTGTTGGCGTGGGCGTGCCCTGCCCATGGCTGCCTGGTGCCTGCGTCCGGTTGGCACCGTGGCTCGTGGGCAGCCTGCCCTCCCCCGTGCTGGCTCAGCTGCTTGAGCCCCTCGGAGTCGTCCCTGGGTGCCTGGGCTCCCCGCAGCTCTGCAACCGTTTCCACTGCCCTGACTCCACTCCCTTCCCCCTGCTCCGTGGGGACCCCACTCACCAAGGGTGGGGGCTGTGGAGGTGGTGGAAGCCAGGGCTTCCGAGGAGCTCCCCCCACGCCCCTGCTCTGGCCCCGGGCACATGTGGCTCCTTGCGGCCCCGGGCTTGTTGCCCTCTGCCCTGCTTCCTAGGAGTTGGTAGCTGGTTCCCGGAGGTGGTAGCTGGTTCCCGGAGGTGGTAGCTGGTTCCCGGAGGTGGGAACCCACTCTCCACGACCCTGCAAAGACTAAGAACAGGACTGAAAGCAGGGGCACCGCTTGCTCCCTGAAGTTCCCTTTTCTTCTGGGTGGTTTCTGTCTTAGAGAGCCGGGGGGAGTACAGACGAGGCAGAGGCTGCCACACAGAGGCTGCCACACGTGGGTGTGTGGGAGGGGAGGGGGACTGGCGCCCAGGACTCTGGGGAGAGTGCAGGAAGTCCGGGCTCACATGCCTCTCTTTGCTCTCTCCCTCCCACAAGGATTATGCCCGATGGCCCCACCAAAGGCCAGGGCACCCAGGCCTCTCACCTGAGCCCTCTGGTACCCACAGCCCAGAGGACACCTCCCCTGGCCCTAGTCAGCGTCCATTGTGGACACAGGCTGTCCTGCTCACAGCCCGCAGCTCAGCCCAGGGCCTCATCCTGTCCTCCCGCCAGGCCAGCCCCCTAAGTACAAAGCCGTCTTCCTCTGGGTCCCTGCCTCTTCCCTCCATCCCTCTCTGGCTCCATCCATGGCTGGATCTCTGACTGAAGGGTGGTAGCACCCAGGGTCCAAGGGAAGATATTCTCCCATCCACAGCTGTCCTCTGGGGACAGACAGAAGTCTATGTACAAGGACAGAGTCCACGGTGGTCACTGGGGCCCAAAGGTCTCCTCTGTCTGAGAGACAGCATGCTGTTCCTGTCCTCCCGTGTATGGGCCAGGACCCAGCTTTTTGTCTGTGGGGGGACACGGACCCTCAGTGTCTCATGACTTGCAGTGCCTCGGCACACCCAAGGCCCCGTGTACAAACCTGGGCCATCCCGTCTCTTGCACGTTAGGCCTTGGATCGGGGATCCCTGGGCGGCACCATGGTCCCCACCCTGGAATTGCCGGGGGCCAGGTAGGTGCCTGGACATGAAGGCAGGCCTGGCTCCTTCCAATGGTTGGTGGGCAGGGGCGTACGCTGTGGCCGCTTAGGTGGGCCAAGAGCAAAGTCCAAAGCGAACCTTCTAGGAGGTGACCTGAGATGTACGAGGGGAGTCGGCTCTCCCACCTGTTGCTATTTGCAGCACCCTTTGGCCTCGGGTGTCCCCAGAGCCACTCCACATCCCCCAACGGTCTACTCTGGGTCCCTCTGCCTCCCCTGCTCTCTGGTCCTCGTGCTTACTTTCTAGAGTTGAGGTTTCTCAGAGCAGCGCCCACGTGCAGGTCCCATATCGTGTCCTGTGGTTCATGGGTGTGCTGTGGACCGCCCCACAGAGAGTGGCCTCTGCAGCTCTTCTGCTGATTTGCTTCTGCATTGGTGGCCTGCAGGCAGTGCCGGCTTCTGTGGGTGGGGGCGCTCCTCTCTGCTCCACTCGCATCAGCGAGGGGCTGGAAGGCTCCTCCCGGAGTCTGGCGCCTGGGCTGGGCGGGCGCCCATGTTCCCTCTGTCTCTGTGATCTTTCCGTGGGGATTCCCCACGCTGAGTGGTGCCCGGGCCTGACTCCCAGGAGGAGCCCTGTCTCCTTAGGTCCTGCTCTCAGAGACCCAGCAGTGGTCCCTCAGTGTCCCTGTCCCCATGGAGTCAGTCGCATGGGTACCCTGGGGTCTGGTGAGGGAAGTGAACCTCTGCATGGGGCAGGACCAGGTGATGGAGGAGCCTGTGGTCCCGGAATGTTGCTGTGGACACTCAGAAAACGCCGTCAGCAGCAGCCTTGGTGAAGGGAGTGCCCTCTGGTCCCTCCAGGGATGAATTCATGATAATCCACCTCACACTCCCGGCGGCTCTGGTCCGGCCTCCTCTCCGTGGCGCCCACGCAGTTTTGCCATCTCTCCCACGGAAGGCAGCCTCCCTCAGTCATGGGCTCCGCACGCTGTGAGCATCGCTGCCGTTACATAAGAAGCACGTTCATCTATGTAATTTCTGGTCAGGAAATGTTGAGGCAATAAACCATAATCAATCTGTTAATCAAAATTGGGGTGAGTTTATTATTTGAGCCAATTTGAGGACTACATAGCCCGGGACAATAACCTTCACCAAGGAAGGAAGTGTTGTGAAGAAGCCGGGTGTGCATCGTGGTTATATCCCGTCTTGGAACAAGGGACGTACATCACATATGACAGGAGTATCTCTTTTACTACAGTCACAAGATGCTTTGCTAGTATGGCGGGTGAGTGATCACAAGATGACACAGTAGGTCAGTAACGAATCCTTGCATTCTGGGAAGAAGTGCTCATCTATAAAGAAATGCCAAAAGGGGGCAGGATAATTTCAAGGGCATCATTCTTGCTTTGGGACATTGTAAATGCAGCAGATGTACAATGCATATTCGACAGGCACATCAGGACTTTCCAGAAAAACTAGATGAGGCCTAATTAGTCTAAACCAAATGGCTTCCTCATATACCTCAACATTTTAACTTTTCTTATTGCTTTCATTGATTCATTATTTTCCCACCTTTGATCGATAATGTTTTTATAGAAAGCACTGATGATCTAAATATTGTCCCTTGGTGCTATGGTGATTGTTGCCTGCCCTGGTCCATGATGGCCATCAGTGCTGGGCTTTAATCTCATTGACGTGCTCAGTTATGCCCAATGGCAGGAAATAGTCGGATATAGTGGATGAGCATAGAGGTATACAATTACAGGGGAAGCATTCCATAGGTTATGTAAGTTTTCAGTAACTTTAGATTGTCACACAAACGTTGTACCTATGCTTTGACCTGACTCATGATGCTGCATGTGCCTAATTATAGAACAGCTACACTAACAGTGCTGATAATTCAAAACTTGAAAGGATTATTTGAAAAATGAGTTCTTAGGTATAGTCTTATCAGAAGGAAATTCATCCAGGGTTGTAAGATCAATCAATCACCTCAAGTGGCTGAGCAACCATTATTCTAGCCTGCATGCCAGTCTTACAACGTTGAGTAAAGGAAAGAGTAATTAGTTTGCATATTATGATTAATAGAAGAATTCCAAGGAGTAACAGACACAGGAATTGCAATTCAGATTTCAAGAGGGCAGCCACACCTGAAGGGAGCCAACCACGCAAATCAAGCCTGGATGCAGGATCGCTTAAGGCATTCACCTGCTTTTCCAAGTGCTTTAGCAGAGAGGACACATTGGAAGACTCATCAGGTCCAAAAACGCAGCGTTCAGTTTGAATGAGTGCACATGTCCCACCTTGGGATGCTGTTAGATTATCTAAGGCCATTCTGATGGGGAGACAGCCCTCCCCACTAAAGACATTTGCATATTTAATAAGGGTATTCCTACCTGACTTTCATTGAGGGCAGTTTGAGCAAATTTAGTTAGAGCCTCTATGTGATATGACATCTTGTAGCCCAAGGAAGCAGCAAATATAGCCGCTGGTGGTCATACCAGTGAACACTGATGGAGTCCATCTGGCCTTACTGGGAGGAACATTGAGACCAGCTGTTAGCTCAGGGCGACTCCTTCCCTGCCTCCAAAGGAAGCCCAGGGTGCAGTGTCCCAGCCATCCAGGCAGGAGCCAAGACTAGAGGTTTGTTCCACACAACCACTGAGTTCCATTAGGAGCCACCCAAGGAACGCCCGGCCATTGAGACCAGTGTATTTCAAAGCATTCATGTACTTTGAATATGGTAGTATTGTGACATGACTTGGGGGATATCTATCCCATATTTGTGTAAAGTCTCCCATAGTTCTCACTGTAATATCTGGTTTATTTGCAAATTATTGTATAATTGGATCGTCAGAGTAACAGAAAAAGAGTGGCCGTGCCCTGTCTCATTAATAGTATGGTGTATTAGCCATGTTTCAAGGACCATAATTAGTAATATTCGACCAACTGCTGACTCTGGAACTAGATTTTTCCCTCATAATAATCTGCTTTAAAGCTTTGCAATCCCTATCTTGAAAGAGAGAAACCCACCAAGGTAACCCAGATGTACCACAAAGGGGAAGCGGGCCACCTATCCAGCAACTGAACAGATTTTTGTGTGTTACAAAGGAATGTGAGCATTGTAAGACATTGCCATCAGAGGCCCATTCAGATGTGGATTGGAATAACAAACATACTATCAGGAAAACTTAACTGGCATTTTTTTGATTAATTAAAATGTTTTGTAATTAGGCTATAATCTGGCTTATAGAGCTGGGTGGGGAGTAAAGTATTGTGATAGGTAAAACTGTACTGCAATCTAGAAATAGATTATTGTACTAATTACAGAGTGTTCAAACATTACGAAGGTGTAAATGAGGAGATACAGGTTAGGAATAGAGGCTTGGTCCAAGTCTTGTCACAGTTGTCTACAACAGATGACTCTTCTCACCCTGGTTTGGAGACATTTTTCTTGGTCAGTAGAAGTTGAGTATCATAAATAGGAGCTGAAATCAACTCAGGTGGAAAAGTCCATTTTTTTAATTGAGAACTGTGAATCCACGAGTCTATGCATCTTAATTTTGCCATGTGAGATTGTTTAAGAGTACCTGGTATGGTCCTTTCTAACCAGGTTCCGAAGGGTCTTTTATGTGGTGACTTTTCCAATAAAGAAAAGCTCCAGGTTGTTGCCCATGATGCTTAGCATCTTTGTCTCCTGGGGGCTTTGTCTCCTGAGCAAAGTTGGTTCATACATTCCCTCATCTAATTGCATAGGTCATCCTCTTATTGTTTCAAAAGGAGGCAGGTGATGTTTCCCAAAGTGTGCAGATCTAAGACTGGGGAGCAACAGCAGAGGGGCTTCTGGCCCTGAGAGATGAAATGCTTCGGAAAACTTTGCCAATTGAGTTTTGAATGTGCCTTCAGTTAAAATGTTGCATTATTGGGCCAAATGTCACAAATAGATTTCATTATTTGTCTAGTGAAATGAGTTCCTAGGTCACTCAGTAGGAATTCCCCAAACAGGTATTATCCTTTCCAATAATAATTTACTTACTGTTAAAGCCATTGCTCTTCTGCAAGGAAAAGCCCCAACCCAATGTGAGAACACACAGATCATCACTGAGACATTTACATCCTGGAGATGGTGGCATCTGAACAAAGTCCAATGGCCATACCTCAGAGGGTCCCTTAGGAAGGGGAAAGTTTGTTTGTGACCCAGGAAGTGGTGTCCCTGGATTATGCTCTGTGCACACTGCACAACGAGCATGGCTTTATGAGCCACGGTGGGAGAAAGTTTCCAAAAGTATTGTTTTCCCCATGAAATCGTGTTTTCCTGTGCTCAATGGAAAATTGATGCTTATTCTGGAGCAGTGGCAATTGTGCTCCAGTAGGCACTATGGATTTTTATCAGGCCTGAAACACATCAATGTGGTCGGGTAAAATATCCTATCTTCTCATTATCATATTTGTTTCTCTTCCTCAATGATTTATTTGGCTATACATGGAAATCCTTTACTAGGACAGCAGAGTAAACAGAAAATAGTGAGCATTCTCGACGCTGTACAGGATGTCCAGCCGGGAATGGCCCTGCTTGTTTTCTACATAAGACACATTTGTAAACCAAATTAGATAATAAAATGCAGTTGTGGCCATTTTCCTCCTGTGGTGCTGGTTGCAAGTCAGCAGGGTTCAATAATGACTAGAACTACAAGTGATAACATTATACAGGACCTATTAGAAAGTTTTTTCATAGATTCATATAATTTGTAAAACACTTATACTAATCACTTATATGTACACAAGGATATTCCTAAAGGAGCTTAGTATGACTTATTTGACAGTGCTTCCCATCTAATTTAACATACCAAATAAGCTTAATTAGTTTAGTATGTTCTTCTTTATAGAAAGAGAGAAAAACTTCTTTGAGAAGTCCCAGAGGCCCACCAGAAATTCTCAAAGTTACTTTCAGGTGTAAAGAAAGACTTGACTGGGCCGGCCCAGGGGCATAGCAGTTAAGTTCACATGCTCCACTTTGGTGGCCCAGGGTTCACTGGTTCGGATGCGAGGCACGGACCTACACACCACTTATCAAGCCATGCTGTGGCAGGCATCCCACATATAAAAACGTAGAGTAAGATGGGCAGTGGATGTTACCTGAGGGCTAATCTTCCTCAAAAAAAAAAAAAAAAAAAAAAAAGAAAAGAAAAGAAAGGAAAAGAAAAGAAAAGAAAGACTTCATTTAGGATTTGAATTTTGGGGAGGCTTGTCAAAAATAGCAAGTGGCTTTAAAATACTTGGTCAAATAGGATGACAGGTCACTGTGAAACAATGCTTAGTTATCCATTTAACCATGGCTACAATTAAGGAGTTTCAGGCAAATATAGAAAATTAAATAGTTGTAAGAAAGACTTTAGCTGCTGTGACTAAAGATCTGCAGAAAAAGTATGGGGAATTTATTGTGATAAGACATAAAATCCTTACTCTTCTGGTACACTGCTCAAAAGTAATTAAAAAACTTTCATAATCTCTTTATCAAGAGCTGACTAAAATTCCAAGGAAGTGATCCTTTTAAGAGAAAGAAAACCAAATTCTAATTCTTCCACCAGCTTACTTTTGATATTAAAACATATTCACTTAATTAAGTTCATTTTAATCTTAGCCAAGTTGACCTTGCACAAGACTCTTTCTGCAAGATTCCCTTCGACAAACCTTCTAAGACTTGGTTTTTTCATTCAGAATTTTCCCCATGCCTTCTTTCCTCCTTCCTAGTATGTTAGGACAAATTCATGTTTCCTACCCAAACAAACAAAAATATTTCCATTCCTTATATGTTTACTGAAAACATGCATCCTTCTTTCCTTAACTTTTTTAAAAGAATTTTTGTTTTGTTGAGGAAGACTGGCCCTGAGCTAGCATCTGTGCCCATCTTCCTCTATTTTACATGTGGGATGTCTGCCTCAGCATGGCTTGATGAGCACTGCGTAGTTCAGCACCCAGGATCTGAACTGGTAAACTGCAGGCCGCCAAAGCGGAGCATGTGAACTTAACTGCTGCACCATCGGGCTGGCCCTTTTCCTTAATTTTATGTATTGGCAGACACACAAATACTGTTTAGAAACATGTGGTTTCTCATAGGAAATTTCTCAGTATGGCACGAAATATATTTATAAATAAACCCAAGTAGTTTTCTAGTTTTTCTGAAAGAAGAAGCCAAAGGTAGATAAATCTATGTTTATTAATTGATGTCTAATGTCATATCTTATGTGGAAATGACCTAGATATTCGATAAATCTTCTCAATTAGTTTAGCAAAACTCTAAGTTTTCAAGTTACCAAAAGGTTTTAAAGTTATAAGTACCTACACCAAAACACAGAATTATTCTTAAAATTTCACCCATTTTTATCTTCTTAAAATCTATTTAGTTTACTTGTTCCTAATAATTATATTCATACTGTCTACAAACTTCATGAGACATTAGGCAAACTTAGCTATTATTATAAGGTATCTTTTTGCTGACAAATTCTGTAAGAAGGACAATATGTCTGTATCATACCTAATGCTGATGACTTGGAAACATATTTATTTCAATTAAACTGACAAACTTAAATAGGCCTTCGTTTCCCCAAATTGGTTTAAACTGTGTTAACTTGAAAGCTATTCGGGTTAGTTTCCATGACATGTATGCAAGCACTTACTTTAAGCTAATCAACTAGAGCTCTTTCAGAAGTTATAACATCTGGAGGCAAAACTATCACACATATGTAACATATGTTTGTGTGTGTGTGTGTATATATATATATATATTTACACACACACACACACAGAGACTCCATAGCTATTGTTTTGAAATTAATTCTATGAATCAGGTACAGTAATACAAAGCTCACTAGTTATGAAAGAATAATTGAATCCAAATTGTTTTAAGTTTTTTCTACTAATATTTGTGGAGAAGACACTTAAGATGCTAGATGTTGCAGATGACGTGATTTTATATATAGAAAATCCTAAAGAATCCACTAAAAAACTTTTATAAATAATAAATGAATACAGTCAAGTCGCAGGATACAAATCAACACAGAAAAATCAGTTGCATTTCTATACTCTAACAATAAAGTAGCAGAAAGAGAAATTAAGAATACAATCCCATTTACGATTAAAACAAAAAGAATAAAATACCTAGGAAAAGCTTAACCAAAGAGGCGAAAGATCTGTACAGACAAAACTATAAAACATTGTTAAAAGAAATTGAAGAAGACACAAAGAAATGGAAAGATATTCCATACTCTTTGATTGGAAGAATTAACATAGTTAAAACGTCCCTACTTCCTAAAGCAATCTATAGATTCAATACAATCTCTATCAAACTTCTAAAAACATCTTTCACAGAAATAGAACAAAGAATCCTAAAATTTATGTGGAATAACAAAAGACCCCAAATAGCCAAAGGAATCCTGAGGAAAAAGAACAAACCTGGAGGTATCAATTTCCCTGATTTCAGAGTATACTACAGAGCCGTAGTAACCCAAACAGCATGGCACTGGCACAAAACAGATACAGAGGTCCATAGGACAGAATCGAGAGCCCAGAAATGAACCCACATATCTACGCACAGCTTATTTTCGACAAGGGAGCCAAGAGCATACAATGGAGAAAGGAGAATCTCTTCAACAAATGGTGTTGGGAAAACTGGACAGCCACATGCAAAAGAGTGAAAGTAGACCATTACCTTACACCATGCACAAAAACCAATTCAAAATGGATTAAAGACTTGAATGTAAGACGTGAAACCATGAAACCATGAAAAAAACAGGCAGTATGCTCTTGGACATCGTTTTTAGCAGCGTTTTGTCAAATACCATGTCTGACTGGGCAAGGGAAACAATAGAAAAAATGAACAAATGGGACTAATCAAACTAGAAATCTTCTGCACAGCAAAGGAAATCATCATCAACAACAAAAGACAACCTAACAATTGGGAGAAGATATTTGTAAACCATATATCAGATAAGGGGTTAATATCCAAAATATACAAAGAACTCATACGTCTCAACTACTACAACAAAAAACCAACCCAATTAAAAAATGGGCAAAAGATCTGAACAGAGATTTCTTCAAAGAAGATATACGGATGGCCAACAGGCACATGAAAAGATGTTCAACATCATTAGATAACAGGGAAATGCAAATCAAAACTACAATGAGGTATCACCTCACTCCAGTCAGAATGGCTACAATTAATGAGACAGGAAACAACAAGTGTTGGAGAGGATGTGGAGAGAAGGGAACCCTCATACACTTCTGGTGGGAGTGCAAACTGGTGCAGCCACTACGGAAAGCAGTATGCAGTATCCTCAGAAAATTAAGAATAGGTCTACCATAGGATCCAGCTATTCCACTGTTGTATATTTATCCAAAGAACTTGAAAACACAAATGCATGAAGATCCATGCACCCCTATGTTCATTGCAACATTATTTACAATAACCAAGACTTAGAAGCAACCTAGGTGCCCAAGAAGGGAGGAATGGATAAAGAAGATGTGGTAAATATACACAATGGAATACTACTCAGCTATAAGAAATGATAAAATCCAGCCATTTGTGACAACAGGGATGGACCTTGAGGGTATTATGCTATGTGAAATGTCAGAGGAAGAAAGTCAAATACCATATGATCTCACTCATAAGTAGAAGATAAAAACAACAACAAACAAACACATAGAGACAGAGGTTGGATTGCTGGTTACCAGAGGGTAAGAGGGGAGGATGAAAGGGTAATTAGGCACATGTGTGGTGATGCATTGTGATTAGTCTTTGGGTGGTGGACATGATGTAATCTACACAGAATGTGAAATATATTACGATGTACACCTGAAAGTTATACAATGTTCTAATCCATGTTACTGCAATAAAAAAAATAAATAAAAATTTAAAAAGAGTGCTTCCATAGCCATTTTTCTATTCTTTTTCTTTCTTTTCCCCTTTGGTCTTGGTAAGTGGTGATGGTCTACGTAATAGTTGCTGGAGAGTTCACAAGCTCTTCGAGATAAAGGAAATGGGTGGGATCTGAACTGCCTCTAGAGCGGCATTTCCAGTTTTGCAAAGATTTGTAAGTCAAGGACAGCTGCTCTTAATTCCTCAGAATTTGGCTGTAACTTAAGTGACATTATAGATTGATCTACGTGTCCAAGTACATCACCCCCAATTTGCTTCTTTCCCTCTGGGCGCTTAGTTTTGTTTTAACTTAGGGAGGAATGTCTGTAAAAACAATTCCCATCAGGCTCTGAGTGTCAGCTTCCAGTTGGGCCAAATTTCTGATGATAAGTTGCCAAACCCTTTCAAATATCTTATCAGGTTTCGGCCAGGACAAACAGGGAGTACACCTGGCAGCAGTGAACAGCTCTGCTAACCCTTAGTGGAGCAGTTTTCTGGAAAATCTCCCAGTGTCTCGTCAACTCCAGGAGGGGCTCATATTGGGCCCTCCGTTACTGGTAGATTGTGGGAGCGTTGTGAAGCCACGACCTAATAGACTTCGCTTTTGGTTCCCTCTTATAACTTAATTTTTTATGAACATTGTGCCACAAAACTTTCAGGAATGTTTCTGGAATTGTGAAGTTTTTGCTTTTAAGAGAACTTTTTAAATGATCTTGTTGAATGGAGCGTTCCTTCTAATGGCCAATGTAATTTCCCTCAGGATAGTGGCAGTTTGGTGGGACCCTGAGACACAAGCAGAGTGCAAGTCACATTCTGTCCCACCACGTCTGATGGCAAAGTGGGGTGCAGCTGCATTTTTGTCTGACCATAATTAGGGGCCCCCAACTGGATGATTATCAAGCTGGGCCCTCAGGACACACAAAAAACTTGGTAAGATTTACCATTGTTTGTAAATACCTGCAACTTCCAGAACATTTAATTTTTGAGCAATTGTACTAGAGGGTGGCAGATTTGACTCTTTAAAAACTAAAGATTTCTCTGATCCACGGCTCTTAAACCTAGCACAAAAAAGACTAGTTTGATAGCTCAAAGGAGCCCCAACATGGCCACAGAACTGGTCATCTTTCAGAAGCATGGTTTCCCACTTTTCTCTTAGTTTCATCAGAAGAATGTCTAACGGCAGTGCAGGGGGTCAGAAAAGTGCTGTTTGTGAGGGTCACTCCCTAAAAATGTGTAAGCACCCTCCAACGTGCCGTGGTTTCCCCTTCCAGCAGTCTAAAATGCCTTGGGGGCTCGGAGCATTGGACGACCAGTCTTCATTTGCAGGTACCCAGAGGAGCCTTTAATTAATTAACATGAATGATCACAATGGAGTTTCTTGTGGGACGGCCACACGTCACGGGGATTTGATCCTTCGATGCTCCCATTAGGTTCTCTGTTACATGAGAATGTCTTTCAGCTGGAAGGAGCTGGTGTACCTTGTCTTCAGAGTTGACCAAGTTCAGACTCTCACTTCTCTATTGAACATTTTGTTCAGATGTTATAGATACAAGTCATTCCAATTTAAAGCCAAATTTAGAAGGTCAGCTTGCCCCACTCACTCCAAGGTTTCCCCTAGGGTCCCCTGGCCCAAGACATCCCCCCTAGTTTCCTATTGCCTAGGACTTGCTCCCTAGGTTTCTCTTACCTAGGATATGTACTGGTACCCCTTTAAGACGCCTAGACTCAAGGCTTGAAACAGCTCATATAAAACATTGGACCATCGACTGAAAATAAGGAGGTGCAGCTTTCAGGAGACTCACCTGGGTCGCCCAAAGAACGCAGGGAAGCCAGGGTGGAGGATTCAGTCGGCCCCTGTTGGTTCCCAACCTCACTTCAATGAAGATTCCATTTGGCCTCTGGTTGGTTTTTCTGAAATTCTGCCAACTATGCCCAGAACTGTCGACACAAATAATCAATAATCAATTTATGAATCAAACTGAGTGAGTTAATTATATGAGCCACTCTGAGGTTTATATAGAGTGGGAGAATAACCTTCCCCCAGGAAGGAAGCATTCCAAAGAAGAGGGTGTACACAGTGGTTATATACCATCCTGGAACAAGGGACGTACATCACACAGGACAGGGATATCCCTCTTACTACAGTCACCAGGTGGTTTCCTAGCACGGCAGGTCAGTGGTCATGAGATGAGCACAGTAGGTCAGAAATGAATGCTTAGTTTCTGGGAAGAAATGCTTGTCTATAAGGAAATTCTGATATGGGGGTGAGGTGTACATCCCTGACTTTAAGGGCATCATTCTTGGCTTTGGGTCATTGACCATGTTTACAGCAGATGGACAAGGCATGCTTGACAGGTCACGTCAGGCCTTTCTGGAAAAACAAGGTCAGGCTGAATTAGTTTTAAACCAATTGGCTTCCTTATATACCTCAATATATTAGCCTTTCTTATTTTTTCATTTCTTCATCGTTCCCAGTGTTGATAAGTTTGACAAAACCCCTGACAGTGTCCTGGCTAGTGGGTCATAGGCCATAGAGCCCAGTACCTCTGCTATGCTCACAGTTCTTGCAAGACAAATTGTAACGTTGTGCATCGATTTGGGGCACCAAGCACCTCCTGGTCCCCGTGCTGTCTGCCCCTGGTTATGGTGGTGGGGCTGGTGTTGAGGATGAGCAGCCACTCTTGGGATCTTGACAGGATTCTCAGGCACCAGGCCACTGCTGTCCCCGGATCCACGTAGGGGGCTGGCTGCTTTGGCAGGAGAGGGCGAAACTATGTGACTTGGGCATTCAAGCCACAGGGCTTTATCAGGATCCACACACATGTCCCCATTAGACTCTGAAGGTCCCATCCTTTCAGACAAATCTTTTCACATCAGAAAGTGAGGCTGTGACTTTATCTCAGGCTAAAATTTTGTGACCTGTCATGTTGGACTCTGGGTTTGGCCTTCTGGGACATTTCCCCTGTGGTTACAAGAGAAAAGAGATACTTTGTAGACATTCACAGAAGACTTCCTCTGGCCCTGTCCCGAACTGGGATGTCAGAGCCCAGGTGTCACGCGTCGCTGCAGGCCCTCCCGAGCAGAGATAAGACGCCAGCCCAGCCCGTGACCTGGCAGCGCTCATTCCTCACCTCACCTGACCTTACCTGTCTGGACAGCGTCTGCCCCGCCCCCAGCCTTGCCTCCCTTCTGCACCTCACTCCAGGCCGCTGCAGACGCCACCTCGGGAAACATCAGTAGTCATGAGGAGAATACAGGCACCAGCAGAAATCAGGTCTGTAAACCTCTAGTTGCTGAGACCAATCAGGCAGCAGCTGTCGGGGCCATCGAAGAAGCGCACGAATGTGACCTGTGATGACGAGTGCCTGAGATGCGTTCCCTGGCCGCCTACCTGGTGTGCTGAACTTAGTCACATTCCTCCTGACTGTGGGAACTCACCCTAACAGCCATGTCTCTTTCAAGCAAAGAGCCACGACCTTGGATAATGCAACATGCTTTCTTACGGAAAGTTAATGTTTTTGTCTCTGAAGGTGGAGAAGGGCTTGTGCTGCCAAGTCACTGTGCACTCCTGTGCTCCTTGTGGCAGGACCACGTGAAGGCCACTTTCTTGATGAGCAATTCATGTGGTTGGCGCCCAGTGAGTGATCATGAGCCCACACACCCACTGACTGGAGGAACTGCTGCCTTTTTTAGCAGGTACGTGACACTCATTGTCCTTCAAATACAGGCTGTTATTCCTTCCACGATGCATTTTTCCTTTATTGCTGTTTAGAAAGAAAAATGCTGCCCAACGCACAGACCCAAAGCTTATAACTGAGCATTTTCATGTTGTACATGTTGAAACATGTCCACCAGACCTAATCAAGCTTTGGTGCTGGGTTCTTGAGCTGGCTTTCCAGTGCAATTCTTGTCGCTCTTCAGGAAAGCTGCTAAGTGCATTGGACTGGCTCCCCCCATCCTCTCTGGAATCAGTTTGTTTGTTTAATTTGGAAGAATACTCCATTGTGTCTCAGGGTATATTAGTCTGGGTTCTCCAGAGAAACAGAATCGATAGGATGCATCTCCATCTGCATCTATATCTCTATCTGTACCTATATCTATAACATCTATATCTAGAAAGAGATTTATTGTAAGGAATTGGCTCACACAATTATGGAGGTTGGCAAACTCAAAATCGGCAGGGTGGGCCTACAGGCTGGAGGCTCAGGAGAGAGCTGATGTTGTAGTTCAAGTCCAAAGGCTGTCTGCTTTACCTTGCCGAGAAGGGATGCTGGAGAGAAATTTTTTGAGATCTTGCACGTCTGAGAATATCTTCATTGTACTCTCACATTTTATTATCAGTTTGGGTGCAGAATTCTAAGTTAGAAATAAGTTTTCTCCAGATGCTTTAGGCCATTTGATTCCACATCCCCCTCAGTGACAGAACATTCTAGAAGCACCAAAGGAGCTCAGGTAAGGGGTGGCCTTTTCACTCCTGATAGCTAGAGTAGAGCAAAGATAATCAAATGGAGAAAGAGCAGTCTTTTCAGTAAATGATGCTGAAACATCTGGAATCCCACAAGCAAACAAATGAATCTAGGCATAAACATTACACTTGTTGTAAAAATTAACTCAAAGTGGATCATTGACCTAAATATAAAACACAAAACCGTGAAACTTCTAGAAAATAACATAGGGAAAAATCTAGGTGACCTTGGTTTTGGCAATGAGATTTAGATACAACACCAAAAGCACAATTTATGGAAGAGAAAAATTCACTAGCTGGACTTTATTAAGATGAAAAATGTCTGCTCTGTGAAAGAAAATGAAAAAGACAGGCCATAGACTTGGAGAAAATATTTGCACAACACATGTTTAATAAAGGACTTGTATCCAAAATATACAGAGAACTGTTAAAATTCAACAAGAAGGAAACAAATAACCCAAATAAAAAATGGGCAAAAGATCTAAACAGACACCTCACCAAAGAGGACTTGTAGATGGCCAATAAGCAGATGAAAAGATGCTCCACATCGTACGTCGTCAGGGAACTTCAAATTAAAACGAGACAGTAGTTCACATCTGTCAGATGGCGAAGAGCCACAAACGAAGTACAAGACCCTGCGGCTGTTGAGGAGGCCCGGCAAGAGGAGCTCCCAGCCACTGCTGGTGGGAACGAGGAATGGTACAGACAGCTTGGAAAACAGTTTGGCAGTTTCTAAAAAATCGAAACATAATCTTATCATATAATGCAGCAGTTGCACGCCTAGATAGTTATCCAAATGAGCTGAAAACTTATGTCCACTCAAAACCTGCACACAGATTTTATAAGAGCATTTTCATAATTGCCAAAACTTGGAAGAAACCAAGATTTCCCTCATTAGATGAGTGGATAAATAGATGGTGGTGCATCTAGACAATGGAATAGTATTCAGAAATAAGAAATAAGCTATCTCTTCCTGATGAATTGATCCTTTCATTATTATATAATGTCCTTCGTTGTCTCTTAAGACTATTTTTGACTTAAAGTCTATTTTGTCTAAGTGTACCCATCCTTGCTCTTTTGTTTACCATTTTCATGGAATATCTTTTTCCATCCTATTCACTTTCAGACTATGTGTGTCCTTAAATCTAAAGGGAGTCTCTTGTAGATGGTGCATAGTTGGATCTTGTTTTTTTTATCCATTCCTTCACTCTATATCTTTTAGTTGGATAATTTAATCAATTTATTGAGAGGGAATGGCCTACTATTGCCATTTTGTTAATAGTTTTATGTCTGTCTTATAGGTGTTTTGTTCCTCTTTTTCTTTCTTACTGTCTTCCTTTGTGTTTTGTTGATGTTTTTAACACACACACACACATTTACCCTCCAAAAAAAAAAAAAACAGCTGAAAGACATAAGAAAACTTTTAGAGGTAATGGATATGCTATTACCTTGATTGTGATGATGATTTCGCAAGTTTATGCATATGTCCAAACTCATTATATACATTAAGTATGTGCAATTTTCAAAATAAATCAATTGCATCTCAATAAAGCTGCAAAAAAGAGAAAGTCATCAAAAAAAAGGAGAAATGAGCTATCAAGTCACAAAAAGACATGGAAGAATCTTAAATGCATATTGCTAAATGAAAGACACCAATTGGAAAAGGTCATATACTGTGTACTCCAACTGTATGAAATTCAGAAAGTCACATCTACAGAGATAATGAAAAGATCAGTCATTGCCAGGAGTTTAGAGGAGAGGGTGAGCGATGAATAGGTGAAGTACAGAGGGTCTTCAGGGCAGCGGAATGTTTCTGTATGATACTGTAATGGTGGATACAGAAACAGTAGCTTAAATGGCATATCTGACCAAAACCCCAGCATTAAATGCAGCCTTGAAGCCTGTGGGTGCAACTGAAATTATGCGTTTATCAAAACTCATAGAACTGTACAACGTAAGGCATGAACCATAATGTTAACTATGAGTTTAGTTAATAATAATGTTTTAATTTGGTAACAAATGTAACACACTGGTGCAAGATATTAATAATAGGTGAAACTATGGTTACATGGTGGGACACCAGAGTATATGAAAGCTCTCTGTACTTTCTGCTGAATTCATCTATAAACCTAAAGCTATTCTAAAAAAACAAAGTCTGTTAAAAAAAAAAAAATCGTTATGCAGCACAAACAAAAGCAGAACCATGGACAGCAGCTGAAACACGTTTTTAGACATGGGTAGCACCATGGACAGCAGCCCAGAGGCCTTGGGTACACATACGGCACGGCCGTTGCCTGATGTGGGAAAGGCGGCACCCACGGACAGCAAAATAGTCTTTTATAAACGAATTTCTGGATTAAGGAAGCATTCTGGACCATTGTCCCATGACCTCACGCATCTTAATGTCATGGACTACATCCATTTTTGTAACCTGAGTCGCTGGCACAAGGTCTTGGAGTCATGCATGCATCAACCATGAGTGCCCCACAGAGAAGACTGGATTGATCCCGTGTGGTATATGGAATTCTAAAATGGGTCTTTATTTTGATATGAAATTTGTATACATATTAAACAGTTCTTTTCTTTTTTCCATCCTCCCATTCCCCTACCATCACACATAAGATACATTAGTGGTGATTTACAGTATCTCAGTATTTAAGTTGCAGGATAACTGAGGTTGAGCATTATGCATCAAGAAGAGAAATGAATATCACCCAAAGACGTTTAAAGTGACATACTGGTGTTTGTGTCCTCTTTTGGGAGGAAGACTGGCACCTTCTAAGTTACATGTGGGAAAATTCCACTATGTTAAGTGGAAGATAATTTTGCCATTGGTTTTCATTTGGAAGCTAAAAGTGGCCCAGAGAGGCATGTTTTGTGGACAAGGAGTGGATTGTGGTGGTTTTTGTCTATGCCAACTTAACTAAGTTCTAACTAAGTTTCTTAGAATTCCCTTCCCTGTGTGGCTATAGATTAGGATTGGTCGTAAGAGAAATTTACACAATTTTTGCAAAGCAAAAGTGAAGCAGCCGTCCTCACATTTGGAAGGCTGCTGCAGAGCCCCAGATGCTGCTAAAGCCATGTGTGTTGTTGTTGGCCTGCAAATTCACTTTGTTAGCATGGTGTAGCTGCTTTTCCAGCTCCTTCCAGGTTTCCTTCAGGTCCTTTAAGTCCTGGGCCAGGCAGGTGTGCAGCTCCTTCCTGAAGGTCACCAGTTTCTTCTACAGGTCAGAGAGACACAGGTTGCAGATTTTCCTGAAGGGTTTCAGTTTTCTTTATGGGTGATGGTTTTCTCTTACTTTCCCTTGCTTAAAAAATATATTTTTTCATTATGCTAAGATACACATAACAAAATTTACCATCTTAAATCTTTTTAAGTGTACAATTCAGTGGTATTAAATATATTCATAACGTTGGGCAACCATCGCCAGCATCCAACTCCATAGCTCTTTTAATTTTGTAAAACTGAAAGTCTATACCCATTAAACAATAATCCCCCTTTCCTACACCGCACCCCCAGCACCCACTATTCTACTTTCTGTCTCTATGAATTAGACTACTATAAGTACCTCATATGAGTGGAATCATACAGTATTTGTGTTTTTGTGACCGGCTTATTTTACTTAGTGTAATGTCTTCAAGGTTCATCTGTTTTGTAATACATGTCAGAATTTCCTTACTTTTTAAGGTGGAATAATATTCCATTGTATGTATATACCACATTTTGCTTATCCATTCATGCATCAGTGGACGCTTATGTTGCTCCCACATTTCAGCTATTGTGAGTACTGTTGCTATGAACATGGGTGTACGAGTCTCTCTTCAAGACTGCTTTCAATTCTTTTGGGGATATACCCAGAAGTGGAATTTCTGGATCATACAGTAATTCTAGTTTTAAATTTTTGAGGAGCTTCCATACTGTCTTCCACAGTGGTTATTCCATTTTATATTCCCACCAACAGTGCGCAAGTGCTCCAATTTCTCCAAATCCTCACCAACATTTGTTGTTTTTTGATAGTGCCATCCTAACGTGTGTGAGATAGTATCTAATTGTAGTTTTGATTTACATTTTCCTAATGGTTAGTGATGTTGATCACCTTTCCTTGTTCTTATTGGCCATTTGTACATGTTCTTTGGGGAAATGTCTATTCAAGTCCTTTGCCCATTTTTGGCATCAGGTTGTTTGTTTTTTTGTTGTTGAGCTTTAGGAGTTCTCTGTATATTCTGAATGTTAACCTCTTATCAGAAATTTGCAAATATTTTCTCCCATTCTGTGGGTTACCTTTTTATTCTGTTGATAGTGTCTTTTGATGCACAAAAGCTTTAAATTTTCATGAAGTCCAATCCTTTTTTCTTTTGTTGCCTGTACTTTTGGTGTCATATCCAAGAAATCACTGCCAATTCTAATGTTGTGAAGATTTTGCTCTATGTTTTCTTCTAAGAGTTTTATAGTTTTAGGTCCTACGTTTAGCTCTTTGATCCATTATCAGATAGCTTTTGTATACAGTGTTAGATAAGGGTCCAACTTCATTCTTTTATCTGTGGATATCCAGTTTTCCCAAAACCATTTATTGAAAAGACTGTCCTTTCCCCTTTGATTACTCTTGGCACCATTGTCAAAAACCATCTGACCAGGGCTGGCCCGGTGGCATATTGGTTAAGTTTGCATGCTCCACTTTGGTGGCCTGGTGTTTGTGAGTTTGGATGCTGGGTGTGGACCTACACATTGCTCATCAAGCTACGTTGTGGTGGTGTCCCACATACAAAATAGAGGAAGGTTGGCACAGATGTTAGCTCAGCAACAATCTTCCTCAAGCAAAAAGAGGAAGATTGGCAACAGATGTTAGCTCAGGGCCAATCTTCCTCACCAAAAAAAAAAGAAGTCATGTGGCCATATATGTGAGGGCTTATTTCTAGGCTGTCTGTTATTTTCCATTGGTCTATATGTCTGTCTTTATGCCAGTATCACATTGCTGTCATTACTTTAGCTTGTAATAAGCTTTGAAATCAGGAGGTGTGAGTCCTCCAGCTTTGTTTTTCTTTTTAAAGATAGTTTTAGCTTTTTGGGTCCCTTGAGATTCCATATAAATTTTAGGATGGGTTTTTCTATTTCTGCAAAAAAAAAAAGGTCATTGGGATTTTGATAGGGACTGCAGTGAATCTGTAGATTGCTCAGAGAAATATTGACGTTTTAATAATATGAAGTCCTCCAATTCATGAACATGGGATGTGTTTCCATTTATTTATGACTTTTAAATTTCTTTATCAGCGTTTTGTATTTTTTGTTGTACAAGTCTTTCACCTCCTTGGTTAATTTAATTTCTAAGTATTTTATTCTTTTCGATGCTATTGTAAGCGGAGTTGTTTTTGTAATTTGCTTTTCAGATTCTTCATTGTTAGTGTGTAGAAATGCAACTGATTTCTGTGTGTTGCCTTTGTATCCTGCTACTCTTCTAAATTCATTTATTAGTTCTTTTTTTGGTAGAATCTTTAGAGATTTCTATATCTAAAATCATGTCGTCTGTAAACAGAGATAATTGTACTTCTTCCTTTCCAATTTGCATGCCTTTTATTTCTCTTTCTTGCCTAACTTCTCTGGCTTGATCTATCAGTCCTATGTTGCATACAAGTGGTGAGAGTGGGCGTTCTTGTCTGCTTCCTGATTTTAGAGGAAAAGCTTTCGGTCTTTCACCATTGAGTGTGATGTTTGCTGTGGGTTTTTCATATGTGACTTTTGTTATGTTGAGGAACTTTCCTTCTTTTCCTGGTGTGTTGATTTTTTTAAATCATAAAACTGCTGAATTTTTTCAAATGCTTTTTCTGGATCAATTGAGGTGATCATGGGATTTTTCCCCCTTCCTTATGTTAATCCAGCATATTAAACTGATTAATTTTTGTATGTTGAAACATCCTTTCATTCCAGGAATAAATCCCCCTTGGTAAGGGTGTATAATTCTTTTAATATACTTCTGAATTCAGTTTACCAGTATTTTGTTGAGGATTTTTATATTAATGTTCATAAGGGATATTGGTCTGTAATTTTCCTTTCTTGTAGTGTCTTTGTCTGACTTTGGTATCTGGGTTATGCTGTCCTCATAGAAGGAGTTAGGAAGGATTCCCACCTTTTCAATATTTTGGAAAAGTTTGAGGATTGGTATTAGTCCTTCTTTCAATGTTTGATAGAATTCACTGGTGAAACCATTAGGTCCAGGGATTTTATTTGTCAGGATATTTTTGATTACTGATTCAATCTCCTTACTACTTGTAGCTCTACCTAGATTTTCTTTCTTCATGATTTAGTCTTGGTAGGCTTTGTATTTCTAGGAATTTGTCCATTTCATCTAGGTTATCCAATTTATTGGTGTGTTGCCTTTCACAGTAGTCTCTTATAATTCTTTTTATTTCTGTAGAATTGGTAGTAATGGCCCTACTTTCATTTCTGATTTTAGTAATTTTGGTCTTCTCTCTTTTTCTTAGTCTATCTACCTAAAGTTTTGTTAATTTTTTAAATCTTTTTGAAGAACCAATGTCTGGTGTCACTGATTTTCTCTGCTGTCTTTCTATTTCATTTATCTCTGCTCTAATCTGTATTATTTTCTTCCTTCTGCTAGTTTTAGGTTTAATTGGTTCTTCCTGTTTTAGTTCCTTAAGTTGTAAACTTAGGTTGTTGATTTGAGATCTCTCTTATCTTTTAATATAAGCATTTATGGCTATAAATTTCTCCCTTAGCACTGCTTTGGCTGCATCTTGTAAGTTTCGGTGTGTTGTGTTTTCACTTTCATTCATGTGTAAATATTTTCTAATTTCTCGTGATTTCTTCTTTGATCCATTGATTGTTTAAAAGTGTTTGTTAAATTCCACAAATTTGTGTATTTTTCAGCTCTGCTTTTGTTACTGATTTCTAACTTCATCCTGTTGCACTAAGAGAAAAGACTTTCTATGAAATCTACCCTTTAAAACCCAATGAAACTTAATTTGTGACCTAATATATGGTCTATCCTAGAAAATGTCCCGTATGCTCTTGAGAAGAATGTGGATGCTCTTGTTGGTTAGAGTGTGATGTGTATCTTGTTGGTTAGAGTGTGATGTGTATCTTGTTGGTTAGAGTGTGATGTGTATCTTGTTGGTTAGAGTGTGATGTGTGTCTTGTTGGTTAGAGTGTGATGTGTGTCTTGTTGGTTAGAGTGTGATGTGTATCTTGTTGGTTAGAGTGTGATGTGTATCTTGTTGGTTAGAGTGTGATGTGTATCTTGTTGGTTAGAGTGTGATGTGTGTCTTGTTGGTTAGAGTGTGATGTGTATCTTGTTGGTTAGAGTGTGATGTGTATCTTGTTGGTTAGAGTGTGATGTGTATCTTGTTGGTTAGAGTGTGATGTGTATCTTGTTGGTTAGAGTGTGATGTGTGTCTTGTTGGTTAGAGTGTGATGTGTATCTTGTTGGTTAGAGTGTGATGTGTGTCTTGTTGGTTAGAGTGTGATGTGTGTCTTGTTGGTTAGAGTGTGATGTGTATCTTGTTGGTTAGAGTGTGATGTGTATCTTGTTGTTAGAGTGTGATGTGTATCTTGTTGGTTAGAGTGTGATGTGTGTCTTGTTGGTTAGAGTGTGATGTGTATCTTGTTGGTTAGAGTGTGATGTGTGTCTTGTTGGTTAGAGTGTGATGTGTGTCTTGTTGGTTAGAGTGTGATGTGCCTCTGTTAGATCTAGTTGGTTTATTGTGTTGAGTCCTCTACTTCCTTACTTATCTTCTGTCTGGTTATTCTATCCATCATTGAGAGCGGGGTATTGAAGTCTCTGACTACTATTTTAGAACTGTCTATTTCTCAGTTTTTCATTCGTATATTTTGATGATCTGTCATTAGGTGTGTAAATGTTTATAACTGTTGTATCTTTTTACTGTTTTGAATCTTTTCTTAATGTGTAATGTCCTTCTTTGTCTCTTGTGGGATTTTTTGATTTAAGATCTACTTTATCTGATATAAGTATAGCTACCCCTGTTCTCTTTTGGTTACTATTTGCATAGGATATCTTTTTCCATCCTTTCACTTTCAGCATATTTGTGTCTTCAGGTCTAAAGTGAGTCACTTGTTAAAAAACAAGCATATAATTGGGTTATGTGCTTTTATACATTCTGCCAATCTCTGTTGTTTGATTGGACAATCTAATCCATTTGCATTTAAAATAGTTACTGGGAAGGAGGGACTTACTTCTATCATATTGCTATTTGCTTCCTTTGTGCCTTATAGGTTTTTTGTCCCTCATTTTCTGCATTACTGTCTTCATTTATGTTTATTTTTTGTAGTTAAATATCTAACTTCCTTTCTCATTTACTTTTGTGCATGTTCTATAGCTATTTTCCTTGTGGTTACCAGCAGAATTACATTTAACATCCTAAAGTTATAACACTTTAACTTGAATTTATACCAGCTTAACTTTAATAACATGCAAAAACTCTTTTCTCACCCCTACCAGTTGTTGATGCCAAAAAATTACGCCTTTATACATCGTCACCCCAAACGTAATCTAAAAATTCTTCTAAATGTGTTAGTCTCTTTTTTCCTGTTTTATTGAGATATAATTGACTTGTAATATTGTATTAGCTTAGGTGTCATTAGTCTCTTAAATAATGTGGAAAGTAACAAGTGGAGTTACAAACAAAAGTTACACTAATACTAGCTTTTAGACTATTTAAAAGATATATTGGTTTCTTAAATCATGTAGAAAACAATGTGTGGAGTCACAAACCAAAGTAACAGTAGTACTAGCCTTTATAATTTCCCACAAATTTGCTTTTCTTAAGGTCTTTGCTTCTCAGCATGGCTTTGAGTTCCTTCTGCTGTCCTTTCGCTTCACCCTGCAGGACTCCCTTGAGCGTTTCTCGCCCAGCAGGTCTAGTGGCAACACACTCCCTCAGTTTTTGTTTATCTGAGAATGTCTTAACTTCTCCCTCACTTTTGAAGGACAGTTTTGCCAGATATAGGATTCTTCACTGAGTGTTCTTTTCTTTGAGCACTTTTGAATATACCAGTTGACTGCCTTCTGGATTCAAAATTTTTGATAAGAAATCTGCTTCTGACTTTATCAAGGATGCTTGGGTGTGATGAGCCACTTCTCTCTTGCTGCTCTCAAGATTCTCTGTTTGTCTTTGGCTTTCAAAATTTGATTATAATGTGTCTCAGCATGAGTCTCTTTGAGCTCATCTTACTTGGAGTTTATGAGCTTCTTGGATGTTTATATTTAGGTCTTTCATCAAATTTCAAAAGTTTGCAGCCTTATTTCTTCAAATATTCTCTCTGCTCCTTTCTCTCTCCTTCTTCTCGGACTCCCACAAGGCACATGTTTGTCTTCTTGATGGTGTCCCATAGTCTCCTTAGGCTCTACTCACTTTTCTTCAGTCTTTTTTCTTTCTGTCACCCAGACTTGATAATTTCCACTGTCCTATGTTCTAGCTCACTGATGATTTTTTCTCAAAGAATCATTGCTCAAATCTGCTTTGAATCTTTCTAGTGAATTTTTCATTTCAGTTTTTGTAACTTTTATCTCCAGAATTTCTTTATAGTTTTCTATCTCTTCATTGATATTTCCATTTTGTTTATACATCATTTTCTTGATTGTCTTTATGGCTCCTTTTAGTTCTTTGAGCATTTTTAAGATGATTATTTTAAAGTCTTCCTCTAGGAGACCTACCATCAGACCTTTGTACAGAACAGTTGTGTTGGTTTATTTTCTTCCCTTGAATGGGCCATACTTCCCTGTTTCTTTGTATGCTTTGTGATTTTTATTGAAAACTGAACATTTGAATCTAATAACGTGGTAACTCTGGAAATCAGATTCTCCCCCTCCCCCAGGGTTTGCTGTTTTGTTTTTGTTATTTTTTTATTGTTATAGGCTGTCTCTGCTGAAGGTCAGCCTGAGGTGTAAACTGAGGTCTTCTCAGATCTTTCTGGAGCCTGTGCCTTTCCCCTGGCCTGTTCTAATTTTCTAATTTCCCTGTATAGGCAGTTGTTTTTGAGTGTCTCAGTCTTTGATGTCTCATTCCCAAAAGCAGGAAAAAGAGAAAATAAAGGGAGAGGAGAAGGATGTCCCAGCCTGTTAAGTCCCCTGGAAGTTAATTCAGTTGGAGGGAACATGGCTTGCAACAATGGAGGAAGATGCCACAACAATGGCCGCCCTCCTCTTTGTCTGCATTTATGTGATCAGAAGTAGCAATCAGTGAGCAGAGCACAGATCCCTGATGTGTGGAGGACAATTTTGTCCATCCTGACTCCTGCAAACTGTGTGCAAGTTGGTCCGGTAATATGTGCACAGCTGCCAGCCATGGGGCTGGGTAGATGCTACTATGCTACGTGCTGAAATTGACGAAAATTAACCACAATTTACCATCCAAGGCTTCCCTTGGAAGCTGCAAGCCTTCAGTAGACTCTAGAGTTCCAGATGGTTATAGCTGACAGATACTGCCAGTGCAATTATCTAGGTGAGGAGACAAATTCTTGTTGCTTCCTACTTCACCATCTTCCTAAAATCCTCTATCTCCCCTGCTTTTTACCCAGCTTTCCTTCCCAACTACCTGCCCTGATGAACTGCAGCGCCTTTAGACCCTCCACCAGATGTAGAGGCAAGACCTTTCCATAGGCCTCATCAATGACTCCTCTTCAGGGTCTCTGGTCAATGACACTTCTCTGATTCTACAATGCAGCCCTTCAGATCTTTACTTTCCCAGCTTTTCCCACAGTTCTGGAAAGTCTTATCCCCACATCCTTTATTTCATATCACTCATAGTGGTCCTGCATTCCTGATAGAACCCTAACTGGTCCAACTGATACATTATATCTGTTTTTGGTGTATATACACAAGGCGTCGTCTCCAGAATATACCTGGGAGTGAAATTGCTTGGTGATAGAGTGTAGAAATATGCAACATTTGATGAATTGTCTTCCAAAGTGACATTTTCAATTTGACTTCCCTAGCAGCGACACATGAAAGACTCTGTGGATCCACCTCCCAACACTTGGTGTGGTCAGACTACTTAATTTTTGCCAATATCATTTTGCTAAGATGATATCTCATTCTGCTCTTGATTTGAATTTTTTCTGATTCTTAATAAAATTGACATCATTTTATATGATTATTGGCTTTATGTATTTCTTTTCTTTGGAATGTCTATTTGTGTCTCTTGACCATTGCTTTCTATTGAGTTGTTTGTCGTTTTTTCATGATTTGTAGCAATCGCTTACATATTATCAACATTTCTTCGTCAGTTATGGATGTTGCAAATATATTTGCCCAGGTTGTAACTTGTCTTTCCATTTTCTTTAAGGTATCTTTTGATGGACACCACTTCTTAATTTTAATACAGTTAAATTATCGATAATTTCTTTCATAGTTTGTGTCTTGTCTAAAACATCTCAAGATTTGGGCTTGGGGCAGTAACGGTCCTCCTGTTACCTAGCTTGGCTCATTGCACCATCCTTGTGGTTCTCTTACATCCAGCTACACTTTTGTCAATAGTTCCTTTGTAAATAAGCCCCTTCTGAATTATCATAAAGGGACATGAGTAGAAAGGGGGGTGCATTTTTTACACCAGCTCTAGCCTTTGAGAGACATGGGAGCAGTGGTAATTATAATGCCAGTGAATATCATGGTAACAATAGAATTGTGGAATAGCTTGGTTGGTGTTAAGGAAATTGAAACACTAAAATGGTAAAATGACAGGCTCAGGTCAGTTCCTCCTTTCCTATCAACTCAGGGAACAGTGTGAAAATCAGAAATCATCTGTGATAGCATTTAAAGAGGCTCCATCTCCTGCAGTCTTATAGCAAACAGGACTGAAAATGGGGCCCAGGACCTCATTTTAAGAGTGGTAAAGTTACAAAGGTTGGATTCAAAAGCCCAGAGGCCTCTTCCACTAAGGGAAGGGCCTAACAGCGGAGGGGTGGGATCCCAAGACCTGGAATGAGTACACTCGGCTGGGGTCTGAGATCATGCACAAAACGGAGGCTGAGGCCTTCCCGCCCGCCTAGAGCACTGTGCAGCAGAACTGCTGGCCAACGCTGAGGGAAACACAAAGCGGAGACGGTGTAAATCGATTAAGGCTTAATTGCACCATCATCACACACTATAACTAAATAGATTTAGTCTTTCAAAATGTAGTCAATCTTTCTTGATGGCGACAAGATAGCACAACGTATGAACGTTTCACAGGACTCGGAGTAAGTGTGCCTTCTGCAGCTGCTCTTTCCAAGGTCTGCGTATGCCTAGTAGGTCAAATTTATTGGTTATGTTGTTCAAATTAAGTACATATTTATTAATATTTTGTCTGATTGTTCTGTAAGTTACCGAGAAGTGAATGTTAACATCTCCCACTATAATTGTGAATTTACATAATTCTTCCTGTAGTTCTGTCAATTTTTTGTTTTATATTTTTTAAAGCTATGTTTGAGGTGCATTTACATTTAGAGTTGCATCATCCTTCTTTATCTCCAGTAATGCTGTTCGCCTTAAGGTCTATTTTGTCTGAGGTTAATACAGCCACACCAACTTTCCCTTGGTTAGTATTTGCATAGTGTGTCTTTTATCAACCTTTGCTTGCAAACTATATATAGATATATATCCCCCAAAACCTTTGCCTTTTAACTAGAGCATTTAGTCCATTTATATTTGAGTTATATTTGAATTTATCCTATTGGAGTTCATTGAGCTTCTCGGTTGTGCAGATTCATGTATTTCATCAAATTTGGGAAGTTTTCAGCCTTTACTTAATCTATTATATATTTATATATATGTCTCTGTGTGTTGAAAACCGTAATTCAGACTGATGCATCCAATCCAAGCCCATACCACAAGTCACATTTAGTTTTCTATCTTTTGGTCTTTGTAACTCCCTTCTGTCTCGTCCATGCTTCTCCACGTGTTTACCTGTTTGATCAGTCCCCCTGTATGCAGCCAGCCTCTTCCTTTGCCTCCATTCCCTACTCACATGGCTGTTTCCTCTCTCATCTCTGGTTCTGAGTTTCTCATCATTCTAGTCTGCACCCCTCCCCCAGGTGAGACTCTCCTCCCCCCGTTTCTGGTCTTACTTCCCACATCAGCCACCCACCCCCACCCTGTGTTGGTACTCTGAGCTCTGACTGCCCTCGCATCCAACTCTGGGCCTCTGTATCTCCCCACCACCCACTATGCAGTGTCCACCTTGATCTGCCCGCCTAATAGCTTCAGGTCCAAATTGCTGAGGAAAGAATACTGGGTTGGATAGCGCCACCTCAAAATTCATGTCCACCTGGAATCTGTGAATGTGGCCATAGTTGGAAATAGGGTCTTTGCAGATGAAATCAAGTTATGATGAAGCCATACTTGAGTGGGTGGCCCCCCAAATCCAATATGAGTAGTATCCTTATTAGAAGAGGGAAATTGAGACACAGAGACATATGGAGCACCCCACGTGGAGACAGAGGCAGAGGTTGTACACAAGCCAAGGGATGCCAGGTATTGCTGGCAACCACCAGAAGATGGAAGCGCCAAGGAAAGATCCTCCCCTGGAAACTTCGGAAGGAGCGCGGTCCTGCTGACACCTCAATTTCAGATTTCTAGCTTCCAGAACTGTGAGAAAATGGTTTTATTTTTTTAAGATTTTATTTTTTTCCTTTTTATCCCCAAAGTCCCCCAGTACGTAGTTGTATATTCTTCGTTGTGGGTCCTTCTAGCTGTGGCATGTGGGATGCCGCCTCAGCGTGGTCTGAAGAGCAGTGCCATGTCCGGGCCCAGGATTCGAACCAACGAAACACTGGGCCACCTGCAGCGGAGCGCTTGAACTTAAGCACTTGGCCACGGGGCCAGCACCAAGAAAATGGTTTTAAACCATCCAGTTTATGGTACTTTGTTACAGCAGCCTTAGGAAACCAAAACCATGAAGAAGGTTATTTTTGAAGGGTTATTTCTCTGGCGTATCAGTTATTTCTTTCAGCACTTTGAAGAGAGAGTGCTGCATTCTCCTCCTGCTTCTGTTGTGTTTGCCTCTCTTCTTTAACCCTCCCCCTTTTGTTCTTCTATTTTCCGTTCTACATATTTTCTTCTGATCCAGCTTCTGGTTCACCAGTTCTTCTGCTGTGTTGACTGTGCTCCTAACCCGTCTATTGAGTTCTTAACTTATGTAATCATACACTTCAGTTGTAGAGTTCCAAGTAAAAAAAATCTGCGTTGTATTTTATAGTTTTGATTTCTGATGAAGTTTTCACATTGTCTTTTATCTCCTGGACTATAACAGTATACTTATTTTTAAAGTCTGTACTGACAGTTCTAAGAGCTGGACTCTGGAGCCTCCACTGGTCTTCTGTTTCTGTCAGTTCTTCCTCATGTGGTTTTGTCTCCTTGTGTGTCTGGTTCTTTGTGAGTGCATGTCAGATATTGTATTCAAAAGTTTGGGGTTGAGCGCTTGAGCCTAATGTGATGTTATAACTTTCCTATGCTTCTGGCAGATTTCTGGTGGCATTCGTCATGTGGGTCAACATCCCAGCGGCAGAGATTGAGCTCTTCTAGGGACCCAGATGACCTGCATGTGGGTTTCCACCCTTGTGAGGGATGGCTCATCTCATCTTTACTCCGAGTCTGTGGGTTTCTAGTCCAAAGTGCAGGTGCTTTGCCAGGGCCTTTCTCTTGGTGAGTCCTGACCTCCAAGTTTTTTCTCCCTAGTCCCATAAGATTGTCAACACTTCTGCTCAGCTTTTCTGCTGATTATTCCAGAATCAGTAAAAGCTTTTGGGGCAAATGAAAGGCTTAAGTCTCCAAATTTCTGTCTCCTTTTGGCTCTTGGCCTTATAATTATTCACCACTTTGTTAACTCCCCACTGCCTTCCAGAAGAATTTTTAAACATTTCTTTCAGATTTTCTAGTACTCCTCAGAAGGAGGGTTGGTCCACGTTACCTGTATGCCCATGACAGAAGGAGACACCTGGCAATTTTGCAAAAAACGTATTTTCTGGTTGCTGTTGGTCTAGCAATAAACCTGTTTTCTGTATATTGGCAACGCAGCCGCTTATCTGTTATTTTTAATAATATTGGTTTTTGTATGTTCTTCTGGATTTTTTCCCCTTAGAAAATCATCATGTTTTAATGTTCTTTGGGTCTTACTGTGAACACCAGTAACTCCAGTGCAATGTTGATTCCAACAACTTCCCATTAAGAAAAAGTGTTAAAAGATTTTGGTAGATAAACTTTATCAAGTCAAAGAAATTTCCTTGTATTTTTAGTTTGCAAAAAGTTTTCTAACATAAAAGAGTGTTAAATTCTTTCAATTCTTTCTGTACCTTGAGATGGCCTTAAGATTTCTCTCCTTTAATATATTAATGCTTTGAATGACATTTATGGATTTTCCAATGTTAAACTATCCCTTGTATTTTGGATAAACCCAGCTTGGTCATGGTGAATTATCTGTTTTTTATAAGCAACAAAATTATTTGCTAATATTTCTCTGGAATATTTGCATCTATTTCACAATATTATGAGTGAGGGTGCCCCATTCTCTTTGTTTCCCATGCTCTCCTCGTCTGGGTCTTGATCAAGGTTATGTTGGTCTTATGAATGAGGTGGGCATTATTCCCACTTCTTCACTTTTTGAAGGAGTTTGTATAAAATTTGAATGATATATTTCTTGAAAATTTGATGAAACATGGCCTCGATATTTTCAGTCAAAAGATTTTAAACTACTGCTTCAATTTATATTATAAACATGGTACTATTAAGGCTTGTCCCTTCTTGAGTCATTTTTGATAAGATACTTTTCTAGGATTTTTTCATTTTATCTAAATATTACTGGAATATGTTTATTTATTGTTTCCTCTTATTAGCTTTTCATCAGTAAGTAATTATCTCCTTCTTTTATTTCATCTATCTATCCACCTATCACCTATCTATCCATCATCTCTCGCTATCTACCTATCTCTATCTATCATCTCTCTCTCCATTTATCTATCTATCATCTCTCTATGATCTATTTATCTATATCTGTCATCTATCATCTATCTATCATTTATCTATCTATTTATTATCTATTTATCATCTATCCATCATCTCTCATCTACCTACCTACTTACCTATCATTTATTTATCATCTATCTATCCATCATCTATCTATCTGTCTATCTATCTATCTATCTATCTATCTATCTATCTATCTATCTGTTTACTTATCTATCATCTCTCTATCATCTATTGCCATCTCTCTTACTCTTGACCCGTCTCTTCAGAGATTTGTCCTTTTAAAGAAACAATTTTGAATTTGCTGGGCCTCTCTATTGCTTCTTTTCTTATATTTCATTGATTTTTTTGCTTGTATGATTATTATCTCCTTCTTTATTTCTTTGGGTTTATCTTGTTGTTCTTTTTCCAATTTTAAATTTGAGCTCTGCATTAACTCAATGTTTTCCCCTTTCCAAACTTTAAGGCCATGGACTTCTCTTCTGCTTTGACCCATGAGATGTGTATGGGAGTTCACTTATCTTTTTGTTGTAGGCTTCTATTTTATTTGCATTGTTGTCAGAGAACTTGGTGGGTAAGACTTACGTATTTTGAAATTGATTGAGTCATGATATTTGGCCCAGCAGATGGTTGATCTTTACCAGTTTGCCCTGTGTTTGATGAGAGTATATGCTCCTTGATTTCGGGGACAGAATCTTGTGAGCTCTGCTGGACAAGCTTGTGGATTCTGCTCTAGGTCTGCTGCGCCTTCGCTCACGTTCATCTGCACGGCCCTTCCCTAGGCCTCCTTGCGCCCACTTTAGTCAGGTCCTGACCCCCTTGCTGTTGACTCTTCTCTTGGGAAGTCACCATGACCTCTGCTTTGCCAGACCCAGGACCATTCTTCAGCCTCGTGACCAGCCTGCCAGGAGCATCAGACACACTTGGAACACTTTTTTTTCTTGGATCTGGTGCGATGCCCTCTTCTCTGCCTCGTCCCTTTCTAACTCCTGCTTCCTGGCCTTGGCCGCTGAGCCTTCCCATCCTCCTGACCTCTGGCATTCCCTACCTTGGACTTCTTTTCTTCCCATACTCCCTTCTTGGTCATCCCAGACAGTCCTGCGAGAATAAACACCACCCATGTGCTGAGGGTCCTGATTTGACTCCCCATCTCTGATTTCTTCCTGACACCACAGTCATCTGTCTGAGCGCAGCATCCCATCCCAGCGTCACTTCTCGGGCATCTAATTGGCAGCTCAAGCTCACCGTACTGAAAGGAGGATTCTTGACTCCCTGGGCTCGGTGAAGGGCAACTCCATGCACGCTGTGACTCAGTAGGCCATGTGGGTGCAATTCCGTTGTCAGCAAACCCATCTGCTCTACCTGCCAGGAACATGCATGATCTGAATGCTTCTCTCCACTGCCACTGCCCCCACCTCAGCCTTCTCTCCCATCGGGACTTCTGCACAGATCCCAGGCCCTCGGCTTCCACTCTCCCTGCGACACAGCTCGCTTTCACATGGCCCAGGCCCTGATGCCTCTGGGGGCTTCCCATCACCTCAGAATAAAGCTCAAACTCTCTCCAGGGCTGATGCAACCCCATGAGGTCAGACCCCCATTCTGCATTCCCGATCTCCCCTCCCCATGCTCCTACTAGCTCAAGTGGCCCCACTGGTCTTCCTGCTGCTCGTTAAACTTGCAAAGAAGCACATTTCTGCCCCAGCACCTTTTTACCTTCTTCTCTTTCTGCCTGGAATGTAACCCCCCTGACCCCGTGCTGAGCCTGCTGATCAAAGTCACCTCCACATGGAAGTGTCTTGGGTGTCCACTAAACAGCACCTTGAGTAGATGCTCGTGTCCTTGTCTGGCTTCCTTGTTCTTTTTAGGGCATTTGTTTGTTTTTAATTGTGTTGTTTGTCCCCCTTCAGGACAATAGTGTCACAGTGCAGGCACACTGTACACGCTTCCACCTTAACACCTGCTTGGCACACAGTGGGTTGTCAATGAATGAACGGTCAACTATTCAAAGTTGCTTTCTCTGGTTACTTGTGACTTTTAACAATTTTGTGTGTTTTACAGGTTATTCGTGTTTACAACCCACTGGAAATGATGTTCCTCTCCCCATCTTCTGCTGAAAACTTTTCCTCGAAGGAAGTTTTTCCCACTCATTGCATTTTTCAAACATTCAATTACTTGGACTCTGTGATGGTTAATTTTGTGTGTTAACCTTGGGTAGGCATAGTACCCAGATATTTGGTCAAACACTCGTCCAAAAAATGAAGGTCTTTTAAAAATGTGACTAACATTTAAATCAGTAGATGTTGAGTAATACGGATTTCTCTTCTTATGTGGGGGGGCTTGTCCAATCAGTTGAAGGTCTTAGGAGGAAAAAAGTCTGAGGTTCCCCAAGAAAAGGGAATTTTGCCTCCAGACGGCCTTTGGACTTGAACTACAGTATCAACTCCTCCCCAGGTTTTCTGGCTGCTGGCCTGTCCTACAGATTTTGCACTCACAATCATGTGATCCAATGTCTTAAAATAAGTCCCTGTCTCTCCATATATCCATGTATGTGCATGCACACTTGCATCTATCCTTCTCTATCATCTCTCTTCTGTCTATCATCTATCTATCTATCACCTCCCTCTCGCTCCCTCTCCCTTTTCTTCTATTCTCTGAAGAACCCTGACTAGTACAGACTCTGTCTGATGTTAGATGCTTTAGACACTCTCTTTCCTGTAGCATTTTACTTTGTTTATGGTGACTTTATCTTTATAGGTATCTAATTTTTTTTTTCTGCAGACAAATCCCCCAAGAGAATGTAAACTATTTTCCATAATTCCCTCTGGTCTGATTGGTGATCTGCATCAGAACTGGCCCTGACTCTGCTCTTGTCCTGATGGTGAGAGCAGGCAACCTGTCTCTTTCCTTTTCCGTCTCCCAGAGCTCTCTTGAGGTCCGGTCCCAGCCACTCTGTCTTCAAGGACAAACTCAGCAATTGTGGGCCCAGTCATGGGTCAGGAATGGACAATGGGGCCTTGGCTGGAGAATTTCACCTGGTTTCTGCCCTGGTTTCTGAGAGGGACCCGTTGGGCCCCATGCAGGTGGCTGGGTGGTGAATTCCACACTATGGGACCAGGCTTGTCAAGCCTTGATTTAGGTGTTGGAAGGCGTATGCGTCCTGTTTACTACCACAGCTGGAAACAGATGTTTCTGCCCTGAGAGAGTGGCGTCCAGACAGGCGAGGCTGCGGTGGCACGGACGAGCTGCAGACCGTGCAGGGGAAACTCCCTCGGCCGCATGTCACTGGGCTGAGTTAAGGCCTGTGGCTGCCGGGGAAGGGGAGAAACACAGCTCCGGGAAGGGAAGCGGCAGAGCCGGGGGCCCAGGGGCCGTCACATGCCTCTGGCAGATAGATTTCTGAAGGTGGGCAGAGACCAACTGACGTTTGTGTAAGGAGAAAGAGGAAGTTGTGTCAGGAGGCAACCTCTGGACTTTTCTGTTGAAGAAACGGGTGAAGGGCATAAAGTGAACCGGAGGAGGTGGGTGGTGTGGGGCTGCTGGCGCCGCAGACAGAGGCAGAGATGCAGCTCTGACACTGGAGAGGGGTGCTGGGCAGATGTTAGTCGGTGACAATGAGCTTCCCATCATGTGTTTTAGGGGATTTTATAAGCATGTTTCCTGGACAGAAAGAAGCTCAAATACAGACTTCCTGGTCCCAACCAGGCACCTGCCACGCTCAGGGAAAGCACAGGTCACAGGCTTTGGTGCCTGACATCCCTCCTGGGCTCCAGGGCCTGTGGATGGGGTTCTAAGGTGCAAACCCCAAGGTAGAGGCAAAAGCCAGGAGCCGCTCCCCTGAGGACAGCTGAGTGACAGCTGTGATCACCCAGGGGGGCTTCTCCAGTGAGGCCGGGCTGGAGGACATGGCTTAAGTCAGAAGGCCAAGTGTGTGCCCTCCTTTGAGGTTCTGAGACCTCTCGCTCCCCCTCAGCCAGACCATTCATTCATTCATTCATCCACGCATTCATTCCTGCAGTTGTGGGTGTGGTGCATATGCTCTGCTCTCACGGGCTTTGAGTCCAGACTGGGAGGCAGGCAGAACCAAGGGGACAGGTAGACAGTGACACCCTGGGGAGGAACATGGGTGGCCGTGCAGAGGGCAGTGCCGGTGGGTCTGGGGCTCCAGGCCCGGCCGGTCAGCAGGTTCGGCGTGAGAGGTTTGATTTCATTCTTGTTGTAATGGGCACCCATCGGTGGGTTTGAGCCGCGGCTGCCGGGACAGATTTAGGTTTTCAAAAGACCCACACTGGCCGTGGGTTGGGGATGGGGCAAGCCTGGAGGTTGGCTGGGCTGCCAGGAGTTCCAGGCGGAGGTGGGGAACACGTGGTGGGGATTGTGCTGTCGGCAGCGGTGACGAGGTGGCACTTGCCAGGACGGATGCTGAGAAGGTGGGATTGAGGGCTGTGGGGTCGCGGTGACTTTGAAGTCTCTTTCTGGGCACTTGGAAGCTGGTCATTTAAGTTATTTTGGGAATACTAACCTTGGTAGATCTGTGACATGTTGAGGTGACAATGCCTAGGGGGCAGGTGGGATTTTGTGACTTATAGCCCTCTGTTGGGGGCATGGCTGACATCCGTTCACCAGAGCACCGACCACACTTGGGGCTCGCTCTGTGTGCTTGGGGGGCACAGGGAGCCACAGGAACCCGTTCTCTCAGAGTTAACTTTCTAGGTGAGGAGAAAGAAATAACCAACCGGTATCATGAGTAAGCAGAATGTGCCAGAAGGGGCTGAGCAGAAACCTCAGCAGGGGAAGGGCTGAAGGCAGGGGCTGTGCTGTGACTTTATTTAGGGCAGTTGGGGTGGGCTCCACACAAAGACTCGAGGGGGTGAGGGAGGTGCCTGGAGGTTCTCGGAAGGGGACAGCCCGGGCTGAGGCTCTGCTCAGAGAAGGGAGTGGTGGGGGCGCAGGGACAGGAGGCTCAAGGGGCAGAGCTGGACTGGCCAGGGGAGGGATGGGCTTAACAGTGACTCCTGCCCCTGGTCCTGGGTGGGGAAGACCCCCCCATGGTGCGTGTCTGCCATGCTTGCCTCCCTGCCACGTGACTGCTCCTCACTTGGCAGAGTGAGAAAAGACTGCGCAGTGACCAGGGCCAGGTCCAGACTCTCGCCTGCTGCCAGGGACTTGGGGCGACAGCAGGTGGCCAATAGTGACCGAGCGTGGACAGGGCCAGGTCTCCTCCAAGCCCCTTTGGGCGTCACTTCATTCACTCCTCGTCCCACTCCACGTGAGGGCTGCGCTTTCCCCCACGGAGAGAATGGCCTCACGGGGAGGTTGGGGGTCTTCTCTAGGTTGTGCAGACAGTAAGATGTGGCATGGGACACACAAGAGCTGTTTGCACTCTCACCCTGAGGCCGTCTTCTAATGTGTGCATGTGTGCATGATCACATGTGCGTTTGCTTCCCTGTGTGCACATGTGTGAGTCCATGTGTGTGCCTGCAGCCAGCACATATGTACCACGTGCATGTGTACACACACCTGTGCACTTGCATGTGTTTGTGCGTGTGTGTGTTCTGTGGTTGCATGTGTACCTGCACCTGCATGCATATGTGTGTGCATCTATGCATGTGTGCACACACGTATGTGCACGAGTGAGCTGTGTATGTGTGTGCATGTGTGTATGCTGCCCGTGTGAGCGCACACATGGGTGTTTGCCGTGGGGAGTAGGGCCTCTCAGTCCGTTCCCTTCAGTGCAGAAAGGCTGTCAGCTTTTCTCACAGTGGCAGCTCCCTGCTCTGTGCCATGCCACCACCAGCACCCCAATCCTATGTGTGTGAATTCTGTGACATTTGCCCTCGGTCCCCTGGGTCCTCTGTCCCGGGGCAGATCTAGATGGCTGGGACAGAGACACAGGAGGCAGGTGAAATGAGCCAAAGCGTGTTTATGGGGCCTGCCAGAGTGGCGGGAAGGCCAGGGGGCTGCAGTCAGGACCACTGGCTCTGGGGGAAGCGCAGGCCTAGGCCGGTGGAGACCTGCTGCCCTGCCCCGTGGCCCCTCCTCCCGGGTCGAGTGCTGGGCGGTGCGGTGGATGGAGGTGAGCCGGGCCGGGAGGAGGTGGGGCGGGAGCGCCTCCCCAGGCAGGGCGGAGTTGGAGGCCAGCTGCCCTCCGGCAGCGATGGATGGCACGCAGGCCAAGCTTCCCTTCTGTGCAGTTCAGGGCGTCCACTGTCCGGCGGGGCTATTTCACCTGCAGCAAGAGCCCAGGGGTCAGGGAGGTGCCAGCAGCCAGAGGGGTCAGCGGAGGGACAGTGAGGACCAGGGTCCCCGGAGAACATGGCATGGCCGGGGGCAGGGCCTCGCTTCTGTTCTCCGAGGACTGGGCCCGGGCTCCTGTGTGTAAGTCCTGTCTGCCCAGCCGAGCCAGGGATCCGACCCTCCCTGTCCCCCGTGAGCGGGTGTGAAGCGCCTCTTCTCCAGGAGGGCTGTGGGTGGAGGGCAGGGCGCAGCCCTACGTCTAAGGGCGGAGAGGCGGCTCCCACCGATGGCCCTGCACGCTCCTCCCAGCTCCCCTCGCGCACCCTGGGCAGAGTCCAGCATCCCTGGAAAGGCATCTCATGCCCCCAGCCCTGGACACGGGGGCGCTGGCTGCTTGGTGAGCGAGCGGCACAGCCCGGCCTGCCCGGGTCCCTGCCCCTCACCTTGATGAAGGTGACAAAGCCACTGTACAGCAGGGTGATGAGGAAGAGGGCCATGAACGTGAGCCACAGGCTGCCGGCATCGTCCAGGTCCGCATAGTCATCGCTGTTCTCATCCTTGCTCTCTGGGGTCATGGCCAGACCTGGGAAGGATGGGCTCTGGGTGAGATGGTCCAGCCTTGCCCTGCACAAGGCCAGGCGACTCTCATCTGCCCCATTGAACGCCAACCCCCCTGCCTGCCCATAGTCACTTGACAAGCATCTGCAAACAGCCTTCTCCAGGTTGGGCGTGCACTGGGCGCTGGGGCTCACAGGTCATAGCAGGAGTGGGACAGACGGATGGGAACCAAACACTCCTGCTCGTGAGTCAACACATCAGCCTGACAAGGGTACGAGGGAGGAGGGTGGCATTTAAGCTGATGTAGACACACAGGGACCGGCCCAGGCAGGCTGGCCAGCGAGGACCTCCCTCAGAAGTGGCTGCTGTGATGAGGTGTGAAAGATGAGATGGTACCAACCTGACAAAGAGAGGAGGGAACAGCATTCTAAGCAGAAGGAACAGCAGGCACGAAAGCCCTGTCTGGGGAGAAAGCCTGACCGCAGGAGGGCAGAGGGGGGCCCAGTGTGGCTGGAGAGGAGAGCTCAGGGTGTGTGGCGGGGGAGGAGGCCAGAGAGCGTCCAGGCCCTGCTGGAGGTTTTATCCTGGGAACAATAGGGAGCCATGGAAGGGCTTTAAGCAGGGGCATGTTATGACCAAATTTGGGTATCAAAAAAGTCATTCCTGCTGCAGGTGGAGTGAGGGGACCAAGGCAAGATGGGAGGGAATCGGGAGTGTCCAGGCCCAGGGGAGCACACTTCTGTGGAGAACCTGTGGGCAGGCCAGAGGTCTTCAAGTTCTGGGACCCATCACTCGTCAGAGCATTTCCCAGTTGTTCAAGCTTTCACGGAGGCCCCATGTGTGCTTGAGCAGGGCCACTGACCCTGGGGGCTGTGGGTGCCGCCGGCCCAGGAAGGAAGTGCAGACATTGCATGAGCACCACACACATTTACGGCCATCTGTTGAATCTAATAATAAAAAATTGGTACATTGCTTTTTCTATTCATTTCATTTTTCTCACAATTAAATTCTACTGTATTCTACAAAGGTATTGGTCCATGATGAATCAGAAATTAAAACAAAATCAACAGTCCTTTGCCACGGAGAATTTGAGAAAGCCTGTTCCAGACACTTGGAATGGGATGGTGAATGGTCTGGGGGTCAGTCAGATAGCCAAACACGATGACGGTCCTGCCTGGACAGAGCTCCATACGGCGCTCCCTCCATCAGGTGTGCCGGATCCCGGTGACCCAGCCCTGGGCGTCAAGGACGTCTTCTCAGACTCATGGGAGAGTTTGTGGGGTGTGAATGACAGGAAGAGTTGGCTGCATGAGGAGATGGGAAAGGTCCTCCAGCAGGAGGAACAGCCTTGAGAAGAGCTGCAGGAGAGAGAAGTTGTGCCACGTTGGCGTCCTCAGTCGAGCGCGGCAGAACAGGTCAGTGGACAGTCCATCTGGTACGGCCGGAAATGCTGCGACAGGACCTGCAATTTCTCTGTAGGGCAAAAGGAAGCCATGGACACAGAATTTCAGCTGGGGTTGACACGATGGGAATTGCTTTTCATTCCAACCTCTGTGTCACTTCTGGATCTAATTCTATTTGCCGTTCTTTGTTTTGATTATGGATGAAAGATTTTGCTTCTTTGCATATCTCACAATTTTTTATTGTGTGCTGGACATTGTGAACAAACAGACAGGATGTACATGCATAGCTCCCACGGAGCAGGCACACCCTGTCCTCTGCCTGGCAGGGAGGGTGGGGGCTGGTCTCGTGTTCGAAGCAGGATAGAGCTTGGCGGGGTGGCAGACAGTTGGCCGAAGGCTCTAAATGCTTGGGTGTGGTCTGGTCTTTCCCTTTGCTGGGGCTTCCGGATCATGGTCTCATGCATGGCTGGAAGTCTCCTGCGGCTGTCCAGCTCTGCTCCCACTGCTGCTCCCATGGCTGGGTCCTGTGTGGGGAGTCGGTGGGTGGAGGGGACGTGTGGGGCTCATCCACGCCCCCTCCCTCAGGCCGTCTGAGCAGACACGAAAATCTTGGCTGACCCCCTCATGTCTCTCTCTTCTCTCGGGCACCCCTGCCTCTGTCTGCCTGTGCCCGGGGGGGATAAAGTGGCCAAGAATCTCTTCTCGCCTAGGCCTTTAGGTCATTTGGACTTCTCCCAGTCCTCAGCTCTCCAGTGGCTTTAAATAAACATGATTTTTAAAGTTTATTTGGTGTCATCCTTTCGTTACCCATGCACGATGGGTCTTTCTTTCCTTCTACATCCCAATTGGAAGCAGAACCTGATGCGTGTTTACAAGATCACCTTGGCCACTGAGGAAGGATGGGCTGGAGGGGACAAAGCTGGCAGTGAGGCTATTGTGACCACTGCGGGAGGGACGAGGGTCAGCAGAAGAAGCGGGAAGATTCTAGGTGTTCAGGAGTTGAAGGGTCACTGGCCACAAGGGTGGCTGGAGGGGCGAGGTCCCTGGGCTCTGTCCATGGGTCTGGGCAGATGCAGCCCTCCCAGGAGGAGGGCAGCACGGGGTTTGCAGCAGTAGGGAGGGGCCGAGCTGAGGCCGGGGAGCAGGATGGGGCCAGGAGGGAGGGGGGCTCCTGGGAGGCAGCCTTCCAGGTGTGGTGACAAGAACGATGACCACAGGGGCCTGCCAGCTGCTGCAGGCAGCCCACCTGCCAGAGCTGTGCTAAGCACATGGCAAACATTACCTTGTTTGGGAAGATGGGCATGAGAGGGAGGGAGAGGCCAGTGGAAGCAGGACAGGGAGAACCTGGGGGTCGTTTGAGGAATGCAACCAGGACCCCTGGGGGAGGCAAAGCCACAACTGCAGGGGACAGGGCCTGGGGGAGGGAGAGGCTGTGATCCAGCCAGGGGGGCAGCTGGGGGATAGGGAGAAGTTCCAGCTGTCCCCCACCCAGCCAGAGGAGCTGTCCAGGCAGGGAGGCCCAGCTGCCTTCTTGAGCCTGTCCTCATGGCTCAGCCCTGGGGAGCCGGGCTGGTGAGGGGCGTGGCCTCCTGGAGGAGGGCTTTCTTCCTCTTCATGCCCAGAGGAGCCCTGGGGACCAGGCCAGGCCTCCTGCAGCCTCTGCCGCCAGCCTGTCTCCAGAGTGCACGGCCCTGGCAGGTGGACAAGGCTCTGGAGGCCTTGAGTCCACGCCGGGGACAGGACTCATCTCCTGAAAGCTGTGGCTGCATGCAGCTTTGGGCGCAGGGCAAGGGCTGTGCTGGGTCCCGGGAGGTGGGCCGATCCTCTGGCTCGCACACTCCTGCACACCCCTGCCCCTCTCCACACATGCTCACATGCATGGGCTCCTGGAGAGGCCCGGCCGAGCACCTCCCAGCCCCGACTCATTCTGGCCATGGCCACGGCAGCCACAGATGCCACAGGCCTGTGGAGGGCCAGTGTGTGGATCCAGGCGGCCATGCCCCAGCCCATGCCTGACCCCTGGGCACCCCTGGTCTCTCAAAGCGCTGGGCACATGCCAGTGCTTGGGTGTCCCAGGCATGCACACCCCGTGGTCTGGAGCTCGGGGCTCTGTGCACGAGGGCCGATCAGCCTCCAGCCTTAGCCTTAGCCTTAGCTGGTCCAGCCTCACCTGCAACATGGGACCACGTGGTCTGTGCCTGGGGGTGGCCGGTCTGCTGGGTGTGGGGAGGAAGGTCAGCGAGGACCTGGCCCTCCAGAAGCCCTCGAGGGAGTGTCCTCCCCAGTCCCCCCACGGAAGGAAAGACGGACAGTGTCAGGAGGCCACTTCAATGACTGGGGAACCAACAGGCCTGAGAAGTATGAGCCGTGACAGATGGCCCAGCACAGACGGCTCCCGGATGGGGAGGGGGCAATGCCCTGAAAACATTCTGTGGACAAGGGGCTCTGATACGCTGTGGGTAGCCAAGAGCTGGGGCTGGAACTTCAGGGGAGACCTGCTGAGGCAGAGGCAGGCGGGCAGGGGGCTGAGGAGTGGCTGCCTCTCTGGGGGACCCCTCTGGGGCCAGAGGGGCTGCTGCCACCAGGATGCCCTCACTGTTGGCCCTCCTGTGTCAGACAGTGGGGTCAGTGCTGTTGTCTGGAAGTCTCCTCCACTCCTGAGAGAGGCCTGTGGTGGAAGCTGGGGCTGCCCACAAGGTCCCCGAGCCAGCAGCCCTGGCCCCGTGGAGCCTGGCACAGTCTTCGCCCCCGCCCTGCCTCTTGCTGACTCGGGCCCCTACTAGGTATTTCTTCTGTTGACTCCCGCAGGGCGGCCTGGGGGCCTTGACTCCGGCTCACACTGGGCTACGCCCCCTCCTGCCACTCCATGCCATCCTGCTGCCTGCCTGGCCCAGCGTGTCAACCACCATCCCATCAGGCTGTGCCGGGCAAGGAGGGGGCACTGGTCTGGGTGCTGCCCCCTGACTGGGCAGCCTGGAGGCCTGGCAGAGGCCTTGGAGAGGAGGGTGAGCCCTGGACTCCCACTCTGAGCCCCCATCCCGGTGGGTCTCTGTCCCCCTCTCCCCTCTAGTCAGCGAGCGGTCAGGCCTCCGCTTCTGGGAGTATTGGCTTCCAAGGTGCTGACTGTGCTCCTGGACTGGTGGTGGTCTTGGGGCATGGGGAGGCAGCTGTCTGGGGTGACCACCCCCACGTCCACCCCGGGAGAGGCCCCTGTTCTGCGCCCAGCAACCAGGCATGTCTTCGTGGGAAACAGATGCTTTCTGGGCTCTGGCGGAGGTGACACCCACCTCCCCCCCGCTCCTGGGCCAGCACGTGGTGTGTGTACACAAGGTCAGGGGTTGAGCAGGGATGGGTGTTGGTCATCGGAAGCCTGGTGCTCCAGACACTGAGCAGGCTGGGTGGGGCAGACCCTTGGCCACAGTCCCCGCTGCCCAGCTCCTCCGGGAGGCTGCTCCTCCACCCCAGCTCTAGGGGACCGAAGCCCCTGTGCCTCTGTGTGACTCACCGCCAGTGTCCAGGCTCCAGCTGGTGTTGAGGAGCTGCCGGGAGGCCTCATGCCCAACCACACATGTGTAGGTGGCTGTCGGAGGGCCCGGGATGGTTGGGACCAGCAGGATACTCCAGGTCTGGAACGTGGTATTCCCAGGCTGGGCCGTGGGGCGTGCGGTGGCAAACCAAGAAGGGTCCACCTCGCGCTGGCCCTCCAGCCAGGTGAGGACGATCTCGGGGGGCGAGAAGCCGGACACCTTGCACTGGAGCCAGGAGGCGGCCCCGGGAGAGGCGTTCAGGCCTGGTGTGGTCAGGGCGTGGACAGTGAGGCTCCTGGGTGCAGAGGCAGCTGTGGGGAGAAGCTGGGTCATGCTCTGGCTGCTGGAGGCTGAGGTCCCAGCCCCATGGACCTCTCCTCGAGGGTGATGCCAGAGCAGTGGCTGGGCTGGGGTTGGGGTGCAAGGAGCCGAGGCTGCCCTGTCTCCCCTACCCGTCCTGGAGCCGGCCTCACCGTGTTCTTTCAGCCCCACCACCTCCATGCTGGACAGTAGGTTGGGGTAGCTCAGCTTGCAGGTGACGGAGGTCCCCATGGCCCATGAGGACCTGGGCAGGGCCAGGCGGCTGCTCCGGCTCTGGGAGCCATTGGTATGCTGCTCCAGCGGCCCGCTCTCCACGAACATCCCGTTGGATCGCTCGGACAGCTCCCAGGACAAGCGGGCCTCCTTCAGGTCATCCCCCACCACCAGGCAGGTGAAAGTGGCCTCTCCCTTGAGCCAGAGGCCCTGCAGGGGAGGGTGCAGCAGGTAGATACTGGGAGGGTGGGTGTGGTTCTGACACTCTGCCAGAGGAGAGGGGAAGATTGGTGGGATGAGTGGCCGTTCCTGGGCTGGGGCTGGGTCAGGGCTGGGGCGTGTTCTGGGGCTGGGTGAGTGATGCCTGTGGCATCGGGGTCAGGGGGTGGTGCCGTGTTCTTGGCCCCAGGCCCGGCTGTTCTCCCCAGAGCAGACCCAGCCTCTGCTGCTTAGAAACGCTGTGCATGGGGGGCCTCCCGTCACCAGCTGGGGACTCGTTGGCAGGCCAGGTTTTCCCTGGTGCCACCGAGCCATTCTCCTTTCTCCCCTCACTCTGTGCCCCAAGGGACTGACCTTTGAGGGGGGTGTCCACTGGGATTCTCGGCTTCTGGGTTTCTGGCTGAGTGTGCCTGGTGGAGGGCTCTGCGGGGAGGTCAGAGGTGAGGCAGGGTCCCCTCCTGGCTCCACTGGTGGTCGGAGCTGTGGCCTCCTACGTGCCCTTCAGCCCCGGTCACCCTCTGGGGGTCCTGAGACCCACCCCCACCGCTTGAGCCCTTGGTCAGTGCTCTGTGAATGTGCCTTCAGGTGCTGGCAGGACCCTGACTGTCCACTTGGTGGCTGGGAGTGTCTGTGCTAAGCGTTCAAGGACCACCACTTCTATAGTTTAGGGTGTGAGCGGCCAGGGAGTCATCAGGCCACAGATTTGCAGCAGACAAGGGGTCGGCAAACTTGTTCTATACAGGGCCAGATAGTCAATATTTTAGGCTCTGCAGCTGCATAGGGTTTCCATCTTCCTCCTCCTCCTCCGCCTTCTCCGTCTGTCTAAAACTGGAAAGAGCATTTCTGCGTCATAGAAAACAGGCTCCGGGCTGCTCTGGCCTGTGGGCCGTGTGATAGCCGTGTGGCGTCGGGGTCAGTGCGGCTCTCCCAGGTGGAGCGGGGCAGGCCTGTTTGGAGGGCTCGGCTCATGGAGTCAGCATACCTCAGACATGCCCCACGAGGGACCGTCTTCCACTGGACGTCCGCCCGGCCCCAGAGCAAGGGGCCCAGCCTGTCTGCAGCGTCATCTTGGAGCACCTCCTGGGTGAGGCTGCCGGCCCTGGGATTTGGCTGCAGGCTTTGTGGTCAGGCCGAGCGCCAACGCACTCAGGACGGGAGCGACCAGTTGTACCCCTGCTAGAGGCTGGTCACACTCCACATCCTCATTGGAGGACTGACCTCTCTCTAGATTTGCTCGTCCCCTGTGTGTCCACCAGCCTACGTGGAGCCCGCAGGCTGGGAGTGTCTGGAGATGGGGAATGTCGTGTTTCTGGACATGCACAGCAGGAGCAGATTCTGGCCTAGGGTGTGGGCATCTTGACCAACAACCTGGGTTGGGGGGCCCCCACAAGGGTGCCAGGGCAGGCCACGGCTGCTGGCCCCTGGTTTGAGCTCCACCAGCACCCCAGAGGGCTGCGCCGGTATTGTCCAGCACACTCCCCCAGCCACGTCTGCTCATGTGGATGCTGCCCTGCTCAGAGGAGTGAGGACCCTCTTCCCGTGGCAGCAGACAGGGCTGGGTGTGACCCCGGGCCAGGCTTCCGCCACCGGGGGGGGGACCGCAGCTGGGTGGAGGCAGAGGTGGGGGCACCTTGTGGAGAAGGACTCCTGCTGTGGTGAGCCCCTGGGTCTGGCCCCCATGGCTCCCCAGCCTTCAGGGGGGACCCTATTTTCCGTAAGTGTCACAGGACTGAGTCTCACACTCCTGGCTGTTTTGGCAACATGTCCTCGTGTGAGGCCCCGTCACGTGCCCTTGGCCAGGGGAGTCCTGGTCTGGACCACGGGCCCTCCCCCGCCACTGTGCTCCTGTGGTGTGACCAGGGCAGGTCCCCTGTTCACAGGGCCTGGCACGTGGTCGGTGCTCAGTAGATGTCAGTTCAGTGTCCTGCCCTTCCTTAACCAGGGTGTGACTTCAAGACTCACAAGTGAAGTCATGGAGGGCTGCCTGAAGGAGGCAGCCTGAGGGCAAGGCGGGCAGGAGGGGTCTGCTGGGATGAGGACTCCTCACCTGACTTCCTGAGAGTGGTGGGGGCTGGGGTGGGTTCCTTGGATGTCACAGGTAATGCCGAGGTCCTCTGAGGTGCCCAGGATGCTGAAATGAGAGAAGTAGTGGGCAGCTGAAGATCAGAAAGCCTTGTGGATGTAGGTGGAGAGACTGGGGGTGAGCAGGAGTGGGGAGCGGGATGGCGTGCGGGGAACAGGGCAGCACCCAGGCCCCGCTCTCAGCCGCTGCCTTTTCTGAGCCTGCTGCCCTCTTGCACCCTGGGGACAGATTCCTCAAGGAAAGGATGTGAATGTTGGATTGACAGGGCAGCTGAAGGAGGGTGGGGCCTAGGGGAGGGGAGGCACTCTGAGGGGCTCCGTGGGCGCCCTGTGGCCCCGGTTCCTGCTTTGGTCCTTGGGTCAGGCCCTGGGTAGAAGGTGTCGGGGAGATGAGAGGGCCTTCCTAACAGGTCTCAGGGCCACTCACCTGGCTCCTGGAAGGTCATCTTCTTCTGGAAGGAGGAGGCTTTGTGGTGAACAGTGCAGCTGTGTGAGCCAGGCTTCCACCAGGTGGTCAGGGAGAAGACATGGATGTACTCTTGTCCTTTCTTCATGGCCGGGAAGGTCCGTGGCTTCTGGTTCTGCATCTCTGGCTCCCAAGTGACCTGCACCGGCTCTGGGAAGTAGCCCTTGACCAAGCAGGCCAGGCTCACAACGTCGCCTTCTTTTGGGGCTTTGCACTCTGAGAACAGGGGGATTACCGCTGTATCTTCGAGGGACCCTGCAAGACAGACACAGCATGGGCTGTGAGCCTGGCAGCTCCTGAGGGTACAGGGGGAGGGGGACCGGGGAGAGGCCTTGGGCGAGTGTGGCAGGAGGGGGGGCGGCTGGGCTGAGTGGCTGGTGCCCCCATGGTGCCCCTCCTGTCCCATGAGTAGACTAACTGCTCTCCCACTGCAGGGCCTGTGGCCGAGTCAGCACCAGGGCTGGTGCCGCCCAGACCCCTGAGAGGAGGTGGGGACACCCCAGTTGAGGGAGTGCTCTCAGTGACGGGCTGGGGCAGTGCGCCCCATGCCCAGGCCCCCAGCTCTGGCCCTCGGCTGCTCCTCAGCCGCCCCACAGGGTAGGTGCAGTCCCTTCGCCAGCGGAGGAACCGCGTGGTGAGACTTCCCTGTGGTTCCCTGAGGAACGGGTGGGTTGGACCCTCCTGTTCCAGGTGCCTCCCCCCAGGGGCTCTGCTGCTTGGGGCAGCCTGTGAGCACCTTGTCCTCACCGAGGCCTTTGTCTGTGTCCCCGGCCGTGGCGGATGGCTCCGTCAGCCTGGGTGGAATGGGTTGCACCCTGCAGGCCTCTGGGTCTGGGCCCCAGGCGTGGCAGGTCTCAGAATGCGTGACTCCCTAATAGGCTGTCTCCCAGCCTCCTCATCCTCTCCCTGGGGACCCGAGTGACCCAGGGCAGCCGAGTGACCGTGGGGTCCCTGATGGCACTGCTCCTTCTCAGCCTCACGGGCACCTTTTCTCCCGGCCCCTCAGCTCCTCCCGTGTCTCTCCAGCCTCTGGCCTGACTGCCCACTCTCTACTCTTCAGCCTGCCCTGCCCCTGATGGCCCCAGGGGGCAGAACCCACCTCCCCTCTCTCCCAAGCACCTGGCCACGCTGCCCCCATCTTTTCCCAAGTCTTCTCCACAGGCATATCTCCCCTCCACTTCCTGGATGGCCTTCTTGGCCCAGCTCAGAAGCCCTCGCCTGCAGGGAGCTGCCCTTGCTCCCTCCTTGTTGCCCTGCGGCCGTGAGCTGGCATGGCTCTTGGCTTCAGCCCCGCCAGGCCCCCTCCATGGCACTGTTGGAGAGATGTGGGCGTGGACGGCATCATAGGCTGAATTGTGTCCCCCCAAAATTCGCATGTCGAAGTCCTGAGCCCCAGGACCTCCGAAGGTGACCTTATTTGGAGACAAGGTCGTGGTGCATACAATTAGTAAGTTAAGATGAGGTCCTACTGGAGCAGGGTGGGCTCCAAATCCCGTATGACTGTGTCCTTCTAAAAGGCAGGTTTGGACACAGACATGCACAGGCAGAACCACGTGAAGATGGAAGCGGAGATGGGAGTGATGCGTCCATGAGTCAAGGAACGCCAAAGATTGCCAGCAACCGCCAGAAGCAGGGGCTGCAGAGGCCTGGGCCGGCTTCCCCCTCAGGGTGTCAGAGGGAGCCAGCCCTGTGACACCCCGACCTCGGACTCTGGCCTCCAGAACTAAGAGAGGACATCTGCGCTGTTTCAGCAGTCCAGGCCGTGGGACTTTGTTACGGCTGCCCTTGCGAAACTAACACAGATTTTGGTACCAGGATTGGGGTGTGATGTAACAGACACCTAGAAATGTGGAGGTGCTTTTAGAACTGGATGACGGGTAGAGGCAGGAAGAGGTTTTTTTTTTGTTTTTTTTGGTGAGGAAGTCTGGCCCTGAGTTAACATCTGTTGCCAATCTTCCTCTATTTCGTATGTGGGATGCTGCCACAGCATGGCTTGATGAGCGGTATGTAGGTCTGAGCCCTAGATCTGAGCCTGTGGACCCCAGGCCACCGATGAGGAGTGCTCGAACTTAACCACCTGTGCCCCTGGGTCTGCCTGTGGAAGAGTTTTGAGGTGCACGTTAGAAAAAGCCAAATTGTCTGGAAGACTGCTGGTAGAAGGATGGATATTAAGGGTGAGTCTGGCAAGGCCTCAGATGGAAATGAAGAATCTGTCATTGGAACCTGGAGGGGGCGATGCTTGTTCCAATTACCTTCAGACTTGGCTGAATTGTGTGCTACTGTTTTGTGCAAATGGGGCTTGCGAGCCAACTGTTGAAAGGGGCGGCCTCGCTTCTCCTTGCTGCTTGTAGCAGACGGTGGAAGGAGAGCGAGAAATGGAAGGAGGAACTATGAGGCAAGCAAAGAGCAATCAGAACTTGAAGATCTGAAAAACTCTCAGTCTATCCAGACAACAGGGCTGAGGGTGCGGCTGGACCCTCTTTTGCTAAAGACATTAGTTGTGTGACTCATGGATGCAATCGGCCACGTCGTCAGGAGCCAGGAATAGTGATGTGCTCATCCCGGGAAGAGCTGGAGGACCCTCTTGTCTGTTGGCTTGGACCCCCATGAGCTGCATGGGAGGCCAAGAGGGGTTTTGAGAATTTTACGCCAACAGGAACATGCCCACCTGGACTGAAACGGGCAAATGGGACGCAGGGGAGGAAGATTGACTGAGTGCAGAGCCCCAGATGCAGAGGCTGGCGGGGCTGCCGCTGCCACAGTGGGCACAGAGGACTCAGGCCTCAGGGACACAGCTGCCACCCTGGCTGGCTCAAAGTGTGGGGCTGCTGTGCCAGGCCCCAAGGACAGAGCATTGAGCAAAAGAGGATCCTTCTTGAGCCTTAGAATGGAACGGGGTCTGTCCTGCTGCCTTCAGCATTGCTTGGAACTCGTGACACCTTTCTTCCTTCTGACTTCTCCCTCTTGGGATGGGAGAATGTCTACTCTGTGTCTGTCCCACCATCATATTTTGGAGGCAGATAGCTTGTCTGATTTTATAGGTCCACAGCTGGAGAAGATTTTGTCCCAGGATCAATCCTGCTCGAGTCTCACCTGTACCCGACACAGGTGGACTTAGATGAGATTTGGGGCTTTGATTTGGTGCCGGCATGGGTTAAGAGTTATAGGGGTGTTGGGATGGGGTATTTCACATGTGAGAACAACAGGAATTTTTAGGGACTAGAGGGCGGACTGTTATGGCTTGAATTGTATCCCCCCAATTTATATGTTGAAGTCCTAACCCCAGAATGTGACCTTATGTGGAAATAGGATCACCAAGGATGTAATTAGTGAGTCAAGACGAGGTCATAGTGGATCAGGTTGGGCCCCGACTCCAACACGACTCATGTCCTTATACAAAGGGGAATTTGGAGACAGACACACACAGGGAGACGTCACGTGAAGACGCACGCAGAGGTCAGGGTGATCCTTGCACAAGCTCAGGAAGGCCAAGGGTTGCCGGCAGCCACCAGAAACTCAGAAAGAAGCATGGTGCTCATGCTCCCTGGCAGCCTCAGAAGGAGCCAGCCCTGCCGACACCTGTGACTTCCAGGCTCCAGAACTGTGAGACAAGAAGTCTGTTGTTGAAGCTTCTGGTCTGTGGTTCTTTGTTGTGACAGCCCTCGGACACTAACGCAGGTGTGTCCCACGGCCTGCATGAGAGTCCCGCAGTCTACAGCATGTGCCTTGTGCCACCTGGGGCCCCTCATCAGGTCTCCCCCAGCCTGTGAGGTTGAGCTCCCGCCAGATCCATTGCCAGATCCATTTAACCAGAACAGAGCCGAAGCCTAAGGCAGCCCACTCAGAGCCCAGGCTGGGGACGATTTCCCTTGGGACACACGTCCACTCCCAAATCTCTCTTGGACGTTCACCCCTTCAGGGCCAGGCCAATGCTCAGGCCCCAGACACTGCATGACAGCTGGCCCTGCAAACTCCAGGCCGCTCTTCAGTATCCATACCCTGAAATTGCCCCCTCCTGGGGGTCCCGCTCAGAAGACCCGTCCTCGCCAGGTGCCATCACAGATTCCCCCTGCTTGGGTCTTTGGGATCTGCTGGATGCTCTTTGCCATCTCCCACTGCCCACCTCTACCCAGACCTTTGCTGGACGTCTCCATGACCTGTGGGCCACGTCCCGCTGTCTGCACTGTGACCGACCGAGCCCCTGACATGTGTCCCCACTTCCCCTTTGCACAGCTCCTGTCTCCAAGTGCTAATTTCCCACCCTGCAATCAGCTCCTGCCTCCTCGGAGTCTCCCTGCTCACCCTTGCTCCTGGGCATGGCTGCTGCGGCCCTTTCTCTTGGTGCAAATCACAGATGGACGGACGGACGGAGTCTTTCCCCTGAGCTCCTGCCTCTCCCATCATGTACGCTCCTAACTGGTTCACCGAAACTTCTTCTCCAACTTCCACACTCCTGTCACTGTCCGGCCCCAGGCTGAGGGGTGGGCTCCCCGGGCTCCTGCAAGCCACAGTCAGAGCACGCAGAGCCCAGCACTCCTCCTGATGCCCACCAGCCCACCCCACACACTGCGGAGGCTGAGTCAAGACCTGGAAGTGGCCGGGCTTGCTAGGAATGGCAACAAGGTGACTACACACCCTCTGGTACTCGTGGGGAAAAGACCCCTGCTGACAGCACACAGGGACCCCTGAGGCCCAGGCCTGGGCCTAACAATTCCCCATTGCATTAGGGAGACCAGGCCTGGAGTTCTCTCCAGCCCAGCCGTGTGCCTTCATCAGGCTGGACAAGCCCTGAGAGCCGGGTCCAGTGCGCGAGGCCCCTTCGGGGCACATCCCCAGGCAGGCGTGTGTGGAGCCAGGCCTTGCTCTCCACCGCACCCTTTAGAACGAGTCTCACCCCTCGAGATGCTCACACAACACACAGGGAGTGCGGTTTGGGAAAAACACCTTCCAAGCAAGCCGTTTCACAAGACCCAATAGGCACATTTATTCAAGGCGACACGTGCATACATTGCAAAGCAATACTGGGGCAGAGCCCGTGGCTGCGGCTCCACGCATGTCCATGGCCTCCGGTCTGTAGAGAGAAGCCTATGTCTTAGAGCTGGAAGCTGGAGGGCGACGTGGGGAGATTTAAGGGCAAGTCGACAGGCCACACAGGCCGGGGACCCCAGGCCCGACGATGGCAGCCCTCCTGGGTCCGTCTCTGGTCTCTCATGTCCTTTGTTGGTGGGTCATTTCACCTGCAGGCCACAGAGAGAGTGTGAGTTGCTTTCCCACCCTTGGGAATGAAGGTGGGTCACACGCAGCCTGGGGTCTCTGCCCTCCCCCGCGCCCCTCCCGCCCCCGCCGGCCAGTCTACCTTGAACAGGGTGACCGTGGTGCTGTAGAAGAGGCTCAGGAGGAAGAGGACGATGAAGGTAGAGGCCATGGCCGACAGGTTCTCAAAGCCCTCCTCCTCGGCGCTGACCTCCCCCTCTGCAGGGGACACAGCAGAGCGGGGTCAGGCTCCAGGTGAGCACCAGCAAAGCCCACCCCGGGGGCTGCCTGTCATCCAAGCCCACCTGTGGCCCCTTGGCTGTGCTGCCCACGAGGAGGGCCAAGTGGGGTGGGGGCAGTGGAAGCAGGAGGGCGGGAGGGAGGGGGTGGGCAGAGTGGCGTCCAGGGCGTGCACAAGGCCTTCCTGACCCCGCAGGCCCCTGGGCACCTGCCTTGTGGGCCTGGGAACTCCTGGGCTCTGCCAGGAAGGGTCTAAGCCAGGCACGAGCTGGGCCCTGACAGCCCTATGTAGGGGCCAGGAGTGGGCCTGGGCTGGGGGATTCAGAGCTTGACCAAGGCTGAGCGGGGCAGTGACCCCGAGCACCTTGTGCTAGGATCCCCGGGGTGGCAGGGAATGTGGCAGAAGCAGCAACACAGACACACAGTGGTGCAGGTTGTGGCCGGGGCTGGGGTCAGAGGTGGGGACCCCAGGGTGTCCTGGACTCTTCTGATGAGGGGGTGGCCCAGCCAGGGCCCTTGGGGCTGGGAGGCAGGGAGTGGGAGGGGAGGACAGCTGTGGTTTGGGGTGGGCAGTCGCCTGGCCAGTGAGGGGAGGCAGGCAGATGCCGGGGCCGAGGAGCCCCGCCTTGCTTTCTCAGGGGGACTCCTGCTCTCTCTCTTTCTTGGAGAGGACAGCACTTATGAGAGGCCGTGTGGGCCCCTGGCTGGCTTGTCTGTCCCACTAGGACTGATGACTCTGGCACTGAGGGGTCAGACACCTGAGGCCCCAGGAGAGTGATGTTGGGATGCACAGACTGAGGACATTCAGTGGGATCTGCAGCCCTGCACAGATAGGTCCCTGGGGGGACAGTGAAGTCTGTTGGGAGTGGGGGCCCCACTTGGGCCCTGCTCCCCTTCCTGCCATCGGGCTCTCTGCTCTAGGGCCGTCTCCTTTCCCACCATCTCCAGGGCAGAGTGTTTGTAGGAGCAGACTTTGCTCCAATGGGGGTCCCTGCAGCCTCCGACTGCAAGGAGGAGCCTCCAGGGCTGGCCTCCCTGCCTCTGGGCCAACATCCGGGCACTGCCTGCTCTGTCAGGACACACCTCAGCTCTGTTTGCAGCTGGGTGCCAGGGGTCTGCAGCCTTCGTCAACAGCATGGACTTGGAGGGGCACCCCTCCTGGACATGGTCCAGGGCTTCCCTCAGGAGCCATAGCTGGCAGGCCCCGTGTGGCTCTCTGAGCCCTTTGCCGTGGACCTGGGGATGGTGGCCCTGGTCAGAGTCCAGGCTGGGCTGGCCCATGGATGCATGTTCAAGCTGAGACAGAAGGACAGGCAGAGCCTTGGGCAGGAAGCCCTGCAGCCAGCACAGTGCAGAGAGAGAGACTGCCAGAGAGGGCAGGAACACCTGCCGAAGGGGCAGAGGGACTGCGGGCATGCAAGAGTTGGCATCCATGAGTGCATGTGTGCCTGTGTGTGCGTATGTGCCACATGTCTGTGTGTGTGTGCGTGTGAATGTGTGTATATCTGTGTCCATATGTCTGTGTGCCCATGTGTGTGCATGTCAGTGTGTGCCCATGTCTTGTCCACGCGAGAGTCCATGTGCAAGCATGTGTTCATGTGTGTCTGTAGGCGAGTGGCCACGTGCATGTGCCCATGTGTGTCTGCACATATGAGTGTGTGTCTGTATGTGTTCATGTGTGTGAGTGAAAACATGTCCATGTATACATCTGTGTGGGTGTGTCTCTGTGTGCGCATGTCCATGTGCATGTGCATGTCTCTGTGTGTATATATCTGTGTGTGTATGTCCATGTGCATGTGCGTCTGTGTCCATGTGCATCTGTATCTCTGTGTGCACATAATTCCATGTCTGTGTCTCTGTGTGTCCATATGAATATGTGTGTTTCTGTGTGTACGTGTCCATGTCTGCGTATGTGTGTGTCCATGTGCATGTCTCTGTGTGTGACCATATGAATACGTGTGTCTCTATGTGCACATGTGTTCATGTCTGTGCATGCCTGTATATCCATGTGCATGTGTGTGCCTCTGTGTCCATAGGAATGTGTGTCTCTGTGTGTACATGTGTCCATGTCTGTGCATGTGTGCATATATTCATGTGTATCTCTGTGTGTGTGTGCATCCTTGTGCATTTATGTGCACATGTGTGCATGTGTATGTGTCTGTCCGCATGCATCCCTGTCTCCATGTGTACACGTGTCCATGTCTGGGCGTGTGTCCATGTGCCTGTGGGTCTATGTATGTGCATGTCCACATGTACGCATGTGTCTGTGTCTATGTGCATCTGTGTCTCTGTGTGTGCATGTCTGTGCAAGTGTCTGTGTGTGTGCATGTGAGCATGTGTGTGTTGCACACCCCTGAGCCCGTGTGGCCGTGGAAGCAGCTAGAGGAGCGGTGAGCGTGGGCTCAGTCAGCAAGGAAGGCAGGGGCTTCCCAAGGCCGGTGGGGGGTGGGTGGGCGAGGCAGGGCGATTGGAGAGGGTGGTCTGCGGGGTGTGGGCAGCACAGCCGTGGCTCCGGCAGGCGAGAGCATTGCTCACTCAGGACCAGCATCTTTTGAATGGATCTTTTTATTTCTAATTTTTATAAAATGCAACACCTCACCCCATTGACATGGTTAGTCTGCATGCATGCACACACAGAGCGATGGGTCCCCCAGAGACTCCAGGTACCCCTGCGCAGGGTGGACCAGGTCAGTAGCAGGTGCTGGCCATGTCAGACATGACCAGGGACACGTTGTACAGGGTGGGTTTACCAGTGGACTTGTCCACGGTCCTCTCGGTCACCACGTGGGGCAGGGCCTCATGGCCCACGACGCAGGTGTATGTCTCCCCAGAGCTCCAGTCCTCCTCGCTCACGGTCAAGATGCTGTGGACGAAGTACAAGCCTGGGGCCTGGGGTTCAGGCATCGGGGCGCTGGTCACATACTTGTCGGAGGACAGGGGCTGCCCCTTCTGCAGCCACTGCACGAACACGTCCGGGGGTGAGAAGCCCTTCACCAGGCAGGTGACTGAGGCCGACTCCCGCAGGCTCAGCTGCTCCCGGGTGGGTGGCAGCACGTAGACGGAGGGCGGGTGCTTGGCAACTGCTGTGGAGGAGAGAGAGTGGTGAGCTCAGGTCGGGGGCCAGTGGGATTCGTCTCCCTACAATGGAGGAGCAGAGGGGTGCTCCCTGGCCCTGCCCGTGGCATCTCCAGACTCCCGGAGGCCATGGGAGAGTCCTGGGGGCAGAGGGAAGGGACAGGGAGAGCCTACCGTCGGGCCTGGAGATGGCCTGCTTCAGCGGGAAGGGCAGGTCTGTGTGGGTCACTGTGCATATGTAGTCGTCGCCCGACTCCCAGTCTTCCACGCAGATGGTGGCCTCGCCCAGGGCGCTGAAGGTGCCGTTGGGGTGGCTCTCAGAGATGTTGGTGTGGGTTTTCAGAATCTCACCATTCTGGCGGGTCCAGGAGATACTCAGGCTGTCATAGGTGCCCAGGTTTGTGACTTGGCAGGACAGCTTGGCCGACTTGGTGAGGAAGATGCCAGCAAAGGAGGGAGGGATGGCGAAGATTTTGATGGGGGCAGGTGAATCTGGAGTCAGAGAGAGTGGGTTTGAGTGACTGGCTGAATGTGACATCAGGAGAAGGTATAGTTTTCCCCGAAGAGCAGGGACTGACTTTGCTGAGCCCTCCCGAGCCCCGGGGTCCTGCTGAAGGAGGACGCTGGGCCCCCATCTGACAGGTGACCCCTCCCTGACCTGCATGAGCCCCTCCCTGCCCTTGGCCGCTCTGGGAAGCCAAGGCTCGGGGAGCAGCTGGCCATGTCTGGGGTGGCATCTGCAGGCCTGAGTGGACACCTGTGTGTGTGGGGTCCCCACCCTGGAGGGGCTGCACTCGGGACAGGACCACTCACTGGTGCTGCACATGGATGACACGTTCTTCTGGAAGACCTCCTGTTGGTGTTCCACATGGCAAGTGAACACCTTCTGGTTGAGCCAGTCGCTCTCGGTGATGGTCAGCATGCTGGTGACTTTGTAGGTCACCGGCCAGGACTCTTTGTTCTGGGGCTGCACCTCTTCCGTGGTGAAGCCTGACTCCACGGGTTTTCCATCACGCAGCCAGGACACAGAGATCTCCTTGGGGCTGAAGTCCGTGGCCTGGCAGACGAGCCTGGACGTGCGCTGGCCAGGGCCGGTGAAGGCATCACGTGGCGGGATGAAGACGGTCACATTTGGGGACTCGCCTTGGATGGGTACTGGAGACAGGGGACGAGGTGTTAGCCTGGTGCAGCCCCTCCCCGACTCCACCCATCCAGCCCCGGGGAGGAGGCCAGCTCTCACCTGGGGGCCGCACTTCCACTTTCTTGTTGGCGTTGGAGTGGTTGACAGTGCATACCAGGGGGACGTCCCTGGAGGACAGGAGCACCTGGGAGCTGGCCGTGTACTTGCCCTCTCTCAGGACCGACGGGAAGTTCTTGATGTCCTGGGATCTGACTACACTGTTGTTCTGGTAGTTCCAGGAGAAGGTGATGACGTTGGGTAGGAAGTCCCGGGCTAGGCAGCCCACAGCCACCAGGCTCTCATCAAGAGAGGGCCCACAGGAGACGAGGGGGAAGAGATCTGGGGTCTTCGTACTCTCTGAAGACCCGAGAGAGGACAAAAGAGAAGGGGGGTGGGTGAGAAGGTGTCTTCTCGTGCTCTGCTGGTTGGTGTCAGACCAGCTTTCTCTAGCCCCATGGCACGGCCGCTGCCCCTCCAGGGCCCAGCCCTCTGCAGGCCTCCAGGCCTGGCCTGACATGGCCAACAGTGAGGTGTGTGGCTGAGGCGAGGCCCGGGGTCCTGGCATAAGCCTGCTGGGGGTGTGGGGAGGTTACTGTTGACCCCCGGCCTGCCGCAGGAGCCCAGCTCCGAGCTCGTCGGAGGACGAGGGGTGCTCCCTGTTGGAGCAGGAGGGTCTCGCTCCCCTCCGATAGCACGGCTGTGCCTGCACTCAGGGACCAGCTCTACCTTCCCTCTGAGACACTGGAGCTGCGGGGGGCATACTCAGCCCCAAGCACAGGGAGCCACTGGTGAGGCAGGCTTCCAGGGAGGAGAGAAGCCCCCCCACCAGCCCAGCCCTCCCTGCCCCACCGCTCAGCCACACTGGAGCCCTGCCCATGTGTCTGGGGTTGGAAGGAGGATGTGTATGTGACGGTGGGACAGATGCCAACACAGCCTGACCCATCCTTAGCACGACCTGGTCACTGAGGTCAGCACAGTGCTGGCAAGCATGGTCCTGCATGGCCAGCTCAGCGCAACTAGACCCACACAGCCCAGACGAGGTCACTTGAGCCCAGAGTAGCTCTTCAAACTTGTTCCAGTCAAGTCAGCTCAGCTAGTCCATTTCTGCAGGACCCAGTTCAGCCTACCCTGGTTAACACAGCTCAACCCACCAAGCCAGATTCAGCCCGGCTCACCTCAGCTCATCACAGCCCAGCCCAGCCCAGCCCAGCTTGGCTCAGTCGATTTCAACCAGGTCAGCTGAGCTCAACCCAGCCTAGCCCAGCTCAGCATGGCTCAGCCCCATTCAGCCCTGTTTAGCCCCATTCAGCCCAGCTCAGCCCCATTCAGCCCTGTTTAGCCCCATTCAGCCCAGCTCAGCCAAGCCCAGCTCAGCCCAGCTCAGCCAGCTCACCTCAGCACATTACAGCTCAGCTCCGCTCAGCCCCGTTCAGCCCAGCTCAGCTTAGCTCAGCTTAGCTCAGCTCACCCTAGCTCAGCTGGTTCAGCCCAGCTCATCCTGGTTAGGCCCATATCAGCTCAGCCCAGCACAGCCCGTTCAACCTGGCTCAGCCCAGCTCAGCCTGGTTCAGTTCAGCTCAGCCAGCTCAGCCCAGCTCAGCCTGGTTACTCTAGCTCAGCCCAGCTCAGCCCAGTTCTGCGCAGCCCAGCCCAGCTCAGCCTGGTTCAGCCCAGCTCACCCGGCTCAGCCAGCTCACTGCAGCTCAGCTCGGCTCAGCCCAGTTCAGCCCAGCTCAGCTCAGCCCAGCTCACCCTGGCTCAGTCAGTTCAGCCCAGCTCAGCCTGGTTAATCCCAGCTCAGCTCAGCCCAGCTCAGCTCAGTTCAGTTTGGCTCAGCCCAGCTCAGCTCAACCTAGTTCACCCTGGCTCAGCCTAGCTCACCCCAGCTTACCGGCTTAGCCAGCTCATCCTGGTTCAGCTAAGCTCAGCACAGCTCAGCCCAGCCTGTTCAACCCGGCTCAGCCCAGCTCAGCCTGGCTCAACTTGGCTCACCCTGCCGCAGCCTGGCTCACCACAGCTCAGCCCAGCTCAGCCCAGCCTAGCCCAGCCCAGCCCAGCCTGGCCTAGCTCAGTTCAGCCCAGCTCACCCAGCTCACCCTGGCTCAGCCAGCTCAGCCTGGTTCAGCCCAGCTCAGCCAGCTTACTCTAGCTCAGCCCAGCTCATCCCACTTCTGCCCAGCTCAGCTCAGCTTACCCAGGTTCAGACTGGCTCAGCTCTGCTCAGCCTGGCTAACCCCAGCTCAGCTCAGTCCATTCAAACCAGCTCAGCCAGCTCAGCCCAACTCAGCTCACCTCAGCGCAGCTTACCCTAGCTCATCCCGGCTCAGCTCAGCCAGCTCAGTCCAGCTCACCCTGGCTCAGCCCAGCTCAGCTCAGCCCAGCTTACCCTAGCCCAGCTCAGCTCACCTCAGCCCAGCTCACCCCAGCTCAGCCGGCTCAGATCAGCCCGCACAGGCCACCTCAGCCCAGCTCAGCCAGCTCAGCCCGGCTCAGCCCAGCTCAGCTTGGCCCAGCTCGGCCCAGCTCAGCCCGGCTCAGCTCAGCCTAGCTCACCCCAGCTCAGCCCAGCTCACCCTAGCTCACCCCAGCTCAGCTCAGCCCAGCTCAGCCAGCTCAGCCCAGCTCACCCTGTAGCTCACCCTAGCTCAGCTCAGCCCGGCTCAGCCCGGCTCAGCCCGGCTCAGCCCGGCTCACCCTGGCTCAGCCCGGCTCACCCCGGCTCAGCCTGGCTCACCCCTGCTCAGCCCGGCTCAGCCCAGCTCAGCCCAGCTCGGCTCAGCTCAGCCCACCCTGGTTCAGCCTGGCTCAGCTCAGCCTATTCAACCCAGCTCAGCCCGGCTCAGGCCGGCTCAGCCAGCTCAGCCCGGCTCGGCTCGGCTCAGCTCAGCCCGGCTCGGCTCGGCTCAGCTCAGCCCAGCTCGGCTCAGCTCAGCCCAGCTTGGCCCAGCTCAGCCCGGCTCAGCTCAGCCTAGCTCACCCCAGCTCAGCCCAGCTCACCCTAGCTCACCCCAGCTCACCCCAGCTCACCCCGTAGCTCACCCTGGCTCAGCTCAGCCCAGCTCAGCTCACCTCAGCCCGGCTCATCCCGGCTCACCCCTGCTCAGCCAGCTCAGCCCAGCTCGGCTCAGCTCAGCCCAGCTTGGCTCAGCTCAGCCAGCTCAGCTCACCCTGGTTCAGCCTGGCTCAGCTCAGCCTATTCAACCCAGCTCAGCCCGGCTCAGGCCGGCTCAGCCAGCTCAGCCCAGCTCAGCCCGGCTCAGCCAGGTTCAGCTCAGCTCAGCTCAGCTCAGCTCACCTCAGCCCAGCTCACCCCAGCTCAGCCGGCTCAGATCAGCCCGCACAGGCCAGCTCAGCCCAGCTCAGCCAGCTCAGCCCGGCTGAGCCCAGCTCAGCTCAGCCTAGCTCACCCCAGCTCAGCCCAGCTCACCCCAGCTCAGCTCAGCCCAGCTCAGCCAGCTCAGCCCAGCTCACCCCGTAGCTCACCCTGGCTCAGCTCAGCCCAGCTCAGCTCACCTCAGCCCGGCTCAGCCTGGCTCACCCCGGCTCACCCCTGCTCAGCCAGCTCAGCCCAGCTCAGCCCAGCTCGGCTCAGCTCAGCCAGCTCAGCTCACCCTGGTTCAGCCTGGCTCAGCTCAGCCTATTCAACCCAGCTCAGCCCGGCTCAGCCCGGCTCAGCCAACTCAGCCCAGCTCAGTCCGGCTCAGCCAGGTTCAGCTCAGTGCAGCTCAGCCCAGCTCAGCCCAGACCAGCTCAGCCCAGCTCACCCCGGCTCAGCTCGGCTCAGCTCAGCCCAGCTCACCCCGGCTCACCCCGGCTCAGCCAGCTCAGCTCAACCAGCTCAGCCCAGCTCAGCTCGGCTCAGCTCAGCCTAGCTCAGCCCAGCTCAGCCCGGCTCAGCCCAGCTCGGCTCAGCTCAGCCAGCTCAGCTCACCCTGGTTCAGCCTGGCTCAGCTCAGCCTGTTCAACCCGGCTCAGCCAGCTCAGCCCGGCTCAGCCCAGCTCAGCTCGGCCCAGTTCGGCCCAGCTCAGCCCGGCTCAGCTCAGCCTAGCTCACCCCAGCTCAGCCCAGCTCACCCTAGCTCACCCCAGCTCAGCTCAGCCCAGCTCAGCCAGCTCAGCCCCGCTCACCCTGTAGCTCACCCTGGCTCAGCTCAGCCCAGCTCAGCTCACCTCAGCCCGGCTCAGCCTGGCTCACCCCTGCTCAGCCAGCTCAGCCCAGCTCAGCCCAGCCCAGCTCGGCTCAGCTCAGCCAGCTCAGCTCACCCTGGTTCAGCCTGGCTCAGCTCAGCCTATTCAACCCAGCTCAGCCCGGCTCAGGCCGGCTCAGCCAGCTCAGCCCAGCTCAGCCCAGCTCAGCCCGGCTCAGCCAGGTTCAGCTCAGCTCAGCTCAGCGCAGCTCAGCCCAGCTCACCCCGGTTCAGCTCAGCTCAGCCCAGCTCAGCCCGGCCCAGCCCGGCTCACCCCGGCTCAGCCAGCTCAGCTCAACCAGCTCAGCTCGGCTCAGCTCAGCCTAGCTCAGCCCAGCTCAGCTCAGCTCACCCTGGTTCAGCCTGGCTCAGCTCAGCCTGTTCAACCCGGCTCAGCCCGGCTCAGCCAGCTCAGCCCGGCTCAGCCAGGTTCAGCTCAGCTCAGCCCAGCTCACCCTGGCTCAGCTCAGCCCAGCTCACCCTGGCTCAGCTCAGCTCAGCTCAGCCCAGCTCAGCTCACCCTGGTTCAGCCTGGCTCAGTTCAGCCTGTTCAACCCAGCTCAGCCCAGCTCAGCTCAGCTCAGCTCAACCAGCTCAGCCCAGCCCGGTTCAGCCCGGCTCACCCCGGCTCAGCCCAGCTCGGCTCAGCCCGGCTCAGCCCAGCTCGGCTCAGCCCAGCTCAGCTCAGCCCAGCTCAGCCAGCTCAGCTCACCCTGGTTCAGCCTGGCTCAGCTCAGCCTGTTCAACCCAGCTTAGCCCGGCTCAGCCCGGCTCAGCTCGGCTCAGCCCGGCTCACCCTGGCTCAGCCCAGCTCAGGCAGCTCAGCTCAGCCCCGCTCAGCCCGGCTCAGCCCAGCTCAGCTCAGCCCAGCTCAGCCAGCTCAGCTCACCCTGGTTCAGCCCGGCTCAGCTCAGCCTGTTCAACCCAGCTCAGCCCGGCTCAGCCAGCTCAGCCCAGCTCAGCTCAGCCCAGCTCAGCCCGGCTCAGCTCGGCTCACCCCGGCTCAGCCCGGCTCAGCCCGGCTCACCCTGGCTCAGCCCAGCTCAGGCAGCTCAGCTCAGCCCAGCTGGGCTCAGAAAGCCCAGTTCAATCCCGCTGAGTTCAGCTCAGCTCAGTCCTGCTCTGGGCAGCCTGGTGCAGCCCTGTACAGTCCTGAAAGCCCGCTGGTCCTGCGTCTTGTCAGGCATCCTGCACTCCTGGGCTCAGCCTCGATTCAGTTGCTTCCCGCTGCTCTCCTTGCTTTTCTCCACCCTTGGGCATCCCTTTTCGTCTGTCTCCTCTGGGCACCCCAAATCCTCGCTCCTCGACCCCAGTCTCAGCCTGCTTTTGGCTCCCAGAGATGTATCGATCACTACCACCCTCCAGCTACCTGGGTAAAATTCTTCCTGGCAACCCTAAACTCATTAAAACATGTTGTGAGGACTGAGGAGCATTTGCCATCATCAGAACGAAAAAGTCCTCCTTTGCTCTGGAGTCGGCAGCCTTGCTTCTGCACCAAGAAGAGCATTGGGGCTTTCCCCTCTCTGCGCCTTCACCCGCCTGGGCACATGCCCTTCGCCCGAATTCCTCCCTTCTGAATCTAAAGTAAGCCCCTGACTTTAACTACATTCCCTCTAGATAAGAATCATGAAAAATGACCAGGAAATGCATTTTGTCTGAATTTGCCACTTAGAATTCTGCTCTTCACCATAAAGCTCTTTAGAAGCTGTGCGCTACTTTCTCATGCACAATAATCATCTAAAACCCAGAGTTGCCTTTAGAGCTCCAACAAAGACCACGTAAGCGGTGCTTGTCTATGTGAAGGCATTGGGAGCCCGATTGTCAATAGTTAATAAATAAGGCGGCGGCTCCTCGCGCTTCTCTGAAGTGTTCTTTAGGGAAAGTTAAGTGTGAGTGACCCAGACAATGGCCACTCAAGGCATTCACACAAAGCAACCTCTGTCTTCACTGAGCCATTGTTAAAGGGCGAGTCCCCTTCAAGTAGAAGCAAAAACATCAAATAGAGACTTTCTAGGTCAGCGAATTTGGCAGCCGTGGCTACCTCTCTCTTACCGTCTCGGTGCCTGGTCACTGGAGACTCCCGTGGGGTCTTTGGCATGGAAGAATTCCTCCAAATCCATCCCAAACGGCTGATTCGTGACTAGCCGGCTGGCCTGGCGGCAGAAGCCACGACCACGCATTCCTGGCTCCAGGTGGTCCCAGGGACCCCCAGCCACGGCGGGCCTGGCGGGCGCCCTCTCAGACCCTCCACCGAGCTCCTTCAACTAAGTTGGGCCGATGCCTCAGAGCAGAAGCCGTCCTTCTGAAGGGCCCCTGAGTTCCCCCGGTTCGACGCCTGACTAGGTTTCCACTTAATCCACCAGCTAACATAATGGAAGCAATTTAATTGTTCAGTTAAGAATTTAACTGAAATAATTCAAGTTCATAATTTCAGTTAATAATTTAACTGAAACAACTCAAGACAATTATACACATTTCACCTGAAATTTGTCCTAAGGTGAATACTTGAAAAGTAGTCTTGAAAAATACTGAAACAAGGCAACTCTATCAGAATGTCAAAGTGTCTCTTAATCATGAAGAGAAAATCAGCTAACTCTAAATTTGTGAACACAGCCATCCTAAAAGCAATGCTTTGGGGCGTTGGAAATGGTTTCAGTTAAGTACCATTTGAAGGACTAACAATTAAAAAAAAGTTACAGGAATGCCTTGACAAACTGCCCCTAAAGCTGTTTAATTTCTTAAACACCTTGCTTTGAAAACGAATATGAATGAAAAGTTGATAAGCTAAGTTTGAACAAATTAAAACTCGGTAAGCTAAGACTGAGAAATTAAACTCAAACAGTTAAAAAAGGAAGCTTCTAGTTTCTCTCAGGGGTCTTCACCTTATTTTAGAAATGCAAATCAGCCAGGTGCTGTTTTGCTCGGTGGAACGCTTTCAGATCTCTGGGGCAAAACTATCCGAAAACCACTCCTGCATAACCGTGAACTATAAATTTGCCAATCTTGTTTTCTTGCTTCCTAAAATAGACTCTCGATGCGACCTGCTTCCTGCCACCTGCTGCAGGCGTCCGAGGCCCGCATGCAGCCACATTCACCAGCTCAGCACCATCCGCTCCAAGCACCGCTCGACTAATTCAGAAAACAAGCTTAATTTATTATTGTCGAAACTCAGCCCCGAAGCGGGGAGCTGCCCGCACCCCTTACTGTTTCTCCACTCAACACGCACCACGGTCAACTCCAGAAAGACGTGACTATAGTTGTTAATTGAATGATAAGATTAAAAAAATTAAATATACTTGAAAATCTCTCTCATTTTAAAGTCACTCAGCAGCCACTTCCAAGATATCCTGTCTTTCAATATTTAGTAAGCGCGCCTTGTAAGAGGAATGAAGCATCTTCTCTCAGAAGCTGTCCTCCCGGAGCCCCCCGGCGCCCGCTGTTTCAGGGGGCCCGGGACCCCACTCTCACCAAGACCAGGACTCCAAGTCCCTCCGCACCCAGAAAGTTCTCTTCCTAACCAACAAAGAATTTTAAATACAATCCAGCACAGAACATAACTCATAATTCTGAAGAAAATATTTCCCTGCCCTCTCTGTGCGGTGTTCTGCGGCTCTGCAGGCAGTTACCGAGGCCCGCTCCTTCACCGACGCCGCGGTTCTGACAGCCAAGCGTCTCCCACCACAGCCCACACTGTCCTGTGGCCCCGGGGTCCTGCCTGGCGTCTCACCTGAGCCTGGCCCTTCACACCCATGGCCCGCGGCATGTCCGGCATGTTGACATTAGACCAATTTTCAAAAGGCATCAGAAAATGGAGAGGCTCTGAGACCCCTAAGGCACCCAGCCCTGTCCCCCTTTAGCCAGTCTGCCCAGGCCCCTGGGGGACACGTCCCGAGGACCAGCCACTGATGCCCAGAAACCCCACAGACAGGAGCAGAAAACAAAGGCCATGGAATGGCCGTTCTTACCTGAGGAGACGGTGACCAGGGTGCCCTGGCCCCAGTAGTCTATATCATAATAATCACAATGGTGGCCTGTCCCATCCTCACTCCACAAAAACCCTGGTCCTGGCCCAGCATTGTCCCGAGGCCACCCGGAGACCTCTCCTGTCTCCATGTGCCACACTGAAGCCGACTATCTGAGACACTGTTGGCCTTAGCTGGGTGCCAGTAATCCAACTCATTGTCACATTGTGACAATTGTGCCTGGTCCCAGGCAAAGACTGGCACCCGGCTAAGGTCTCGGGACCACCTCAAATTGTGCCCCTTCAGGGCCGAGAGGACCACTGGACACAGAGGCCAAGGTGGCCGAGATCCCCAGAGAAGCCTCTAGACCCAGACCCAGACATCCTCATTTTCCCCCAAAATGCAGCAAAAAACCTCAGAGACAGAGAGAGGGGAGAAGGGCTGTGGGGCTCACCTGAGGAGACGGTGACCAGGGTGCCCTGGCCCCAGGGGTCCATAGCATTATAATAATCACAATGGTGGCGTCTCCCATCCTCACCCCACAAAAACCCTGGGGCCTGGCCCGGCATCGTCCCAAGGCCACCCGGAGACCTCTCTTGTCTCCATGGCCACACAGAAGCTGACTGAGTCAGTGTTCCCCGGAGGGGCCTGAAACCGTCCTCCGGCCGCTCCTTCCCATCTTTCCTGGAGACCCCACATGCCGGCCTGACTATCTGCCCCGTGAGGGCCGAGAGGACCACCGGACCCAGAGGCCAAGGTGGCTGAGAACCCCAGAGAAGCCTCTAGACCCAGACCCAGACATCCTCATTTTCCCCAAAAATGCAGCAAAAACCCCCAGAGAGAGAGAGAGGGGAGAAGGGCTGTGGGACTCACCTGAGGAGACGGTGACCAGGATGCCCTGGCCCCAGTAGTCTATACCATAATAATCACAATGGTGGCGTCTCCCATCCTCGCCCTACAAAAACCCTGGGGCCTGGCCCGGCATCGTCCCGAGGCCACCCAGAGACCTCTCCTGTCTCCATGGCCACACAGAAGCTGACTATCTGAGACACTGTTCCCGGGAGGGGCCTGAAACCGTCCTCCCGCCGCTCCCTCCCACCTGCCCCGGAGACCTCACATGCCGGCCTGGGCCTTCTGACCGTGAACCCACAGCCCCTAAGCGGAACTCAGCAGTCCAATCACCCTGACGGCCACCGGCCCACAGAACGGGGGCCTCAGAGCCGCCGAAGCCTGATTGACACAAGCGACAGTCGTCCCCTATAAGGCTCACGTCAAATGGCCAGAGAGGCCGCCTCGCCCCCCCATACGGAGGCGTCCTTGGGCCCGGGGAAAGTCAATCTCCAGCCCCTCTGTAGGGGACCTTCTCCCCTGTTCCCTTTCCTGACCTCCGACATCGAGACCCTGAGACCCGATCTCCCCAAGAGTGGTCGGAGTCGGGAGGGGTGGGGCTCACCTGAGGAGACGGTGACCAGGGTGCCCTGGCCCCAGTAATCCAACTCGTTGTCACATTGTGACAATTGTGCCTGGGCCCCAGGCAAGAACTGGCACCCGGCTAAGGTCTCGGGACCACCTCAAATTGTGCCCCTTGAGGGCCGAGAGGACCACTGGACCCAGAGGCCAAGGTGGCCGAGACCCCCAGAGAAGCCTCTAGACCCAGACATCCTCATTTTCCCCCAAAATGCAGCAAAAACCCCCAGAGAGAGAGAGAGAGGGGAGAAGGGCTGTGGGACTCACCTGAGGAGACGGTGACCAGGGTGCCCTGGCCCCAGTAGCCAAAATAGTCACACTGCCATGGGCCCCATTAGGGGGTGTACAAAAACCTCAGCCCCTGCCCGGCCGCCCGGTGTGACAGAAGTGGCATCTCCTTAGGTGCCTGTGTCCCCAGACCTGGAGCCCACTCTGCCCAGCCTGCCTTCCAGAGGCAAAGACCCCTGTCTCTGCAGAAAGGCTGCGTGTAGAACCCAGAAGAAAACAGCCTCTGATCAGACCAAGGGCCCCATGCAGACCAAGGAGCCTCTGGAAATTTCTTTCCCAGCCCCCAGGACAGTGGGCAGGGAGAAAGCCATCTTACCTGAGGAGACGGTGACCAGGGTGCCCTGGCCCCAGTAATCCACGTAGCCATAACCACACTGGTGTGGCCTGCCTGGCCCCTCGCACACAAACCTCCGGCCCAGCCGGCACCACTCTGCCCACAACTTCTCCTTCCCAGCTCTCAGCTTGCTCCCCACCCTGGGGCTGTCAGCCCGAGGACCAGTCCCTAATGGAGCCAGAACCCAGCGGGGCCCCAGTCTGACCCCAGGCTAAGAGACTCGGCCCACCCAGACCAGCCGTAGGCCCCGGGACCTGGCCAGATGCCCACCAGAGCAGCTAGTGTGGACTCGCCTGAGGAGACGGTGACCAGGATGCCGTGGTCCCGGTGCTCGAGGTGCCAGGACCACAGCCTCTGCCCTGCTGGCTCTCCCATACAAAAACGCCCCCCTCTAGCCGGCCCCAGACCCCCTCCCAAGTCAGATGAAACGTGAAACAGCAGGCCTGGCTAGGCACAGAGTCCCGCTGTCCCGGGTGGTACGCCAGACGCCAGACTCGCCTGAGGAGACGGTGACCAGGGTGCCGTGGCCCCAGTGCTGCAAGTAAGCATAAGCACAGTGAGCCGGCCCCATGCTGGGGCCACAGAAAACCCTGCAGCCAGGGGCCCCAGGGAGCCCCCAGGAGTCCCCCAGGGCAGGAAGGTCTGTTCTCTGCTTGAAGAGACGGCCTACCCCGTGCCTCCGCAGGCTCCCTCCTGCCCTTGGTGCCCAGGTCTGGGCCAGGACGTCCTTTCTGACAGCTGGCTTGCTCGGTCCCATGCAGTTTCATTTCCCTGCTCAACCTTCTGATGCCCCTTGCTGCCCCCATGCCCAGGCTGCTGACCTGCCACCCCTCCCGCAGGGCCTCTTGACTCATTCCATGTCTCTCCACCTTGTGTCCACCTGGAGAGTCCCCTCACCTCCCGAGAAGGGACAAGCACCGCTTCTCTTCCAGCATTGTCAGGCTCCTTCCTGATCCCGCTGTGCATCTGACGGTGGGCACTGGAAGGCGAGCACCAAGCTGCCCTGGGACCCTCTGGTCGGGTTTTTGTAAAGGGTTCCCACTGTGGTCCCAGTTAGCACTGTGGTTCCCAGCTTAGGAACATGCCCGAGGGCTGCTGGGTGGGCAAGGTGGAGTGGGCAGGGGGCTGAGCTGGCCACCACCCAACCTGCGTTCTTTCTCTTTCAGGAATAAGAGCAGAGTCAGGGCTGTGCCTCCAGGCCGTCTTGGGTCCTCTGCGTTCTAGTCATGTCCTCAGCTGGTGAAAGGCCCGCAGTGACAGTGGGTGGGTGGGGGCAGTGCACCATGCTTGGTGGGCCTGTGGACACCTCCGGCTTCCCAGCTGGCCTGCAGCAGCTGCTTGTTGATTCCACCTGTTCACTGTCCTCCATGGGAACTGGCTCATTGGGGGCGAGCCCTGGGCACTGTGTGCTCGCAGGAGCCAGGTCCCTGCCCTGCCCTCCGGGCTCCTGGTCCTCAGGGAGGGGTCTTGGCTCCTGATGCCCTCGCCAAAGGGTAGGTGCAGGGGGAGGGGCAAAATGGTCTAAGGGAGAGGGTCCCCCCAGAGCTGCACAGGCTGCTCTCTCCCCACCCTGGGGGAGGAAGAGAGGAGTCTGCACTCACCACCTGTCAGACCTGGGGCTGGGTGCTGGAACCCACAGGTGCACCAGGTGTAAGCCCTTGGGGAGGTGGAGATGGCACAGGCTCCGAGGGCCAGGTGTGGCCATGGCAGGTGCACTCACGCACAGGCCAATGCTGCGGGGAGTCAGAGGTGCACAGACACAACTGGGGCCCGAGAGTGAGTGATGACACCCTAAAGGCCTGCTGGGGGAGGGCTGAGTGAGCAGCATGTTGAGAAGTCTTGTGTGTGTGTGTGTGTGTGTGCGTGTGTGTGCCTGTGTAATTCCAGGCAGAGGAACAGCTGGGGCTGAGCTCCAGAGGCTGGGCCATGTGCCTGGCGGGGAATGGCAGCTGGTTTTATGTAGCTGGGTTTAAAAATGGCCTGTGTGCCCAGCAAAGAGGCTGAAGGATGGGGGGGGGGGCTTGTTGAGAGTTTCACTCTAGAAGGTTCCATTGGTATAGCAAGGAGGATGGGGTCAGTCTGGGCTGGGGGCCTCAAGGGAGGGAGCCTGGGTGCTGAGAGAGGGTTGGGGTGCCCAGGGGAAAGTAAGCGGGTCCTGGGGGCCCCCCTGGGGGAGGACAGCAGAGGCAAGGGAGAGCGGTAGTGTTTCTGAGGCAGCTCTCTCTCCCAGGATTCAGGACAAAGGGTGGGGTTCTAGGTCCTGGCCCTGGGCCTGGGAGAGATCGGGACATGCCGGTGTCAGGGCACAGGACCAACGAGGGGCGCATATGGTGATGTCAGCCTCAGGCAGGCTGATGTGAGGTACGTGGGAGACCCCACAGTGATATGGGGCCACTGGGGCCTCGCCAGCATGGGGACAGTGTCCAGGTCTGGGTCGATGACTTAAGAACCTGGAGTGGTCCCCTGAGGGCAGATGGGATGTGTGGCCTGGAGCCCCCTTCAGAGGAGGCTGGAAGAGGTCCAGCCAAGGCAGGGAGAGGGTGAAGGAGGAGTGGTGTGTATTCCGACGCTGTGAGGAGGTGAACTGCCGGGCTCTGGCGGCAGCAGGTCCAAGGGTAGGTTTTGGCCTCCTGGCCTCTCCCCTCCCCCACGCCTGGGACTCCAGAGCTCCCTCTGGGAGGTTGATGGGTGAGGGTCCAGCCTGCCCTCTCCTCGTAGGCTGAGGTCCTGCCCTCTAGGGCTGGTGGGGCCGGGGGTGCTCACAGCCCACGGGCAGGCTTCCTCAGGCCCCCAGTCCCTTGCTGGAGGCTCTTCCTGCTGGGTCTCACCTCCGGGCCTCCCGTCTCCCTTTCAGGGAATGAGGGGCCGGAGCTGCCCTAGACCCTTCAGGAACCTCCTATCCTGGCTCTCCATCACCTCCGGTTCCTGACTGGGGGAGGGAATGTGCTCACCAGGCCCTGCTCAGCCCCTTCTCTCCAGCCTCCAGCCCCGGCCCTGCCTCTTCACCCCGGCAGAGGACCAGCCAGGCTGCAGGCATTGTCCGGCCTGTAGAGGACCTGGTTCAGCTCCTGCAGCCCGGGATGTCTTATTGGGCCCACGTGTGACAGGACCTGGCCTTTGCAGAGCCCTCTGAACCTTTCGGAGAAAGTTCCAGCCTGGTCTCCTGGTCCCTTCCCCGGCAGTCCTGTGCAGGGCTCGGGTCGGGGCGGCTGTGGTGGGCCCAGAGCCTGCTGACTATGAGGCTGGCTGTGCTCAGGCCCAGCTGGGCTACCATAGCACCTCACGGCCAGTTCTGGGAGCCTGTCCCTGCCCCCACCCACCACGAGCACATGCCGGGGACCCCATGCCTGTAGCCATGGTGTCTGGACTGGTGCAATAGGGTGGACAGAACTGGGCCCACCAACCATGCTGAGTCAGTTTCCCAGGCTCTGTCCACAGCTCTGTTCTCATGGGGAGCCCTACCCCACTGCAGAACAGGTGACTGGAAAGCTGTCTGCAGGATCAGATGTCCTGAGCAGGACTCGGAGCTGAACTGAGGGCTGAACCCCTGAGGGCAGGTGGAGAGAGTGCTCTGGCCACTCAGCCCCCTTGTTAGGTCAGGAAACACCCACACAATTGCTTCTGAAAACAAGGGGTGAGCTAGGAGTGGCTCTCGGCCGACACGGGCGGGGGCCTTGATGGCCGAGCCAGAGGGCAAGGCCATCGGGTCAGTGATGATGGAAGACCGTGGGAGCAGTATTCACTCTGCTCATTGAAATTCTGGATCACAATGTCCAGCAGATGGAGAAATCAGAGATAACGCCTGTCCCCTGCTTGGGTGAGTGGAGGCAGTGATGGATGGGCCTTGCTGTGGGCCCAGGGGTTTCCCCCGCCTTCCAGGCCCACAGTGCCATGGTGAGTGAATCATACTTGGGCGGGGTTTCCAGGATGAGGTAGACCAGGTGCCAGAGTGCAGGTGAGCCTCGAGAACAGCGCCAGCATCCCTCACGTTTGCAGGAGGTCCCACTTCTTACGGCCTCTGCCACTGGGGGCTTGATCTCTGGGTGCTTTTCTTCAGGATGAGGGTCCTTGTGGGCAAAACACAGAGGGAAAGTTCCTGCCTTGTCATTTCTCAGGTCAGAAGTGACTCCAGAGCAGTGGCTGCTGCAGCCGATCAATCAACAGGTGTGAGAAGTTACACAGGGAAATACAGAGAAATAAGTGGAAAGAAACAAGATTTCCCTCCTCTAATGCCCGCTGACATGAGCAAAAAAAATTAACAACTTTTACAACAAATAAGAAAAAAATGGGGAGGGGTGCAAACTCATGCTGTAACTTTCAAAAGGCGATAGTCAAAGAAAGCAAAAGATTCTGGGGCCTCCTGGTACATACCCCACCCGTCCCTCTGGCCAGAGAGGCAGGGGGCTTGACAAAGTCCTGAGAGGCCTTATAAGGTCCCCCCATTCCCGAGAGAAGGGGACTGGCCGGGAGGGCCCTCGTTCTCTGTGGAAGGATGGCCTTCGGCTGCGAGTGGCAGGAGGCCTGGTCACCGCTGGGATGACCAAGGCGATGTTTGTCTTCTTACGGAACACGGAGACGAGATGGGAAGTTGCTCAGCTGCTGGGGGCCCGTGTGGTGTCTCTGTGAACACCCTGGCCTTTCCCTGGAGCCTGGAGAGGGGCCGCTGTGGCTGGAAGCATTAAGGACTGTCACGGGCACCTGAAGCAGGAACGAGGGACAGAAGCAAAGGCATTCTCCCCGCCAATCTGGCTTTTTACACAAGAAGGGAAGCCTCAGTTTCTTCTACATCTGCTTGTCCAGAACGACTCCCCGTGTCCACCTCAGGCCTCCCCGACTGTGACCTGGGAGCCCTCCTTTCGTGGAGACTGAGGGAGGACGTGCTACTCTACAACCACCTCATTTTTACCTCTCTCTGTGTGGCACAGACCGGCTGCCTCTCAGCACTGCACAGCGAAGGGGCAGAGCAATCCGGGCAGATCTTCAACGATGGGAGCAGGAGCCCCGGCTTCAGGTCCAGGGGGCAGCACCCCTCTGCCTGTCCCTTCCGTGCATGGACCTGGACATTCGGCACCTCTCAGAGGTCATGAGCCCCCCTCACCCCTTCTTTGCCCGAAGGTTGGAGTAAATTGACCAAGCTCAACACTCAGCCAGCAGTAGCCGGGGGGACCCACAGCCCTCGGAGGGGCTGAGGGAGGCAGGACTCCCACTTATGCCCCTTGTCATCGTTTGCATCGTTGAGGCGGCTTTCCAGCTTTCCTCCCGAGGGTCTGGACTGGCATTGGAAGTTCTCCCTGTTCCCTTCTCCTTCCTCCTGTGCCCACAGACTCCTGCCCTCGCAAACTTCCAGCCCACGGTGAGAGGGGAGGGGAGGAGCCACGTGACCTTGCAGTTCTCAGAAGGCTCCCAGTGACCACTGGTCAAGGCTGGACACCCGACTGTGTGGGAGATTGTAGTGTCTGTGGACCGAGACTTGGGATGGGACAGAAGCAGGAAACATGGCTCCCTCAGCTTTGGGAATCTGACAAATTCCACTCTGAAGTCTTGAAGACGTGCTGGCCTTCGCCTCCAAATGTGCAGCCGCCGTGGTTGCTGACCCATCACAACAGTCCCACGCCTGCTGAGTTGCTTTTCTGCTGGAGGCGCTGTGTCTGTGCTGGGCCAGGCCAGCTCCCCGTGGCCCTGCAGTGGCCCTGAACCACCTCAGAGCGGAGGCCTTGGTGTCCACAGGGCTGCGGCTAAGTCCTGCACCATCTTAACCGCACTGTTGCAGTGGAAAAGTCACGTAAACGCTCCGAGCTTCAAGTCCCCTCATCTGCAAAAGGCGGCACGAATTTACTGGTTTTTCAGCTTCTCTCGTTGTGCGGGTAATACGCGGGTGTGTGACGGTTGGGTTTGTGTTGTGACTCAATCTGAAAGTCGCTCCCATTGACAGCCCTGTTGAGACCACTCCCAGCTGTTGACTGGACAGATGCGTTTGGTCTCCATCCTGTGTCACCATTTTATGTTTATGTTTTCTATTTCTAAACTTCCAAAGGGAGTTTCCATTTCTAGTTTCCCTTTCTTTGCTGTTGTGTGTGTGGTGGTTATCCTTCTAATGGCAACTTTCCAAAATGTCCTTTCTGCTAAAGCTTCCTTTGACAACATGCACCAGTTCTCTGTTGTAAACAGGCGTGACATTGTGGTCGCCTCTTCCTCCATCCCTCCCATCATGTGATCCTGGTCAGTCACGTTATTTTCTTAGTACTTTGCGCATCTGCTCTGCTTATGCTTGTGTTCCTCGGTTCCACTTTGTGTATGTCCTTTGACGGCAGCTCTTAGAATGTGGCCACAGTTCGCACCCTACCTTCCGTGTTTGGTTCCCGTTGATCAGTTTTTGCTGGTTCTAACGTTTCCACTTTGTTAGGGCAGACTCCATTTTCTTCCTGCTCAGGCTCCCGTGTTGGTCTTAGTCTCACACGTGACTGTGGAATGTTTACTGTCTGTTCTTTGGCCCCGGCTTCTCCGAGCATCTTTTGGTGGCTGACATTTTTCCACTAGTAGTTTTGCCATGTGGAGTTTATGGAAAACTATTTCCTGGATTCTTGAGTGTTCAAAACTGCTTTTCACTGGCCTTTATTCTTTTTTTAAGAAGTATTTTATTTCTCCAATTGAGATGTAATTGATGCGTGACATTCTGGAAGTGTAAGGGGTACACGTGTTGATTTGATACATTTATAGATTGCAACATGATGGTCATTGCTGCATAAGCTCACACCTCCAACACATCACGTAATCATCCTTTCTTTTTTGTGGTGGGAATAATTAAGATGTAGTCTTTTAGCAACTTTGAAGTTTATAACACAATGCTGCTGACTATAACCCATAGGACGTGAGTCAGAGCTCCGGAACTTGTTTATCTACTAGTTGCAAGTTTGTCCTGTTTAACGATGTCTGATTCCCCCACCCCCACTCCCAGCCCCCAGTAACTGCCATTTCCTTCTCTCTTTTTACGAGTTCAGGTTTTTTAGATTCCACATGTGAGTGAGATCATACAGTATTTGTCTTTCCCTGTCTGACTTACCTCACTTAGCATGATTCCCTCATGATCCATCTGTGTTGTCTCAAATGGCAGGAAGTCCTTCTTTCTCACAGCTGAGTGATGCTCCACTGTATATATATGCATCTCCTTTATCCATTCATCCGTCAATGGACACTTGGGTTGTTTCCACATCCTCAGTGGCCTTTATTCTCGCAGGACAGATTGGCTGTACATGAACTCCTAGATTCCCACCTTTTTCCCCTCAAGGAGCTGCAGGCGCTGTTCACCACTCACTGGTGCTGAAAGTGGCCGGTGAGAAATCTGAGACCAGCCAGTTTTCTGCCTTATCGATGATTTGGTATTTCTGAATGCTGCCCAAATTAACTCTTTCCAAAACTAACTACCAAAAGTAATAGAATCGAAAAAAACTTTTAAAAATGGAATTAAAAAACTCCATCTTGAAATAAGGTAATACTATCCACGTATCGATAGGGAACACTGTGAGCTGGAGAAGACTGACCCAGAATGGGGACTGCTGAGACCTGTGCTCGCAGACGACCTGGCTCTGTTCTCCAGGGACTCTGGCTACATGAGTCTTGTCTCCTTGCTCGTCTCGCACCATCTCCTTAAGCCCTCAATTTTACTCTCAGCTCTACATTCTTCTCATTCACTTCCGCCCCCACGTTCCTGTCTGTGGATCTGTTTTCCTGTGTGCTTCTTTGACTTGTCTTCAAGAAGGTTTTCGGTTTTTAAAAGCTTTCTTTTGTTACTCTGGCCAGACCATACCCCATCTCCTCCTGTGAACTTCTACTTTCTTCTCCAAGCACCTGTCTTTGGGAGCTGTGGTTTTCCTTCATAAATCCAATGGCTTTCATCATTTTTTTTATTCATGAAGGATTATTTTGCTGAAATTTTCATCCTATCCTTTGGCAATGTTTTTCTGGCGAGTCTTCTTCATCTATGGGTACATTCTGCTGCTGTTTTTTTTTTTTTTTAATCAGTACCGTTTCCGTTCAACTTTATTACTCATTGTTTTGTGAATTAAACTCCTCTGGACCTGCTGTTCGTAGGTGTTTCCTCGGGTGGGAGGAGGAGCTGCCTTGGAGCTTCACGGCCATGGGCTTCCTCCTTCTCTGCAGCCGTGATGACAAACTGCTGCCAGTAGCAAATGTGTGTCAGTGGTATTCTTCTCCTGGCCCGGAGCCGTCTGCCTCCCTTAACCATAAAAGCACAGAAAGGCTTCTATGCAGTCTCTGTGCTGGTCGTCGCACACAGGGTGACACTGACAACTCTAAGGAAGGCTCTCATTTTCAGGAGTGTGCGTTTGCCGCCACTGGGCCTCCTCACCAGCACTTCCGTGTCGTCTCTTGTTTCCCCCTGTGGCCTCTGCCTGACATCCACTGCTTTTCACACCTTTACATATATTTTGGATTCTGTGGCTTATATCTGTTTTCCTAATTTCATTAAAAGTGGAAGTTTCCATTAAAAAAAATCTACATGTTGCTTTGGGGCCAGCCCGGTGGCGCAGCAGGTAAGAGTGCACATTCCGCTTCGGCAGCCCAGGGTTCGCCGGTTCAGATCCCGGGTGGGGACATGGCACCATGTGGCAAGCCATGCTGTGGCAGGTGTCCCACATATAAAGTAGAGGAAGATGGGCACGGATGTTAGCTCAGGGCCAGTCTTCCTCAGCGAAAAGAGGAGGATTGGCAACAGTTAGCTCAGGGCTAATCTTCCCGGAAAAAAAACCCCAAACAAACTACATGCTGCTTTTGCACAAATTGTGGGAAGATCAGGGGAAACTGCTGTGTGCAGAGGTGCGCCTGGAGGGGAGGATCAGATAGACACACTGGAAATTTCTACCACACTCAGTTCACCTCCTCAGCTTCTCTGGCCTGCTCTGCACAACGGAGGGACCTGTATGGCCTGCTCGTCCCTGGGGACAGTCTGCATCCAATGACTGGTTGGTGTGAGGACCCTGAGGCCTGGGCCAGCACCATAGGGTGGTTCCACCTCCTGAATCCCCCATCCAACCTGGCCCCTCACCCATCCTGCTGCCCTCACACCCTCGCAGGGGTTGCCCGGGGAGAGCCTGCAGTGAGTTTTCCCAGGGGATCCTGCCCAGGACACTCACTGCCCCTTCAGGCTTGGACCACATGGCCCCAGGATGGCCCTGGGGATGGCCTGGCTGGGTCCCCTGAGCCCTGTCCTTCCATTATCCACAGTCCTTTATCAAACTCTCTCCAACATTTGCTCCTCTATTCATCCTTTCCTGATGCTTTGGGTTAATTAAATAGCTTTTTAGTGTTTCATTGGCGCTCCTCCGCTGGCGACTCTGCCGTGCTCCCTCCGCACCCCTGCTGGCGTTTGCTCTGCAGATGAGGGAGGACTCGCCTCCTCCACCCAACAGTGCCCGCTGAGGGCTCCTGCCTCCTGGGCACGCGGGCCGTGCTGCATCGGCACCTGTGCCCACAGCTTTCCCTCACAGCGCGGACGTCCCACGGGGCAGGCGCCGAGCTCTGCTCCAAACGGTTATGTCTTTTGTGTCAGAGCCTTTCTGTTTTTGTCTTGGTCGGGTAAAGTTTGTCTTTACTAATATAAATAATTTTATTTTCAATAGTCATTATTGTACATATTGAATATTGAATATATATATGAATCTATATACATAACACATATTCAATATGTATAACAGACGATTGAAAATAAAATTATTTATTTGAATAAAGAACCTTCTACAATAGTTTATTTTATGGATATTGATATTGAATATAATATATACATATATATTCAATATGTATAATATAGACTATTGAAAAGAAAATTTCATTTTTTATAAATAAGTACTAATATATTATATAAATATAAATTTACTCGGTAAGAAGGACTAAGGGGACAATCCCCTAGGTTTGTTCGTGAGGAAAATATATTTGAACGACAGTTGCATTGGCACAAAATTCCTGGATCATATTTCCTTTCCAAAAGGTTTTCTAGCCGCTGGTAAACGTTTTTTCTGAGAAATCAGGCCCGATTGTTCCGTCTTGTAAATGACCGGACCTTCTTGCTTAGCTGATCATTTGCTTACTCTGAGGTGCTTCTTGACGGCTCTGGTCGTTCTTCCCTGGATTCCTGGCTGCCTCTCCCTGTGACAGGCCAGTGGTATGAGTGAAGTGAAGGCCCCCGTGCTCTTAGGTGACATCCTGGCTCTTGTCACCGTGTGCAGGTGAGTGCCGTGTGGCCTGGCGAGTATGGCCAGACATGCGTGGGCCTTCGGAGCGACAGTGGGATGTCCTCTGAGTAAGGCGGGGCAGTGGAGTGTTGCTGACAGGGACACGGGGAAGGCCCAGGGTAGGGTTTTTTTTTTTTTTTTGCTGAGGAAGACTGGCCCTGAGCTAACATCCATGCCTATCTTCCTCTACTTTATACGTGGGACGCCCACCACAACATGGCTTTTGCCACGCCATGCCATGTGCGCACCCGGGATCAGAACCAGCGGCCCTGGCCACCGAGAAGTGGAGCTTGTGAACTTAACTGCTGAGGCACCAGGTGGTAGGGTTTTGATGGCCCACTGTGCTGCTGTGGGAGCGGGGCCAACTGGGCTGTGTGCAGTGATTGTGTGGTGCCATCAGACCGTGGAGGGCTCCCGGGTGGAGTCCTGGGTTTGGATGGATTGGACGTGGGGGTGAGGGCAAAGGGGTTTCAAGGGCAGCATAGAAGTGTGTGGCCCGAGCAGCTGTGAGCATGGCACCTTTATGGGATGAGCAGAGGGAATGCAGAGCCCTGAGGGCAGCGACGTGAGCTCTGGCTTGGCCGCCCCACATTGGGAGCTGTCAGTGCACAGCTGGGCGTGTGGTATCCTGTCCATCCGGGGCGGGGCCAGCGCTGTCTCTGTGGGCCTCAGCAGCATGTGCAGTGGTATTTGAGCAGGAGGACCAGATGAGATCGTGTGGGACGACGCAGGAGGAAGAGAGCCCTTGCCCTCCTGGGGCCAGTCAGCAGCGGGGACTGGAGAGGGAGCAGAGGGGACAGGGGGACGGCCAGAGAGCAGACACCACAGAGGCCAGGAATGTGCCTGGATGGGGCGGGGCCGTTAGTCTGCAGCTTGTGGACTTGGAGAGACCAGAATCATCTCCCAAAACCCCAGCTGATCTAGAACCCAGCTTTGATTTCACAGGTTCAAATGACCTCTGTACTTTAAAACCTTTTATTCTGAGAAACTCGGTTGCTCATGCCTGTGGCTGGTGGGCAATCAGAATTTTCCTCCCAAAATGTATCTCTCTGCCTTGATTATTTTTAAGAACAAAAGACTCTTAAAGAAACTTTGACCTTCCCCATAACTGCCTAAAAGAATTTAAGACAGAAGCCACGTCCCCAGGAGAGATCATCGCCACAGATGACTCTGGGTGCCAGTGGACTGGCCGGGTCGTTGCCAAGCCCATTCTTATCAAAGTTCTGTCTCTCTGGCCACATTGTCTGTAGAGGGCCCAGCAAACACTTGTTTATCAAAGTTTTGCTTTTCCATCTCCATGTGAATGGCCTTCCTCTCCTCTGGAGCCCCAAACCACTGCCCCCAACCTGTTCCTCCATCTGTGGCTGAAGATGGTATCGAAGGTGGTGCCTTCAGTCATTTTGGTGAGTTTCTCAGTTTTCCTGGGTTCTCCCACGGATACATGTTATTAAACTTTGTCTGACTTTCTCCCGTTGTTCTGTCTCACGTCAATAAAGTTCTTAGCCTGGCTGGAAGGACCTGGAGGGTAGGGGACTCGATCTTCCTCCCCTACACGCCCTCCCCCAGCAGAGAAGACAGGAGGGTGTGCAACAGGCTGCCAGCAGCGCAGAGATGTGACTGGAAAAGCAAACAGAGAGAGTAAAGCGTCTGCTGCCTCCTGGGCCACTTCAGGGCGTGGCCACCAATTCAAAATGGCTCCAGGGGCACTGGTGGTCATGATGCCCCGTGTGGCCTGGCTTGGGTGTGGAGAGTTGGGTTCACCTTGTTGGGTGAGGAGATATAAGGGCCGGCCATGGAGAGGGGAGGGGGAGTGGAGGGAGATGCAGGGAGAGAAGTGAGGACATGGGGGGGATGGAGGGGAAAGGTGCAGGGTCGAGGGTCATGGGTGTTCAGGGAGTGAGCTGGAAAGAGAGGAGATGGAGACAAAGGTCGGATGCTGCAAACTCTGGAGGCAGAGCAGTGGATGCTGAGGGTCCCGAGTCTGGCCTGGGGGAGGTGACTGGGGGTAGAGAGGGAGGGTCTTGTGAGAGAGGCCGGGACCTGGGTGTCCCTGCAGGTGACAGACCAGAGAGGAGGAGAGTGACAACCCTCTGAGGTGGGGGCGGTGCTGGGAGGAGCAGGGGACAGCCTGTGAGTGCTGTGGTCACTCCCAGGGGCGCTCAGGTGTGCTGGGATGAGGAATGAGTGAATGAGGGAGTGAAAGAATGGAGCACCATGGCGTAGGGAGCGAGTGAAGAGATACATTGTTGAGTGGAGCAAAGGAATGGCGGAGCAACAGCACAGGGCTGTGCCCGCTCTGAAGGACTGAGAACCTGCAGGCCAGGGCGCAATGGGAGGGGAGGGATAGGAGGGAGGGGAGGGGCGTGCAGGCAGGAAGGGAGGCAGGAAGGGGCTCTGTGGGTTTGGAGGCCCTGAGCTAGTGGAGCTTATCTGCTTCCTGTGTGCAGGGCGGTCTGGGGGGCGGTGGTGCCCTGTGGTGCCCTGGATGCTGCCAGGGAACAGGCTGCCTGGGGGCTCAGCTGTCCTTCAGGCCAGCTGCCTCACCTGTGACCGGGCTAGCCTGTCGGGACCCACAGGAAGAGCCTTTCCCCAGGAAGGGATCTGGTGAGTGGCGCCCTGAGCCCCAGCGTGGGGCCCCTGACCCTCCTGGAGACGGCCTGGTGATGGGTGGCAGGTGCAGGTCGGGGACGAGTGTGTGAATGCAGAGTCCCCAGCCTTGATCCGAGCTGGGCTCAGGCCTCGGGGGTCCTGCTTTGGGCAAGGCCACCCTGGCTTCCTGCTGTAGCTGAGTCCCCAAAGCTGGGACAGAGGTCCGTGGGGACCCGAGGGGACTGTGTCATGGGGCTCATGGAGGACGTTGCCTGGATGACCGTCCCGCACAAGGGCAGAGCCGTGGGCTAGGCCGTAGGTGGGCTGCAGATGGAGGCTCCCTTTCCGTGCTGGTGTTCCCGGAGCCGCCTCAACTGGGGCCTCTGCTCCTGGAGACCTGTCAGCTGACCGTCACCTTGCGTGCTGGCCACCCGGCCGGGCTTTCTGAGCTCTAGCCCCAACTTGGTGCCCTTGAGTCTGCTCCCCAAGAGCTTGTACTTCACCCAGCCCCAGGCGAGGGGCAGAGGACGGGGGCCTTGTGGTCAGTATGGGACGCATGGGGTCAGCCAGGCTCTGGGGCTCCTGGATGTTGGGGACCCCGAGTGGGATGTCTGTTCTCTGGATGACATACATGAGGGGTCAGGCCTGCTGGTTCCTTGTCCCAGGGCCGTGGTGGCAGGAGAGGGACAACCAGCTTGAGGGCCAGCTGCGGTCAGGGGCCCCTTGACCACAGAGGAAGGTGAGGATGGGGCCCAGGCCCCACTGACCAGCCCAGTCCCTGTCCTCACCACAGAATGGGGACACTGACAGGTGTCCAGGATTACCCGAGGACAGTGCCTGGCCTGGAGCTGGGCTCCATTCACTGACCTCTGGCCTGGATGCTCTGTGACCTCTGGCCTGGGCTGGACCCCCAGAGGCCATGAGGACAGTTTTAACCGTGGCCTGGTAGTTCCAAGCACCCCCACCATAACACGGGGCTGCTTGAAATCTGTTAGTCACGTTCTGGCCTCGGGGCCCATGAGGGTGTCTCCTGGTGGGGGTGGGAGCCACATCTCAGATCTGGACTGTAGGCTCCTCTGCTGGTGGGCTGACCTTGGCGGGGTTTCTGTCCCAGACAGTGTCACTGTGGGCCAACCACTACCGTATCGCAGTGACTCACACAGGGTCAGAAACCCCCTGGCGTGGTGGGGCTCAGCGGCCCCTGGATCTTGTCTGGCTGTGATGGAGGTGTGGGGGACCCTCCACACTGGACTCTTCTTCTGAACTCTGGGGGACTCCAGTGTGTGTGGCTCCTGCAAGCACCTTCAGCCAGGTCCAGTGTGGGGACGAGCCCCGTTGGTGGGTGGGCTCTGAGGCAAAGCCAGTGGTTCCCACCTGCCTTGCACCCGAAGAGGGTCCCTCCTTCTGGGTGTGGAGCTCTGCCGCCCCACCTCTGAGTCGCAGTCTCAGTTGGGTCCGGTGGCCTGGTGTCCTGCTAGGCTGTGTGGTGGCCAGTCAGTCAGTGCGAGGGCTGTGGGAGGGGGCACCTCGAGGGCAGAGGAGCAGGGGGCTCAAGGAGACGCCTCTGGGTTGGATATGAGCTGCTGTGGGAGTTGTTCCGCCCTGAGAGGGTCCCATGCGGTGTCTCCCCTGTTCCTCTGTGGGGCTCCCCCAGGCCCTGCTAGCAACACTGTCTCTACCTGCCCTGCCGTGCGGGCCGGCTCCTGGGCCAGGGGCCTAGGACTGGGGAGAGAGGCCAGCACCGTGGGGTTGGTGGGAGGAGGGCCGGGTTCATGGAGCTCTTGCAGGTTTGTTCAGCTCTAGGGCAGGTTTGGGGCCTTTGCCACCACCATCTCATCTCAGGCTCCCCCTGAGGTTCTGGTTGGTATTTGCTGGGCTGCCAGCCACGGTGGTAACCAACACTGGAGTATCTCACCTCGACACAGCCCCGTACCAAATCCTCTGCCCGCTCCCCGCCCCGCGGATGGAGTCCTGGCGCATCCATATCCGCGTGCAGGGAAAGAGGAGGAGCAGCCTGACTGTGGCCCAGGGGACAGGGGCTCAGGATGGGGGGCTGTCTGGAGAGGATGAGCCAGCTGACCGTCTTCCACATCCATGGCCCAGGCCTGTCCCTCTCGGCCTCTGGACAGGTTGTGGGCTGCCCTCCTGGGGAGGGAGGGAGAGGGTCAGCTCTGGGCAGGAGGTACGGACCCACTGAGTGTACTTTCCTACTGGGGGAACCGGCTTTGGACATCAGCGCGGAGGTGGGCGGGCTCCCTGCCTGCAGCATCCCTGGGTCTGCCTGGTGCTCTGCACAGCAGCCTTCCGTGAGGTCCAGCCTCCTACGACGGTGGCAGGACGGCAGGAATGAACGGGGCAGCAGGTTTTGAGCACAGGCTGTGTCACTGTGGGAGCTGTACCCAAGTACCCACAGTGACAGAGGCCCAGACAGTATGTCCCGCCCCAGGGCCCAGGGGAGGACACAGCCCACAGCTGCCCACAGTGTCTGACTGGGGCCATGGCCCCTCCAGCGTGACTTGGTGAGGCCAGCATCGTCCTGGGCAGCTGAGCTGCAGGCCTGGCTGGTAGATGGGCCTTAATCGAGGTGCCCGTGGGTCCCCTGAGGTCTTAACCTGGTGGGTGAGGCTCACCTGCAGGTTTGTCACCAGGAATGAGGAGTCTCCCTGAGTGGCCGCTGCACCTGGGCAGGCGAGGACTAGGGTCAGCTCAGGGCTCTGGGCTGTCCGCCTGGGCTCCCAGCTTCCTCCCTCGCTGGCTGTGTGGGCTGCTCCGTGCCTTAGTTTCCCCACTGTGGAGAAAGTGCTGATAGAGCCAATATCAGGTGGCTGATGGGAGGACCAGGAGCTCAGCCCGGGGGCTTCTGTGCCCACTGTCCCTGGGGGTGCAGGGCAGCCGCTGGGCCCGGGCTCCCTCCCATGTGAGGTGCTGACTCTGAGCTTCTGGCCCCTCAGCCTTTGCCTGTGGGTGCCCAGGCCTGTGCCCTCCTGGTTTCCTCTGACCTTGGCCCCAGCACTGCCCCTCTGACCATGCTGGACACTGCCTGTGCCCATAGCCTGTGATTTCAGTCTGGTCACTTAAAGCCAGCGGCCCTGGGGTCCCCTCTGGAGAACAGACTTCCAGCTCGAGGGACCTAGACTGGGGTCAAGGGGCTGCCCGGGGGTGTGGCGATGCTGTGGCGTGCCGGTGGGCCCGGTTGCTGCTCTGGGTGGCATCACTGAGCTGTGGAATCATCTAAACCACTGCCTGAGGCCCCAGACATGACCTGGGCCTGTTGCCTGCAGCAGGGCCGGCGGGACAGGGATGGGCCAGTAGGACACACCAGGGTCCACCACGGCTGTGGAAGAGCCCGGGAGCTCCCCTGGGACCTGGACACGTGCCCTGTTGCTGAGGACCCATTGGAGGTTGGCCTTGGAGACTCAGCAGGGGCCACAGTCTGTAGCCCCTGTGGTGGGCTGGGAAGGGAGAGGCCATCTCAGGCTCCTGGGTGCACCACGCGTCACTGTGCTCCTCGTCTATGGACCCCGGGATGGGGGTATGACTGGGAGGAGCTTGGGCAGGCTGGATGCCAGGTATGAGTTTGAGAATACAGGAATGGGGGACAGTGACACCGTGGGACAGGTCTGCTGTGCTGGCTGAGATCAAGACTGCTGCCCCAGGGTGGACAGCGGCCTCAGGGGCCATGAGCTGCGGGAGCCTGAGGTGGACAGGCAGGGGCCTTGGGCTGGGCTGGGGGCCAGAGTTGTTGTCTAGTTTCTGCTCTGATGTCCTGGGTGTCGCGTCCGAGGGGTGTTGGATGGGGCGGGCCACCCCTGAGGGACCCTGTGAAGCTACAGTGGGGCTGGGCTGCCCCGAGGGATCTCCGGGACCATGACTGCTGGGGTAGGGTGAGATTGGGGAAGCGTTTCTGTCTGGATCAGAGGAGCAGGAGTGGGGCCGAGGGAGAAGGGAGGTCAGGGCTCCCAGACAGGCCCTGGGGGAGGCACAGTCCCCAATGCTCCTGCTCTCCTGTGGCCACCTGGGGGCTGCACTCTGGGCTTTCCAGAGCCGGTGCTGTGGCCTGACCCATCTGCCCTCTGGCAAGTCTGGGCTCCACTTTGTGCCAGTTCTGTGAGTCATGCAGGGGACATGGTGACGCCCTCAATCACAATCCCCGCCTTCTGCGGCCTGCAGTGCCTTCTAGGAAGGTCTGCCCAGGAGGCCAACTGAGGCCCTGTGCTGGGAACGTGGCCCTGGGAACAAAAGCCTGGATGAGGGGAGGGGAAGAGCATGTGGAGGACGGGCCGGGACCCCGAGATGACAAGCAGAGGGCAGAACAGGGGTCAGTCACATGGCTAAGGTCAGGGATGAGGCCCTGGATAGTGTCCTGTGCCTGGAGCCTGGCAGGTGCAGAGGTCAGCCCAGCTCAGAGCACCCTGGCAGGGCCTGGACGGGGCAGGTGGGCACCCATGCTGCTGGGTTGGGCAGGAGGTGGAAAGGGGTCAGCTTCTCCCAGGGGCTTTCCCTGGAGAGAAACTCACTGTGGGTGGATAGCTAGCAGGGGGCCCCTCCTGGCAGTGACCTCAGCGAGACCCCCCCTGGACCAGGAGCCTGTACAAGCCGGCTCCTGGGAGAGGCCCCTGGAGCCCTCTCTGGCCAGGCCAGGAACAGACCCACCTGTCTGGGATCCGCAGCCAACTGGTGGGAGGTGGCCCCCCCTTCCAACCCTTCCCTGCCTCTCCCACTGGTCCAGCTTCTATGCAGCTGAGCACAGGCCCAGCTCCAGCGTCCGCTCCTGTCAGCCTCCCTGAGGGCCTCTGGGGTCCTGTTGGGCGCTGACCTCTGACGGTTTGCCTGGTGCAGGCTCTGTCCTTTCTGATTTCTTTGGCTGGTAGTGTTGAGAGCAGGGCGGTTTCTGCCAGCCTGCCAGGCTCTGGGCGTGTGACTGTGGGGTCAGCGTGGTCATCTCAGCCCTTTGAAGCCCCCAGCCACGGGTGAGGGCTGTGCCTGGACTCAAGCCCGTGGGCTGAGTGGTTGGGAGCGGCCCTGGAGGCCAAGGGTCTGGGTTCTGAGTCTTGAGAGCCGCTCCTCCTAGCCTTGAGGCCCAGCGGATTCCAGCAGGTTGTTGCTGCCGGATCTGTCAACGTGGTTGTTACCATAGCAGTTACAGAGTAGGAAGGTCCTTGACAAAAAGCCCTGTGTGTGGCCGTGGGCCCCTCCCTCCCGAGGGCCCATGGGTCCAGTGTGGCCCATTCGCACAGGTGCTCAGCGCATCTCTCTCCCCCAGGATCATGAGTAGGTGGGTGTTCTGGCCGCCACCCCGACCCCCGTCTCCCCAGGAAGAGCGTGTGTGACCCCCACTGAAGGGGTGGGCAGAGGCAAGCTTCCTGGGCAGTGGGCCCAGGGGCCATGTGGTGCACCCCACGTCCTTTTAGGGTCCCAGGTTCGGGGTCTGCGTCTGGAGGCAGCCGAAGTCTGACTTAGGAGAGGTGTCCATTCCCGGCAGCTCCTCATGTCCAAGTCTGCAGTGAGGGTCCTCGGTGGACCCCTTGGGAGATGTTGTTCAGGCCAGGCCCAAAGGGCCGCTGGGCTCTGGGGTTAGGTCCAGTCAGACAGGTCACAGGGATGTGGGCACGTGGGTCTACTCTTCTGGGAATGAATGTTTTCAAAATCAAATTCAATCAGCTGCCTGGAAGGGGAGCCCCGCCCACCTTCCAAGGACCACAGGCCAGGGCCCCAACCAGCTCGGGGCGTCTCAGGCGGAATAGGGGGTGTGAGGTGTGGGGTGCTGTGTGGTGTGGAGTTTGTGGGGGGTGGTGGTGTAGGGCACACTGTGCCATGGGGTACGGGTAATATGGCCCGGTGGCGCAATGCCCACAGCGTGGGGGTCGTAACAGCTCAAGGGGGCCAGCCCCACAATCGTCTCGTCCCTGCCCAGCCAGGGGGGCTCACAGTCTTTGAAGAATGGGGTCTCTGTGCTTGCCAGCCATGAGCCCCACGTATCCCGAGAGAGGCAGCTCCCGAGCTGCTGACTTGTCCTTGGTGCCCTCCTGGTCTTGGGAGGGCCAGAGGGGTGCTCCTCAGAGGGAGGTCTGGCTGCGATCTGGGCGGCTTCGGCTTGTTGGTTTCATGGTCCGATGGACGTGGACAGGAGCCTGGCAGTGGCGACTGCCACCATGTCGGGGAAGCTTGAGGGTGTGGGTCTTCCCTGTGCTTGTTGCCCCAGCAGGTGTGGGCTCCGGCTGCCCCACTGTGGGAGTCACTGTACCCATGGGATGTGGCCCTGCTCAGAATCCTGGAGATGTCGTCACTTCCTCTTGAGGGCAGGGGTGGGGCTTGAGCAGTGGGGACAGTTTTTGATGGGCGCTATGACACTGTGGTTGATATAATCATATGTAGCATAGTAATCCCACGGTGACTGAGACCCACCCCAAAACTCCTCTGAGGGGTGGGGTCGGTGGGAAGCTGAGATGTCGAGGCTGCACTCTGGATGGAGGCAGAGCCCCAGGGAGGCTGTGGGTGGGCTCACTCAGCATGCCGGTGTCCTGCTGGGAGCAGGGGGAGACCCCTCTGAGCAGCTGCACGGCAGCCACGCCCAGCTCTGTCTGGAAGCTCTGCCGTATCGGGCTGGAGTCTGTGCCCATTTCAGAACCAACACCATGGTGATGGCATCTGGGTTGATAAATTGTCTTCAGACGGTAGATGGGTCACCTTGGGGTCAGAAGGTGCCTCCTACCCAGGAGGGTGGTGGTGGCAGCAGGCAGGAGTCATTCTTGCTGCCACTGACCCTGGGACTCTGGGTCCAAATTGTGCTCTGGTCCCCATGTGGGCCACTGAGAGAATGGCAGCTGCCTTGGCCCCAAGTGGACATGGGCCACTGGCTCAGCATTGGGCTGAGAATGGCCTTAATGGCCATCTCCCTTCCCATGCCCCTGTGGGCTCTGTCCTGTCTGAAGCCTGCGAGGCATTCATGGCCATGGTGACAGGAGAGCTCAGTGATTCTCTGGGAGGGCCTGCTTCTCCCTGAATGCAGCTCAGTCCTATCCGTTCCAGCAGGGCCTGAGGCAGGTGCAGGGGAGGAGGAGCAGGGGCAGGGGAGGAGGAGCGGGTGCAGGGGAGGAGGAGCGGGTGCAGGGGAGGAGGGGCAGGGGAGGAGGAGCAGGGGCAGGGGAGGAGGAGCGGGTGCAGGGGAGGAGGATCGGGTGCAGGGGAGGAGGTGCAGGTGCAGGGGAGGAGGAGCAGGTGCAGGGGAGGAGGTGCAGGTGCAGGGGAGGAGGAGCGGGTGCAGGGGAGGAGGAGCGGGTGCAGGGGAGGAGGTGCGGGTGCAGGGGAGGAGGAGCAGGTGCAGGGGAGGAGGAGCGGGTGCAGGGGAGGAGGAGCGGGTGCAGGGGAGCAGGTACAGGTGCAGGGGAGGAGGAGCAGGTGCAGGGGAGGAGATGCAGGTGCAGGGGAGGAGGAGCCGGTGCAGGGGAGGAGGAGCGGGTGCAGGGGAGGAGGAGCGGGTGCAGGGGAGGAGGAGCGGGTGCAGGGGAGGAGGAGCAGGGGCAGGGGAGGAGGAGCGGGTGCAGGGGAGGAGGAGCAGGTGCAGGGGAGGAGGAGCAGGTGCAGGGGAGCAGGTACAGGTGCAGGGGATGAGGAGCAGGTGCAGGGGAGGAGGAGCAGGTGCAGGGGAGGAGATGCAGGTGCAGGGGAGGAGGAGCCGGTGCAGGGGAGGAGGAGCGGGTGCAGGGGAGGAGGAGCGGGTCCAGGGGAGGAGGAGCAGGGGCAGGGGAGGAGGAGCGGGTGCAGGGGAGGAGGAGCGGGTGCAGGGGAGGAGGAGCAGGTGCGGAGGCCCAGGTCCCTCTCCTGTCCGACCCCACATCCCCTCCTCTCCGCGTGTCTGGGGTACCTGCTGGAGCTTCCAGAGCCCCTGTGAGGTGATGTTTGCCGGGGCAGCACAGGGCCCTGCCTTCCTGAGCACACGTCCCTCCTGAGCCCTCGTGGCTCCAGGTCTGGAGTTTGGCCGAGTCCGAGCCTCTTCAGGCCCCTCAGTGTCCTCTGGGCCTCGAGTCCGTGGTAGCTGTTGGCGACTGACCCTCATCAGGCCCAGTAGCTCTGGTTTGTTCTGGGGCATCTCCCTCTGGAGCAGGAACGCTGGTCCATATCCTGTCCCCCCAGAACCAGCGTAGCTTCCAGAGAGTGCTGGCACCTGTCGGGGGTGCCTGGTGCTGGTGTAGGTGTTTGTTTTCCTCCACTTCTACAGGAGAGCCTGGAACTGAGGGCTGGCCCTTTGCTGGGAACTGGCCCTGCTGCCCATGTCCCCGAGGGTCCTCAGGCCTGGGGAGTGAGTCTTCTCTGGAATTCTGCCCGCTCCGTGTCTCGTGTCCCTGCCCAGGGTTGTGTTGAGTCTTTGCTCTTTAATCTCAGTGGGCATCCCTACCCCTGGGACCTTGGCCCAGGTCCCCCCGGGTAGCAGGTGGCAGGTGGTGGTGACTGTGTTCAACCTGGGCTCAGTGTCCCTGGGACAGCTCTGTGGATTCAGGACCTGGTGGCCTTCCAAGAACCTCCAGGTGCTACATTATAAAGATATATTTACGCAGAATTAAAAAAAATGTCATTGCCTATGCATGTCTGCATGCAGTGACCATGGAGGGGACAAAGCATGGGAGGGGTCACCCTCCTTCCCTCTGCTCTCATGACCCCTGGGCCCTCCCCAGAGATCTCAGCCCCTCATGGTCTTCAGGGTCCCTCCTGGGATTCCCTGTCACAGCCCCTGTCCCCCTCCTCCTGTTCACCTCCTTATGGGGTGGCGAGAGGTCCCCTTGGCTTCTCTGGGTCTCCTTCTGTTACAGTCACTGAGCTGCCCTCTGACCCCGGGACAGATTTCTGGTCAGGAGTCAGGTGTGTTGCATGGGGACGGACACGGTGGCCCAGGGGGTGTGTGTTGGGCAGAGGTTTTGGACGGGGGCTCTGTCACCGTGGGCATAGTAACTACTACTCCAGTAACTGTCATGGTGACACAGGCCCCCACAAAATCCTCCGCCTGGCCCTGTGTCCTCTCCCCTTCACTGGCTCGGGCTGGCTCTGTGGGAACAGCCTGAGTTTCTGGTGGTTTCTGCTCTGAACCTCGGGGTGAGTGGGGACAACCTGCCCGAGCCTGCGTGGGTCCATGGGTGGCTCTGCACACAGCCTCCTGTGTTCGCTGGCTGGCAGCCCCGGGCACAGCCCTGTGAGGGAGGACGAGGAGCACTGGCTCCTGGTGCAGGCGGCCCTGGATCCCCCGCAGCACGTGTGGTGGCTGATTTGCCCGGCTCGGGGTTCTGGCTGTTTCTGTTCTGCTCTCCAGGCCTCTCTCAGGAGCTGTCCCTGGAGTAGCCAGCAAGGATCCACCTCCCCCACCCCCATCTCGCCTCTGCTGGAATTTGTTGACGGGGCTGCTGTCCCACCCGAGAGGTTTCCCATCGACAGGAGCCTGGGCTCAGCTGCCTGACTCCCGAGAGGCCCGCTCCTCACAGTGGGCACGAGGAGACCCCCACCTCCTCTCTCTGCACCCGCCTCGAGAGGCTGCCGCTGTCCGCACAGGAGTCTCCCTGTTTGGGGGTCTCTGAGCTCAGCTTCCTGGACACTCTCATTCCCCAGCTCCGGGTGAGCGTGGAGCTCCTCCCCAGAGTCTCTCACGGCGCCCCCAGGGCCCTTGCCCGCCGAGGGCACCCGTGTGCTCTGGCGGCCTCAGCCTTCGTCCTGGGAGCTGGAGCCCGGGCTGCCCACTGTCTGCAGCGCTGCCCTCCCCAGGGGCAGGGGGTCCCAGAGTGGCTGCAGTGAGGTCTGCTGGCCGGACGGCTCTGTCTGCACTTCCGAGAGGATTCCAGGGCTCCCCACTTGCCCGGGGCCTTTGGGGGGCAAGCAGGCGGGCTGAGACCCTGACAGGCCCAGGGATGTGGATGCTGTGTGAGTCTGGGGTCCTGCCAGCAGCCTGCGAACCGGCTGTGGGGACTGTTCTTGGTCTGAGTAGGGATGGCTTCTGAAGGGCCCGGTGACGCCTGCTCCTACCTCGGATCCAAATAGTGTGGGTGGCTAGTTCACTGGCCTTGGCCCTGGTTGTCCAGTTCAGATATTCACTCAGTGACCATCAGGGGCCCTCACATTAGTCAAAGTGATGGAAAGACTCATTGTCACTATCGACAGCAGGGACAGAGCGACTCCATCAGGATTTGTAGAGAAGACACAGGCGTTTTAGAGGGAGAGCGAGGAGCAGGGAGGGGCTGAGCAGGGCTCCAGTGAGGACTCAGGAAGGGTGGTCCATGAGGACGCCATGAGGCCGCTGTGTCCACTGACGGACGATGAAGGGATGGCTCCTGTCCTCACAGAGACTGGGGGGCTGGGCCCCACCCTTCCTGGTAGGTCCTTTTTCGAGGACTGGGTCGCAGGTCCTGGGTGGAGATGGTCCTGCGTTGTGGGGACACACGCCCCTCACAGGGCAGAGGCGGGATTCTCAGTCAATGCTGTGAGGAAGGGGATCGGGGCTGAGTCAGGAGTCGGCTGGAACAAAGAGCTAATTCTCCCACAGTGCTGGGCAGACTCAGGCTGGCCTTTCAGGGGTCTGGGTCTCCATGGGACGCCGGCTTGGGCTGCCAGAAGCCATGCATGGGTGCGGTGGTCTCTTGCTGCAGGGGCCTGGGCCGCGGCTCCGGGGTCTGGAATCTGGGATCTCGGTGCGCACTCACAGGCAGAGCTCGGCTGTCGGGAGAGGCCTCAGGTTCCAGCCTCCAGGGTCTGCAGCTCTAGGAGGAGGCCTTGCAGGAGGACTGAGCTGTGCTTGGGACCTCGGAGGGGTTTGCTGAGCAGCTCTGCAGCCTGAGGGCAGGCAGGGCTGACGGTCAAGCTCTTAGGGGAAAAGTTGTCACCAGGACGGATGATCACTCAAGTGAGGGTGTCAGTGTAGTGAAGCGTGTCAGACACGTCCCAGCACTGGGGTCTCTGAGGCTGGTGCAGCTGCCACTGTGTTCCCGGGGGTGGGCGCCTAGTTAGGGGTCGGGTCCTCAGTGCGGGTTGGGCAGGAGGTGGAGAGGGGCTGGCTCCCCTGAGGGGCTTTCCCTAGAGAGAAACTCACTGTGGGTGGATAGCTAGCACAGGGTGCCTCCTGACAATGATCTCAGCAAGGCCCCCTGGAGCAGGAGCCTGCACAAGCCCGCTCCTGGGAGAGGCCCCTGGAGCCCTCTTGGGCCAGGCCTGGAACAGACCCACCTGCTTGGGATCCACAGCCAACTGGGCGGTGTCCCACCCCCATGAACCCTGCCCCATCTCTCCCATCAGGCGAGCTCCTATGCAGCTAAGCACAGTCCCAGCTCCAGCGTCCCTCCTGTCTGCCTCCCCGAGGCTCCCTGTAGTCCTGTTGGGTGCTGACCTCTGACGGTTTGCCCGGTGCAGGCTCTGCCCTTCCTGATTCCTTTGGCCGGTGGTGTTGAGAGCAGGGCGGTTTCTGCCAGCCTGCCAGCCTTGGGCGTGTGGCTGTGGGGTCAGCGTGATCTCCTCAGAGCCCTTTGAAGCCCCCATCCACTGATGAGGGCTGTGCCTGGACACAAGCCCATGGGGCAGAGTGGTTGGGAGTGGCCCTGGAGGCTGAGGGTCTGGGTTCTGAGCCTTGAGAGCCACCCCTCCTGGCCTTGAGGTCCAGCGGGTCCCAGCAGGTTTTTGCTGCTGGATCTGTCACTGTGGTTACTCCAACTCTTCTCCCATAGTAGGAAAGTCCTTGACAAAAAGCCCTGCACATGGCAGGAGGGCCCCTCCCTCCCGACGGCCCATGGGTCCAGCATGGTCCGTCTGCACAGGTGCCCAGCGCACCTCTCTCCCCTCAGGATTGTGAACAGTGGGTGGTCTGGCTGCCACCCCCACCCGTGTCTCCCCAGGAAGGGCATGTGTGACCCTCATTGCAGGGATTGGCAGCGGCAAGCCTCCAGGAAGTGGGCCCACGAGCCAGGGGGGGCACCCTAAGGCATTTCAGGGTTAGACTGGCCCAGGGGTGGGGGTCCATTCCTAGAAGCTCTTTCTGTCCAAGTGTGCAGTGAGGGTCCTCGGTGGCCCACTACGCATGATGGGTTCGGGCCAGGCCGAGAGAAACACTGGGCTCTGCGTGGACAGGGTAGCCTGACAGCGCCCAGGGACTCACTTGGGCACATGGGTCCACCCATCCTCCTACAAGGAATGTTTGCAAAATCAAATTCAATCAGCCGCCTCGGAAGCGGAGCTCCGCCAAGCTGCCTGGTTCCCACAGGACAGGGCCCCCACCCACTTGGGGCAGCTTATGGGGAACGGTGGTCTCAGATGCGGGGTGCTGCTGTGTGTGGGATGTGGGCTACAGGGTGCTGTTGGATGTGTGTGATGTGACATCCACTGTGGTGTGGGGTAGAGGCGGTGTGGCCAGGTGGCCTAATTTCCAGTGGGTGGGGATCAGGCTTGTTCACAGGGGCCAGCCCCACATTCCTGCTGCCCCTGGCCAGCCAAGGGGGCTCACAGGTCCTTGCAGAATGGGGTCTCTGTGCCTTCTAGACGTGGCCCCTATGTGGCCCAGGGAGGCAGTGTCCTGTGATATTGGCTGGACGCCAGCAGACGGTGTCCTTGGGGCCTTCCTGGTCTTGGGAGGGCCCACAGAGGTGCACCTTGGAGGAAGGCCAGGCTGAGATTTGGGCGGATCTGGCTAGTTGGTTTCACGGTCCTAGGGACTTGGACAGGAGCCTGACGGTGGCAACTGCTGCTCCTTCAGGGAAGCTGGGGGGCTGTGGGCCTTCCCTGTGCCTGTCACCCCATGGGGTGTGGGTTCTGGCTGCACCCCCGCGGCAGTCAGGCTGCTAATGCCATGCAGCCCCATTCAAAACCCATGGATGGCGTCACTGCCTCTCGAGGGCCGGCCGTGACTCAGGTTGTGGGTCCTGGGTTCTTGATGGGCGCTGTGATGCTGTAGTCAGAGCTATATACAGAATTGTAATACACAGTGACACAGAACTGCCCCAAAACCCCTCCGAGGGGCGAGGTGGGTGGGAAACTGAGGGAAGAGGCTGATCGGTGGACAGAAGCAGAGCCCCAGGGAGGCTATAGGTGGGCTCAGCCTGTGGGTGTCCTGCTGGGAGCACAGGAGACCCCTCAGGGCTGGTGCACGGCAGCCACACCCAGCCCTGTACTGAGGCTCCGTGCCTGTGATGGGCTGGTGTCTGTGCCCATTTTGGAACCAACCTCAGGTGACGGCTTCTGGTTTGATAAATTGTCCCCAGATGATAGCTGGGTCACTTTGGGGCCAACAGGTGCCACCCTCACAGGAAGCCAGAGGTGGCAGCAGGCAGGTCTTGCTGCCGCTGACCCTGGGACTCTGGGTCCAGATTGTGCTCCTGGTCCTGTGAGGGCAACTGAGAGAACAGCTGCAGCCTTGGCCCCACATGACACGGGCCACTGGCTCTGCCTTGGGCTGAGCACGGCCTCACTGGCCATCTCCCTCGCCGTCCCCCTGTGGGCTCTTCTCCTGTCTAAAGCTTGTGTGGCTTTCATGGCCGTGGTGATGGGAGAGCTCAGTGATTCTGCGGGAGGGTTCCAGCAGGGCCTGAGGCAGGTGCATGGGAGGAGGAGCAGGTGCAGGGTAGGTCCAGGTGCCTCTCCTGCCCGACTCCACATCCCCTCTGCTCTGCCTGTCTGGGGTCCCTGCTGGAGCATCCAGAGCCCCTGTGAGGTGACATCTGCTGGGGCAGCACAGGGCCCTACCTTCCCGAGCACACGTCCCTCCTGAGCCCTCGCGGCTCCAGGCCTGGAGCTCGGCTGAGCCTGAGTCTCTTCAGGCCCCTCAGTGGCCTCTGGGCCTCGAGTCCATGGTGACTGTGGGTGACTGACCCTCATCAGGCCCAGTAGCTCTGGTTTGTTCAGGGACATTTTTCTGTGGAGCAGGGACCCTGGTCTGTGCCTAGTCCCCCTCAGAAACCCCTAGAACTTCTAGAGAGCGCCGACATCTGTTGGGGATGCCCCAGCCAGTGTTGGTCTTTGCTTTCCTCAACTTCCCCAGGAGATGCTACAGCCAAGGGCCAACCCTTTCTCTGAGGCCTGCCCTGTGGGCTCATGTCCCTGAGGGTCTTCAGCCCTTGGGAACGAATCTTCCCCAGGATTCTGCCTCCTCTGCACCTCGCTGTCCCTGCCCACGACCATGCTGTGTCTTTGCTCTTTAGTCTCAGTGGGTGCCCCTGCCCCTGGGACCCTGGTCTATGTCCCTCGAGTGGTGGTGGCTCTGTTGAGCCCGGGCCCAGCCCTGCAGGGCGTGAAGTCACAGGTCCAGGACATGGTGCCCTTCCCTGAACCGCCAGGCAGTAAGTTTTAAAGATATAATTACATTAGATTTAAAAAGAATCTCATTGCAAATGCGTGTCTGCACATGGTGACTATGTGAGGGGACAAAGCACAGGGGGGCCCCTCTCCTTCCCTCCACTCTCCTCACAACCCCCCTGGCCCTCCCCAGATATCTCAGCCCCTCATGGTCTTCTGGGTCCCTCCTGGGGTTCCCTGTCACAGCCCCTGTCCCCCTGCCTCCTGTCCACCTCCTCATGGGGTGGTGGGGGGTCCCCTTGGCTTCTCTGGGTCTCCTTCAGTTACAGTCCCTGAGCTGCCCTCTGACCCCAGGACAGATTTCTGGTCAGGAGTCAGGTGTGTTGCATGGGGACGGACACAGTGGTCCTGGGGGCGTTTGTCAGGCTGATGTTTTGGCTGGGGGCTGTGTCACTGTGGTTATGTAGTCAATAGCACCATAATAATCATCACAGTGACACAGGCCCCCACAAAATCCTCCACCTGGCCCTGTGCCCTCTCCGCCTCGCTGGCTCAGGCAGGCTCTGTGGGAACAGCCTGCGTTTCCGGTGGTTTCTGCTCTGAACCTCGGGGTGAGTGGGGACGACCCGCCCGAGCCTCCATGGGCCCAGGGGCGGCTCTGCACATGACCTCCTGCGTTCGCTGGCTGGCAGCCCCGGGCACAGCCTGTGTGGGAGCACGAGGAGCACTGGCTCCCGGCACAGGTGGCCCTGGATCCCCGCAGCCCCTGTGGCAGCCGGTTTGCCTGGCTCAGGGTTCTGGCTGTTTCTGTTCTGCTCTCCAGGCCCCTCTCAGGAGCTGTCCCTGGTGTGGCCAGAGAGGGTCCACCTCCCCCACCTGGATCTCGTCTCTGCTGGAATTTGCTGAGGGGGCTGCTGTCCCACCCGTGAGGTTTCCCATTGACAGGGGCCTGGGCTTGGCTGCCTGACTCCCAAGAGGCCAGTTCCCTGTGGTGGGCACAAGGAGACCCCCACCTCCTCTCTCTGGGCCCGCCTCGTGAGGCCGCACCCTCCTGCACAGAAGTCTCTCTGGTCTGGGGTCTCTGAGCTGAGCTTCCTGGACACTCTTGCTCCCTGGCTCTGGGTGAGCATGGACCTCATCCCCAGAGACTCTCGCTGCCCCCTCTGAGGCCCTGCCTGCCGAGGGCACCCGTGTGCTCAGCTGGCCTCAGTCTTCGTCCTGGGAGCTGGAGCCCGGGTTGCCCGCTGTCTGCAGCACTGTGCTCCCAAGGGGCAGGGGTCCCAGAGAGGCTGCAGTGAGGTCTGCTTGCTGGACGGCTCTGTCTGCGCTTCCAACAGGATCCAGGGCCCCCAACCTGTCCAGGGCTTTAGGGGGTTGAGCAGTGGGCTGGGTGCACCCCACAGGCCTAGGGAGGTGGATGCCCAAGTGAGTCTTGTGCTGGATATGGAGCCGGTGAACTGGCTGTGGGGACGGGGCTTGGCCTGAGGGGGGTCAAGGATGGCCTCTGCTGCCTGGGATCCTCATAGCAGGGGTTCTGAGTTTATGGGGCCCAGGAACGGACCCATCTTCCTCAGGATCCGCAGCAGACTTTGAGGTAGTCCCCCCCCCCCCACTAACCCTGCCCTGCTTCTCCCATTGGGGCGAGCTCCTATGCAGCCAAGCACAGGCCCAGCTCTAGCATCTGCTCCTGTCAGCGTCCCTGAGGGCCTCTGGGGTTCTGGGGAAGCTGACCTCTGACAGTTTGCCCAGTGCAGGCTCCGCCCTTCCTGATTCCTTTGGCTGGTGGTGTTGAGAGCAGGGCGGTTTCTGCTAGCCTGCCAGGCTCTGGGCGTGTGACTGTGGGGTCAGAGTGGTCACCTCAGAGCCCTTGGAAGCCTCCAGCCGTGAGTGAGAGCTGTGCCTGGACTCAAGCCCGTGGGCTGAGTAGTTGGGAGCAGCCCTGGAGGCCGAGGGTCTGGGTTCTGAGCCTTGAGAGCTGCCCCTCCAGCCTTGAGGCCCAGTGGATCCCAGCAGGTTTTTGCTGCTGCGAATGTCACTGTGGTAGTAATTATAGGAGCCATAGTTACACAGTAGGAAGTTCCTTGACAAAAAGCCCTCGGTGTGGCAGGAGGGCCCCTCCCTCCTGAGGGCCCATGGGTCGAACATGGCCCGTCTGCACTGCTGCCCAGCGCATCTCTCTCCTCCAGGATCGTGAGTAGGTGGGTGGTCTGGCTGCCACCCCCACCCCTGTCTCCCCAGGAAGGGTGTGTGTGATCCCACTGAAGGGGTGGGCAGAGGCAAGCCTCCAGGGCAGTGGGCCCAGGGGCCATGGGGGGCACCCTGAGTCCGTTTAGGGGCCTGGTAGAGCTGTGCTGAGGGGTTGCCCCAGTGGGCCTGTGGGTCTCCTGTGGGTGGTCACACACAGGCTCAGGGTGAGTGCCTGGACCCGGCTGAGGACTGGCCTAGGGGAGGGTGTCCATTCCTGGAATCCCCTCACATCTCTCTCTGCCGTGAGGGTCCTCGGTGGGCCCCCTGGGAGCTTGGTTTCAGGCCAGGCCGAGAGGGCCACTGAGTTCTGGGGTTCAGTCCTTCCAGGCAGGTCTCAGGGACGTGGGCACACGGGTCCACTCCTCCTCCTGGAAGGAGCGTTTCCAAAATCAAATTCAATCAGCTGCTCCTGAAGGAGAGCCCTGCCCACCTTCCTGGGACCACAGGGCAGGGCCCCAATCTGCTTGGAGCATCACGTTGGGAATGGGTGGTGTGAGGTGTGGGGGGCTGTGAGGTGTGGAGTTCTTGGGGTGTGGGTGATGTGGGGTGCATTGTGCTGTGGGGTATGAGTAAAGTGTCCAGGTGGCCAAATGGCCGCAGGGCTGGGGTAGTACCAGCTCGTGGGATCCAGCCCTATCTTCCTCTTGTCCCTGCCAGTCAGGGGGCTCACAGGGTCTTTGCAGAGTAGGGTGTCTGTGCTCTCAGCCATGGGCCCTACCTGCCCTTGGGAGGCAGCTTCCAAGCTTCTGGCCGGAGGCCAGCAGAAGGCGGCCTTGGGGTCCTCCTGGTTTTAGGCGGGCCAGCAGGGGTGGCCCTTGGACAGAGGTCTGGCCGTGATCTGGGCTGTCCTGGATCATTGGTTTCACATTCAAATGGACTTGGACAGGAGCCTGGCGGTGGCGACTCCTGGAGCTAGCCTGTGCTCCTCTGCATAGCAGCTTGTCCGATGAGAGGGGTGGGGCAAGGTTCATGGGGAGGGCCCAGCAAACACTTTTTTTACACAATGTTTGCTTTTCCATCTCCATGTTAATGGCCTTCCTCTCCTCTGGAGCCCCAAACCACTGCCCCCAACCTGTTCCTCCATTTGTGGCTGAAGATGGTATCGAAGGTGGTGCCTTCAGTCATTTTGGTGAGTTTCTCAGTTTTCCTGGGTTCTCCCACGGATACATGTTATTAAACTTTGTCTGACTTTCTCCCGTTGTTCTGTCTCACGTCAATAAAGTTCTTAGCCTGGCTGGAAGGACCTGGAGGGTAGGGGACTCGATCTTCCTCCCCTACACGCCCTCCCCCAGCAGAGAAGACAGGAGGGTGTGCAACAGGCTGCCAGCAGCGCAGAGATGTGACTGGAAAAGCAAACAGAGAGAGTAAAGTGTCTGCTGCCTCCTGGGCCACTTCAGGGCGTGGCCACCAATTCAAAATGGCTCCAGGGGCACTGGCGGTCATGATGCCCCGTGTGGCCTGGCTTGGGTGTGGAGAGTTGGGTTCACCTTGTTGAGTGAGGAGATATAAGGGCCGGCCATGGAGAGGGGAGGGGGAGTGGAGGGAGATGCAGGGAGAGAAGTGAGGACATGAGGGGGATGGAGGGGAAAGGTGCAGGGTCGAGGGTCATGGGTGTTCAGGGAGTGAGCTGGAAAGAGAGGAGATGGAGACAAAGGTCGGATGCTGCAAACTCTGGAGGCAGAGCAGTGGATGCTGAGGGTCCCGAGTCTGGCCTGGGGGAGGTGACTGGGGGTAGAGAGGGAGGGTCTTGTGAGAGAGGCCGGGACCTGGGTGTCCCTGCAGGTGACAGACCAGAGAGGAGGAGAGTGACAACCCTCTGAGGTGGGGGCGGTGCTGGGAGGAGCAGGGGACAGCCTGTGAGTGCTGTGGTCACTCCCAGGGGTGCTCAGGTGTGCTGGGATGAGGAATGAGTGAATGAGGGAGTGAAAGAATGGAGCACCATGGCGTAGGGAGCGAGTGAAGAGATACATTGTTGAGTGGAGCAAAGGAATGGCGGAGCAACAGCACAGGGCTGTGCCCGCTCTGAAGGACTGAGAACCTGCAGGCCAGGGCGCAATGGGAGGGGAGGGGTAGGAGGGAGGGGAGGGGCGTGCAGGCAGGAAGGGAGGCAGGAAGGGCTCTGTGGGTTTGGAGGCCCCGAGCTGGTGGAGCCTATCTGCTTCCTGTGTGCAGGGCGGTCTGGGGGGTGGTGGTGCCCTGTGGTGCCCTGGACGCTGCCAGGGAGCAGGCTGCCTGGGGCCTCGGCTGTCCTTCAGGCCCGCTGCCCACCTGTGACTGGGCTAGCCTGTCGGGACCCACAGGAAGAGCCATTGACAGGAAGGCACCTGGTGAGTGGCGCCCTGAGCCCTCAGCGTGGGGCCCCTGACCCTCCTGGAGACGGCCTGGTGATGGGCGGCAGGTGCAGGTTGGGGACGCGAGTGTGAATGCAAAGCTCCTGGCCCTGCTCTGAGCTGGGCTCGTGCTTTGGGAGTCCTGCTTTGGGCAAGGCCACCCTGGCTTCCTGCTGTAGCTGAGTCCCCAAAGCTGGGACAGAGGTCCGTGGGGACCCGAGGGGACTGTGTCATGGGGCTCATGGAGGACGTTGCCTGGATGACCGTCCCGCACGAGGGCAGAGCCGTGGGCTCAGGTGGGCTGCAGGTGGAGGCTCCCTTTCTGTGCTGGTGTTCCTGGAGCTGCCTCAGCTGGGGGCTCTGCTCCTGGAGACCTGTCAGCGGACCGTCACCTTGCGTGCTGGCCACCCGGCCGGGCTTTCTGAGCTCTAGCCCCACCGTGGTGCCCTCGAGTCTGCTCCCCAAGGGCTCGCACCCCTGCTAGCCCCAGGCGAGGGGCAGAGGACGGGGGCCTTGTGGTCCCAGTGATGCATGGGGCCAGCCAGGCTCTGGGGCTCCTGGATGTTGGGGACCCCGAGTGGGGTGTCTGTTCTCTAGATGACATACATGAGGGGTCAGGCCTGCTGGTCCCTTGTCCCAGGGCCGTGGTGGCAGGAGAGGGACAACCAGCTTGTGGGCCAGCTCCGGTCAGGGGCCCCTTGACCACAGAGGAGGGTGAGGATGGGGCCCAGCCCCCACGGACTAGCCCAGTCCCTGTCCTCACCACAGAATGGGGACACTGAGGGCAGTCTGGGATAACCTGAGGACAGCGCCTGGCCTGGAGCTGGGCTCAGCTCGCTGACCTCTGGCCTGGACTTTCTGTGACCTCTGGCCTGGGCTGGGCCCCTGGAGCCCACAAGGACAGTTTTAGCCGTGGCTTCTCTCACGTTCCAACTATACGTACCATGATATGGGGCTGCTCAAAATTTCATAGTCGCGTCCTGGCCTCAGGGCCTTTGTGGGGAGGGGGGGACTGCTGGGTGGGGGGCTCCTGCTGGGGGTACTGGACCAGCAAGTGTGGTCTTTGTGGCAGGTTGGACGAGTGTCCTGAGGCACTGAGTTCCAGCCTGAGTGACACCCATGCCATCTCAGGCTGCACACAGACTATCAAGGACCCGGGGAGTTGTGGGGGCCCCACCTGGCTGCATCTCGGGGGATGTGTAGGCCCAGGAGCCCCATCAGGCTGTCAATGTCCACCAGAGAATGCAGGGCGAGGACGTGGGGTCGTCTGCTGGCGGGGGTGGGATTCACAACTCAGATCTAGACTACAGGCTCCCCTGCTGGTGGGCTGACCTTGCAGGGTTTCTGTCCTAAACAGTGTCACTGTGGGCCAACCGCTACCGTAGCCCAGTGACACAAACCAGATCAGAAACCCCATGACGTGGTGGGGCTCAGCGCCCCTTGGATCTTGTCTGGCTCTGATGGAGGGGTGGGGGTCCCTCCACGCTGGACTCTTCCGCTGAGCTCCGGGGGCCCCCAGTGTGTGTGGCTCCTGCGGTGGCCTTCAGCCAGGTCCAGTGTGGGGACGAGCCCCGTGGGTGGGTGGGCTCTGGGGCAAAGCCAGTGGTTCCCACCTGCCTTGCAGCTAGAGAGGGTCCCTCCTGCTGGGTGTGGAGCCCGGCCGCCCCATCTCTGAGTCACAGTCTCAGCCGGGTCCGGTGGCCTGGCGTCCTGCTAGGCTGTGTGGTGGTCAGTCGGTCAGTGAGAGGGCTGTGGGAGGGGGCACCTCGGGGTCAGAGGAGCAGGGGGCTCAAGGAGAGGCCTCTGGGTTGGATCTGAGCCACTGTGGGTGTTGTTCCGCCCTGAGAGGGTTGCATGTGGTGTCTCCCCTATTTCTCTGTGGGAGTCCCCTCAGTGGAGCCTCCCCAGCAGTACCGTCTCCACCTGCCCTGCCGTGCGGGCCGGGTCCTGGGCCAGGGGGGCTGGGACTGGGGAGACAGGCCAGCACGGTGGGGTTGGCGGGAGGTGGGCCGGGTTCACGGAGCTCTTGGGGGTCAGCTCAGCAACAGAAGACGTTTGGGGCCGTAGCCACCACCATCCCTTCTCGGGCTCCCCCTGAGGTTCTGGTTGGTATTTGGGGGGCTGCCAGCCACGGTGGTAACCAGCACTGGAGTATCTCACCTCGACCCAGCCCCCGCCCCGCGGAGGGAGTCCTGGCGCATCCATATCCGCGCGCAGGGAAAGAGGAGGAGCAGCCTGACTGAGCCCAGGGGACAGGGGCTCAGGATGGGGGGCTGTCTGGAGAGGATGAGCCAGCTGACCGTCCTCCACATCCACGGCCCAGGCCTGTCCTCTCGGCCTCTGGACAGGCTGTGGGCTGCCCTCCTGGGGCGGGAGGGAGGAGAGGGCCAGCTCTGGGCAGGAGGTGCAGACCCACCGACTATACTTTCCTGCCGGGAGTGCCAGCCGTGGACATTAGCGTGGAGGTGGGGGGGCTCCCCCTGCCTGCAGCATCCCTGGGTCTGCCTGGTGCTCTGCACAGCAGCCTTCCGTGAGGTCCAGCCTCCTACGACAGTTGCAGGATGGCAGGAGGGAGCGGGGCAGCGGGTTTTGAGCACAGGAGCTGTGGGAGCTGTACCCAGGACCCACAGTGTCAGAGACCCAGACAGTATGTCCCGTCTCTAGGGCCCAGGGGAGGACAAAACCCACAGCTGCCCACGCTGTCCGACTGGAGTCACGGTCCCTCTAGGATGCCTTGGCGAGGCCGGCATCGCCCTGGGCAGCTGAGCTGCAGGCATGGCTGGGAGATGGGCCTTAATCGAGGGGCCCCTGGGTTCCCTGAGGTCCTGTCCTGGCGGATGAGGCTCACATGCAGCTTCGTGGACAGGAGTCAGGCGTCTCCCTGAGTGGCCGCTGCACCTGGGCAGGTGGGGACCAGGGTCAGCTCAGGGCTCTGGGCTGTCCGCCTGGGCTCCCAGCCTCCTCCCTCGCTGGCTGTGTGGGCTGCTCCGTGCCTGTTTTCCCACTGTGGAGAGGGTGCTGATGGAGCCCCTCTGGGGAGGGCTGATGGGTGGACCAGGAGCTCAGCCCGGGGGCTTCTGTGCCCACTGTCCCTGGGGGTGCAGGGCAGCCGCAGGGCCTGGGCTCCCTCCCATGTGAGGTGCGGGCTTTGAGCTTCTAGTCCCTCAATCTTTGCCTGTGGGTGCCCAGGCTCGTGCCCTCCTGGTTACCCCTCTGGCTGTGCTAGACACTACCTGTGCCCATAGCCTGTGATTTCAGTCTGGTCACTTAAAGCCAGTGGCCCTAAGGTCACTTCCCAAGCACAGACCTCCAGCTCTAGGGAGGGATACCAGGCCTGGGGTCAGGGAGCTGCCTGAAGGTGTGGCGATGCTGCGGGGTGCAGGTGGGCCCTTGTTGCTGCTCTGGGCAGCATCGCTAGTTGTGGAATCATGTAGACCACTGCCTGAGGCCCCTGACATGACCTAGGCCTGGTGCCTACAGGCGGGGCTGGCAGGACAGGGAGGGTCCAGGTGGCCAGTAGGACACGCCAAGGGCCACCAGGGCTGTGGAGGTGCCCGAGAGTTGCCCTGGGACCTGGATGCGTCCCCATTGCTGGGGGCCCATTGGAGGCTGGCCTCGGAGATTCAGCAGGGGCCACAGTCTGCAGCTCCTGGGGTGGGCCAGGAGGGGAGAGGTCATCTCAGGCTCCTGGGTGCACCATGTGCCTCTGTGCTCCTCGTCTGTGGACCCCAGGAGGAGGGTGTGAATGGAAGGAACTTGGGCAGGCTGGATGCCAGGTATGAGTCTGAGAATGCAGGAATGGGTGACAGTGACACTGTGGGACAGGTCTGCTGTGCTGGCTGAGCTCAGGACTGCTGCCCCAGAGTGGACAGCGGCCTCAGGGGCCATGAGCTGGCCGGCGACAGCCTGGCTGCCTGTGGGAGCCTGAGGTGGGCAAGCAGGGGCCTTGGGCTGGGCTGGGGGCCAAAGTGGGCATCTCTTCTCTGCTCTGATGTCCTGGGTGAGGGGTTCAAGGGGTGTTGGATGGGGCGGGCCGTCCTGTGGGACCCTGTGAGGCTACAGTGGGGCTGGGCTGCCCCGAGGGATCTCCAGGACCATGACTGCTGTGGTAGGGTGAAGGGTTTGCAAGCATTTCTGTCTGGATCAGAGGAGCAGGAGTGGGGCCGAGGGAGAAGGGAGGTCAGGGCTCCCAGACAGGCCCTGGGGGAGGCACAGTCCCCAATGCTCCTGCTCTCCTGTGGCCACCTGGGGGCTGCACTCTGGGCTTTCCAGAGCCAGTGCTGTGGCCTGACCCATCTGCCCTCTGGGAGGTCTGGGCTCCACTTTGTGCCAGTTCTGTGAGTCATGTGGGGGACATGGTGACGCCCCCAATCACGATCCCCGCCTTCTGTGGCCTGCAGTGCCTCCTAGGAAAGTATGCCCGGGAGGCCGACTGAAGCCCTGTGCTGGGAACGTGGCCCTGGGAACAAAAGCCTGGACGTGGGGAGGGGCACAGCATGTGGAGGGCAGGCCAGAGACCCCAAGATGACAAGCAGAGGGCAGAACATGGGTCAGTCACATGGCTAAGGTCAGGGATGAGGCCCTGGATAGTGTCCTATGCCTGGAACCTGGCCGGTGCCAAGGTCAGCGCAGCTCAGAGCACCCTGGCAGGGCTACTGGGTTGGGCAGGAGGAGGAGGGGGTCAGCTCCTCCAAGGGGCTTTCCCTGGAGAGAAACTCACTGTGGGTGGATAGCTAGCAGGGGGCACCTCCTGGCAATGACTGCAGGGAGACCCCCTGGAGCAGAAGCCTGTACAAGCCGGCTGCTGGGAGAGGCCCCTGGAATCCTCTCGAGCCAGGCCAGAAACAGACCCATCTGCCTGGGATCCACAGCCAACTGGGAGGCGGCCCACCCCCACTAACCCTCCCCAACCTCTCTCATTGGGCCAGCTCCTATGTAACTGAGCACAGGCCCAGCTCCAGCATCCACTCCTGTCAGCCTCCCTGAGGGCCTCTGTGGTCCTGTTGGGAGCTGACCTCTGATGGTTTCCTTGCTGCAGGCTGTGTCCTTCCTGATTCCTTTGGCTGGTGGTGTTGAGAGCAGGGCAGTTTCTGCCAGCCTGCCAGGCTCTGGCCGTGTGGCTGTGGGGTCAGTGTGGTCACCTCAGGGCCCTTTGAAGCCCCCAGCCACTGATGAGGGCTGTGCCTGGACACAAGCACATGGGCTGAGTGGTTGTGAGCGGCCCTGGAGGCCAGGGGTCTGGGTTCTGAGTCTTGGGAGCTGCCCCTCCTGGCCTTGAGGCCCAGTGGGTCTCAGCAGGTTTTTGCTGCCGGGTCTGTCACTGTGGTTGTAGTATCCGTCATCGTAACACAGTAGGAAGATCTTTGACAAAAAGCCCTACGTGTGACAGGAAGGCCCCTCCCTGCTGGAGGCACCTGGCCCCTGATTGAAGGGGTGGGAGGAAACAAGCTTCCACGGGATTGGGTTAAGGGCCCGTGAGTGGCACCCCCGTGGTTTCAGGGAACAAGCAGAGCTGGCTTAAGGGGCTGCCCCAGAGATTGGCCCCGTCTTCTGTGAGTGCTCCCACACAGCCTCAGGGTCGGTGTCTGGATCTGGCCTGGGGAGGGTGTCCAGTCCTGGAAGCTCCTCATGTCCGAGTGTGCAGTGGGGGTCCTCGGTGGGCTCCCCCCAGTATGTTGAGTTTGAGCCAGGAAAAGAGGGCTGCTCGGCTCTGGGGTGGACAGGCCAACTAGATGGATACCTGGGATGTGGGCACATGTGTCCACTCCTCCTTCTTGTGGGAACGTTTCCAAAATCGAATTCAATCAGCCACCCCTGAAGGGAAGCCACTCTTACCTTCCTAGTACCACAGGGCAGGACCCCAACCCACTTGGGACAATCCCTTGGGGAACGGGAGTTGAGGGGTGTTGGGTGCTGTGGGGTGTAGAGTTCGTGTGGTGTGGGCGATGTGGAGCTCGCAGTGGCATGGAGAAAGGACGTTGTGGCCAGGTGGCCCAATGGCCACAGGCTGGGGGTAGTACCAGCTCATGGTGACCAGCCCCACCTTCGTATTGTCCCTTTCCAGCCTGGGGAACTCACAGGGTCCTTGCAGAGTTGAGACTCTGTGCCTTTCATCATGGCCCCTATGTGTCCCTAGGGAGAGAGCTTCCTGAGCTGCTGATGGGAGGCCAGTGGATGGTGTCCTTGGGGCGCCCCTGGTCTTGGGAGGGCCCACAGGGGTGTGAGGGAGGTCTGGCTGAGATCTGGGTGGCTTTGGGCTGTCGCTTTCATGGTCCCATGGACTTGGACAGGACCCTGTCAGTGGCGACATCTGCTATGTTGGGGAAGCGTGGGGGTCTGTGGGACGTCCCTGTGCCTGTCGCCCCAGGGGTTTTGGGCTTCTGCTGCACTGCTGAGTCACCCCACCGATGGGATGCAGCCTTGTTCAAAATATGGGAGATGGTATCACTGCCTCGTGAGGGCAGGGCTATGGCTTGGGTGGCTGGAACAGGTTTTTGATGGGCACTGTGACACTGAGGTTGTAATAATCATGTCCAGAATAGTAATACCACAGTGACAATGACCCACCCTGAAACACCTCTAAGTGGTGGGGTTGGTGGGAAACTGGGGTGTTGAGGCTGACCTATGCAGGAAGGCAGAGCCCCAGGGAGGCTGTGGGTGGGATCAGCATGCGGGTGACCTGCTGGGAGCACGGGGAGACCCCTCCTGGCCAGTTCACGGCACACATGCCCAGCTCTGTTCTGTCTGTGTGGCCATGTCAGGCTGGCGTCTGTGCTCATTTAGGAGTCATCCCCACTGTGACAGCGTCTGGGTTGATAAATTGTCCCCAGACCATGGATGGGTCACCTTGGGGCCAGCAGGTGCTTTCCACCCAGGAGGCCAGAGGAGGCAGCAACCAGGTGTCATTATTCTTGATGCCCAAGCCTGGGATTAGGTCCAGATTGTGCTCCCGGTCCTGTGAGGGCGACGGAGAGAACAGCAGCAGCCTTGGAACCATCTGGACATGGGCTTCCATCTCTGACTCTGGAGAGCACAGCCTCACTGGCCATCTCCTGTTCCCCTGGGGGGCTCTGTCCTGTCTGAAGCCTGCGAGGCATTCATGGCCGTGGTGACAGAAGAGCTCAGTGATTCTGCGGGAGGACCTGCTCCTCCCTGGATGCAGCTCCATCCTATTGGGTCCAGCAGGGCCTGAGGCAGGTGCAGGGGAGGAGGAGCAGGGGCGGAGGTGCAGGTGCAGGGGAGAACGAGCAGGTGCAGGGGAGGAGGTGCAGGTGCAGGGGAGGAGGAGCAGGAGCAGGTGCAGGGCAGGAGGAGCAGGGGAGGAGGTGCAGGTGCAGGGGAGGAGGAGCAGCTGTGTGGAGGCCCAGGTGCCTCTCCTGCCTGACCCCCCATCCCCTCTGCTCAGCCTGTCTGGGGTCCCTGCTGGAGCATCCAGAGCCCCTGTGAGGTGACGTCTGCTGGGGAAGCACAGGGCCCTGCCTTCCCGAGCACACGTCCCTCCTGAGCCCTCGCAGCCCCAGGCCTGGAGCACTGCCGAGTCTGAGCCTCTTCTGCCCTCTCAGTGGCCTCTGGGCCTCGAGTCCATGGTGACTGTGGGTGACTGACCCTCATCAGGCCCAGCAGCTCTGGTTGGTTCAGGGGCGTCTGCCTCTGGAGCAGGGACGCTCGTCCATATCTAGTCCTCGCAGAACCAGCCTGAGCTTCCAGAGAGCACTGGCACCTGTCGGGGATGGGTGGGACAGGTTAGATGTTTGTTTTTCTAGACTTTCCCAGGGGATCCTGGAGCCAGAGGGCTGGGCTTTGCAGGGACACCTGCCCTGTTGGCCAATGTCCCCGAGAGTCCTCAGGCGGGGGTCCGTGGCTTACCCAGATCCTGCCTCCGCTGTACCTCAGTGTCCCTGCTCACACCCATGCTGTGTCTTTGCTCTTCAGTCTCAGCGAGACCCTCCCTGGTATGCTGTCCTAAGTCTGCTGGGTGGGGGGTGCTGAGCTGAGCCAGGGCCTAGCCCCACAGCGTGAGAAGCCACCGATCCAGGACCTGATGCCCTTCCCAGCACTGCCCAGCAAAATGTTTCAAAGATATATTAACATCAGATTCAAAAAGAATCTCATTGCTAAAGGGTGTCTGCATTTGGTGACAATGTGAGGGAACAAAGCACTGGGGGCCGCTCTCTGCTTCCCTCTGCTCTTCTCTCTCCCCCTGGGCCCTCCCCAGAGATCTCAGCCCCTCATGGTCTTCTGGGTCACTCCTGGGATTCCATGTCACAGCCCCTGTCCCCCTCCTCCTGTTCACCTCCTTATGGGGTGGTGGGAGGTCCCCTTGGCTTTTCTGGGTCTCTTTCTGTTACAGTCACTGAGCTGCCCTCTGACCCAAGGAGAGATTTCTGGTCAGGAGATGGGTGTGTTTGCACGGGGACGGACACGGTGGCCCTGGGGATGTATGTCAGGTGGAGGTTTTGGACGGGGGATGTGTCACTGTGGGAGTACCAGGAACTACCACCATAGTAACTGTCATGGTGACACAGGCCCCCACAAAATCCTCCGCCTGGGCCTGTGTCCTCTCCCCTTCACTGGCTCAGGCCAGCTCTGTGGGAACAGCCTGCATTTCCGGTGGTTTCTGCTCTGAACCTTGGGGTGAGTGGGGACGACCCGCCCGAGCCTCCGTGGGTCCAGTGGTGGCTCTGCACACAGCCTCCTGTGTTCGCTGGCTGGCAGCCCCGGGCACAGCCTGTGTGGGAGGACGAGGAGCACCGGCTCCCGGTGCAGGGGGCCCTGGATGTCCTGCAGCCTGGGTGGTGGCCAGTTTGCCTGGCTCGGGGTTCTGGCTGTTTCTATTCTGTCCCGGGCCCTTCTCAGGAGCTGTCCCTGGTGTGGCCAGCGAGGGTCCACCTCCCCCATCCCCATCTCGTCTCTGCTGGAATTTTCTGACGGGGCTGCTGTCCCATCCGTGAGGTTTCCTGTCAACAGGGGCCTGGGCTCGGCCGCCTGACTCCCGAGAGGCTTGCTCCCCCCCGACTTGGTGTCTGGTGTCTGAGCTCAGCTTCCTGGACACTCTTGTTCCCCGGCGCTGGGTGAGGGTGGACCTCCTCCCCAGAGACTCTCGTAGTCCCCCCAGCACCCCTGCCCAGCGAAGGCGCCCCTGTGCTCAGCTGGCCTCAGCCTTTGTCCTGGGAGCCAAAGCCCGGCCTGCCCACCGTCTGCAGCACCGCCCTCCTGAGGGGCAGAGGGTCCTGGAGCCGCTGCAGTGAGATCTGCTGGCCCGATGGCTCTGTATGCCCTTCCGGCAGGATTGCAGAGCCCCCAGTGTGCCTGGGGCCTGTGGTTGGTGAGCAGGCAGGCTGGGACCACCCCACAGGGCCCGGGAAGTGGATGCCCCCGTGAGTCCAGGCCCTGGCCTGCAGCCCTCCATCCGGCTGTGGGGACTGGTCTTAGTCTGAGTAGGGATGTTTGAGAGGGGCTCAGGGATGCCCGTTCCCACCTGGGATCAGAATAAGGTGGGGGCCGAGTTCACTGGGCCCTTGCCGTTCAGGTCAGTGGTTCGCTCAGTGATTGTCAGGGACCCTCACATTAGTCAAAGTGGTAGAAACAGATTCATTGTCACTATTGACAGCAGGGACAGAGTGACTCCATCTGGGGTGCACAGAGGTCATGGGCATTTTAGAGGGAGAGTGAGGGGCAGGGAGGGGCCAAGAGGGGCTCCGATGAGGACTCAGGAAGGGTGGTCCGTGTAGACCCCATGAGGCCGCCGTGTCCCCTGTTGGGCAATGAAGAGTCGGCTCCTGTCCTCACAAAGACAGGGGCCTGGGTCCCCATCCTTCCTGGTGGTTCTGTCTCTGAGGACTGGGTCCCAGCTCCCGTGAGGAGACGCTCCTGGGTTGTGGAGACACATGCCCCTCACATGGCAGAGACAGGATTCTCAGCAAACGCTCTGAGGAAGGGGGTCGGGGATGAGTCTGGTGTCAATTTGAACAGAGGGCAAATTGTCCTGCAGCACTGCGCTGTCTCAGGCCGGCATCTAGGGGTCTGAGGTCTCTGCGGGAGGCAGGCTTGGGCTGACTGAAGCCATGCAGGGGTGCGGTGGTCTCTGGGTGCAGGGGTCTGGAAGGAGGCTCCCAGCCAGGCCTCTGGGGTCAGGGTGTGCACGCACACGCAGAGCACAGCTGTCACCTGAGGCCTTGGGTTCCAGCCTTCAAGGATCCGTGGCTCTTTGAGGGGGCGTTGCAGGAGGACCCAGCTGTGGGCAGGGCCTCAAAATCTTTTGCTGAGAGGCTCCCAGGGCTGAATGCAGGCAGCGTCCACCCTCAATCATTTTGGGAAAAATTGGTCACCGGACGGATGACCACTCAAGTGAGCGTGTCACTGCAGTTGAAGCATGACACACGTGTCCCTGCACTGGGGTCTCTGAGGCTGGTGCAGTAGCCACTGTGTTTCCAGGGCTGGGCGCCTGGTTAGGAGCTGGGTCCTCTGTGCGGGTTGGGCAGGAGGTGGAGCGGGGCCGGCTCCTCCGAGGGGCTTTCCCTGGAGAGAAACTCGCTGTGGGTGGATATGTAGCAGGGGGCACCTCCTGACAACGACCTCAGCGAGACCCCTGGAGCAGGAGACTTTACAAGTCCTCTCCTGGGGGAGGCCCCTGGAGTCCTCTGGGGCCAGGCCAGGAAGGGACCCACCAGCCTGGGATCCATAGCCAACTGGGACGCATCCCACCCCCATGAGCCCTGCCCCGCCTCTGCCATTGGGCGCCCTTTGTGCAGCCGAGCACAGGCCCAGCTCTGGCGTCTGTTTCTGGCAGCCTCCCTGAGGGCCTCTGGGGTCCTGTGGGTGCTGACTTCTGACAGTTTTCCAGGTGCAGGCTCTGCCCTTCCCGATCCTTTGCTCAGCGGTGTTGAGAGCAGGGCTGTTTCTGCCAGCCTGCCAGGCTGTGGACGTGAGGCTGTGGGTCAGCATGGTCACCTCAGAGCCCTTGGAAGCCCCCAGCCATGGGTGAGGGCTGTGCCTGGACTCAAGCCCATGGGCTGAGTGGCTGAGAGTGACACTGGAGGCTGTTGGTCTGGGTTCTGAGCCTTGAGAGCCGCCCCTCCTGGCCTTGAGGCCCAGCGGGTCCCAGCAGGTTTTTGCTGCTGGGTCTGTCACTGTGGTAGTAAGCATAGCTGCTATAGCAGCACGATAGAAAAGTCCTTGACAAAAATTGCCGTGTGTGGCAGGAGGGCCCCTCCCTCCTGGAGGCCCTTGGGACCCGAGTGAACAGCTGTGCCAAGGCAAGCCTCCATGGTGCAGGCCAGGGGCCCTGGCAGGCACCCATATTCCTTTTAGGGTCTATGCAGAGCTGGGTGAGGAGGCTGCGGCAGAGCGTGGCCCTGTCTCCTGCGAGTGCGCCCACACAGATGGGGGTCGGGGCCTGAATGTGGCCCAGGCAGGGCCTGAGGAGGGTGTGCAGTCCTGGAAGCTCCTCGTGTCTGAGGGTGCAGTGAGGGTCCTCAGTGGGCCTCCCGGCGTGTTGGGTGTGAACCAGGCCAACTGACTTCTGACAGTTTTCCGGGTGCAGGCTCTGCCCTTCCCGATCCTTTGCTCAGCGGTGTTGAGAGCAGGGCTGTTTCTGCCAGCCTGCCAGGCTGTGGACGTGAGGCTGTGGGTCAGCATGGTCACCTCAGAGCCCTTGGAAGCCCCCAGCCATGGGTGAGGGCTGTGCCTGGACACAAGCCCGTGGGCTGAGTGGCTGAGAGTGACACTGGAGGCTGTTGGTCTGGGTTCTGAGCCTTGAGAGCCGCCCCTCCTGGCCTTGAGGCCCAGCGGGTCCCAGCAGGTTTTTGCTGCTGGGTCTGTCACTGTGGTAGTAAGCATAGCTGCTATAGCAGCACGATAGAAAAGTCCTTGACAAAAATTGCCGTGTGTGGCAGGAGGGCCCCTCCCTCCTGGAGGCCCTTGGGACCCGAGTGAACAGCTGTGCCAAGGCAAGCCTCCATGGTGCGGGCCAGGGGCCCTGGCAGGCACCCATATTCCTTTTAGGGTCTATGCAGAGCTGGGTGAGGAGGCTGCGAGTGCGCCCACACAGATGGGGGTCGGGGCCTGGATGTGGCCCAGGCAGGGCCTGAGGAGGGTGTGCAGTCCTGGAAGCTCCTCGTGTCTGAGTGTGCAGTGAGGGTCCTCGGTGGGCCTCCCGGCGTGTTGGGTGTGAACCAGGCCAAGAGGGTGGCTGGGCTGTGGGGTTGATGATCCAAAGAGATGGGTCCCAGGGACGCATGTGGGCTCAGGTGGCCACCCTTCTTCCTTGAACATACACTTCGAAAATCAGATTGAATCATCCTCCCCTGAAGGGGAGCCCCTCCCACCTTCCTCGAACCTCAGGTCAGGACCCCAACCTGCTTTGGGCAACGTTTGGGGAACTGGTGGTGAGGGGTGTTGGCTGCTGTGGGGTGTGGAGTTCATGTGGTGTGGGTGATGTGGAGCTCACAGTGGCATGGGGAAGGGGTGGTGTGACCAGGTGGCCCCATGGCCACAGGGTGAGGGTAGTCCTAGCTCAGGGTGGCCAGCCCCACCTTCGTGTTGTCCCTGCCCAGCCAGGGGGACTCCCAGGTCCTCTCAGAGTGGGGTCTCTGTGGTTCCAGCCCTGGTCCCCACACGTCCCGAGGAAGAACTTTACAAGCTGCTAGGATGCCAGCGGATGGCGTCCATGGGGCCCCCCTGGTCTTGGGGGACCCAGCAAGTGTGCCCCTTGCAGGGAGGTCTGGCTGAGATTTGGTGGCTTTGGTCCGTTGCTTTCACGGTCCCATGGACTTGGAGAGGAACCTGGTGGTGGTGACATCTGTCGTGCTGAGGAAGCTGGGGGCCAAGGGCCGCCCTGTGCCTGTCGCCCTAGCAGGTTTTTGTACCCACTGCAGCACTGAGTCACTGTACCCATGGGATGCAGCCTCGCTCCACACCCTGGGTACGGCGTCACGGCCTCTTGAGGGCAGTGACAGGGTTTTAGGTGGGCGCTGTGACACTGTGGTTGTAATAACGAAATGCAGAATAGTAATACCACGGTGACACAGACACGCACCCAAACCCCACTGAGGGACGGGGAAGGTGGAAACCCAGGATGTGCAGGCTGAGACGTGCACGCAGGCAGAGCCCCAGGGAGGCTGTGGGAGGGCTCAGCATGCGGGTGTCCTGCTGGGAGCAGGGGGAGACCCCTTCCGGCCGGTGGACCACAGCCACGCCCAGCTCTGTCCTGAGGCTCCGTGGCTGCGATGGGTGAGCGTCTGTGCCCATTGTGGAACCAGCCTCAGTGTGATGACCAATGGGTTGATAAACGGCCCCCACCCCCTGGATGGATCTCCTTGGGGCCAGAGGGTGAATGTTACCCAGGAGGCCAGAGGCGGCAGCGTGCAGGTGTCACTGTTCTTTCTCTAGCTGACCCTGGGACTCTGTGTCCAGATTGTGCTCCTGGTCCTGTGAAGGCGACTGAGAGAACAGCTGCAGCCTTGGCCCCACGTGACACGGGCCTCTGGCTCTGCCTCGGGCCGAGCATGGCGTCACTGGCCATCTCCCTCGCCGGCCCCATGTGGGCTCTGTCCTGTCTAAAGCCTGCGTGGCCTTCCCCTCCGTGGCGACAGGAGAGCTCAGTGATTCTGCAGGAGGGCCTGGTCCTCTCTGGATGCAGCTCGGCCCTATGGGTTCCAGCAGTGCCTGAGGCAGGTGCAGGGGAGGAGGAGCAGGTGCAGGGGAGGAGGAGCGGGTGCAGGGGAGGAGGAGCCGGTGCAGGGGAGGAGGAGCCGGTGCAGGGGAGGAGGAGCAGGTGCAGGGGAGGAGGAGCCGGCGCAGGGGAGGAGGAGCAGGCGCAGGGGAGGAGGAGCCGGCGCAGGGGAGGAGGAGCGGGTGCAGGGGAGGAGGAGTGGGTGCAGGGGAGGAGGAGCCGGTGCAGGGGAGGAGGTGCAGGTGCAGGGGAGGAGGAGCAGGTGCAGGGGAGGAGGTGCAGGTGCAGGGGAGGAGGAGCGGGTGCAGGGGAGGAGGTGCAGGTGCAGGGGAGGAGGTGCAGGTGCAGGGGAGGAGGAGCAGGTGCAGGGGAGGAGGTGCAGGTGCAGGGGAGGAGGAGCGGGTGCAGGGGAGGAGGAGCCGGTGCAGGGGAGGAGGAGCCGGTGCAGGGGAGGAGGAGCAGGTGCAGGGGAGGAGGAGCCGGCGCAGGGGAGGAGGAGCAGGCGCAGGGGAGGAGGAGCAGGCGCAGGGGAGGAGGAGCCGGCGCAGGGGAGGAGGAGCGGGTGCAGGGGAGGAGGAGCGGGTGCAGGGGAGGAGGAGCCGGTGCAGGGGAGGAGGTGCAGGTGCAGGGGAGGAGGAGCAGGTGCAGGGGAGGAGGTGCAGGTGCAGGGGAGGAGGAGCGGGTGCAGGGGAGGAGGTGCAGGTGCAGGGGAGGAGGTGCAGGTGCAGGGGAGGAGGAGCAGGTGCAGGGGAGGAGGTGCAGGTGCAGGGGAGGAGGAGCGGGTGCAGGGGAGGAGGAGCGGGTGCAGGGGAGGAGGAGCGGGTGCAGGGGAGGAGGAGCGGGTGCAGGGGAGGAGGAGCGCGTGCCGGGGAGGAGGAGCAGGTGCAGGGGAGGAGGGGCAGCTGTGGAGGCCCAGGTGCCTTCCAGCCTGACCCCACATGCCCTCCTCTCCGCCTGTTTGGGGTCCCTGCTGGAGCATCCATAGCCCCTGTGCGGTGACGTCTGCTGGGGCAGCACAGGGCCCTGCTTTCCTGAGCACACGTCCCTCCTGAGCCCTCGCGGCTCCAGGCCTGGAGCTCTGCTGGTTCTGAGTCTCTTTAGGTCCCTAAGTGGTCTCTGGGCCTCGAGTCCGTGGTGACTTTAGGTGACTGATGCTCATCAGGCCCAGCAGCTCTGGTTTGTTCAGGGGTGTCTTCCTCTGGAGCAGGGACTCTCGTCTGTATCTAGTCCCCCACACAACCAGCCTGAGCTTCCAGGGAGCACTAGCACCTGTCAGGAATGCCCGGGGCAGATTAGATGTTTGTCCTTCTCAACCCTTCCCCAGGAGATCCTGAGCTGGAGGGCTGGCCTATTGTTAGGACCCGGCCCTGCCCCCCATGTCCCTGAGGGTCTTCAGGCCTTGGGAACGAATCTTCCCCAGAATTCTTCCTCCTGTGTACCTCCGTGTCCCTGCCGAGGTCCATGCTGTGTCGTTGCTCCTTGATCTCAGCAGGCATCCCTGCCTCGAGGGCCCCTGGCCCACATCCCCTGAGTGGCAATGGCTGCCTCAAGCTTGGCCCTGCCATGAAGAGTGAAGCCACAGGTCCAGGACGTGGCGCCCTTCCCAGAACTGCCAGGTGAACTGTTTTAAAGACACATTAACCTCAGCTATCAAGGCATGAGTTTACAAATGAAGTGTCTGCATTTGGTGACAATGTGACACGACAAAGCACAGGGGGCCACTCTCCTTCCCTCTCTTTTCTCACACTCCCCCTGGGCCCTCCCCAGACACCTCAGCCCCTCATGGTCTTCTGGGTCCCTCCTGGGATTCCCTGTCACAGCCCTGTCCACCTGCCTCCTGTCCACCTCCCTATGGGGTGGTGGGAGGTCCCCTTGGCTTCTCTGGGTCTCCTTCAGTTACAGTCCCTGAGCTGCCCTCTGACCCCGGGAGAGATTTCTGGTCAGGAGTCGGGTGTGTGCACGGGGACGGACATGGTGGCCCCGGGGACCTGTGTCAGGCAGAGGTTTTTGGCAAGGGCTGTGTCACTGTGTGTAGTAGTAAGCACTACCATAACTATAGTCACGGTGACACAGGCCCCCACAAAATCCTCTGCCTGGCCCTGTGCCCTCTCCCCCTCCTGGCTCTGGCTGGCTCTGTGGGAACAGCCTGCGTTTCCGGTGGTTTCTGCTCTGAACCTCTGGGTGACTGGGGACCACCTGCCGGAGCCTGCGTGGGTCCAGGTGCAGCTCTGCACACGGCCTGCTGCGTTCGCTGGCTGGCAGCCCCGGGCACAGCCCTGTGTGGGAGGATGAGGAGCACCGGCTCCCAGCGCAGGGGACCCTGGATCCACCGCGGCCCGTGTGGCGGGCGGCTTGCCCAGCTCGGGGTTCTAGCTGTTTTTGTTCTGCTCCGCGGGCCCCTCTCAGGAACGGTCCCTTGTGTGGCCAGCGAGGGTCCACCTCCCCGGCCGCCCTCTTGTCTCTGCTGGAATTTGCTGATGGGGCTGCTGTCCCACCCCCGAAGTTTCTAGTCGACAGCAGCCTGGGCTCGGCCACCTGCCTCCTGAGAGGCGACGCCCCCACCGTGAGCATGAGGAGACCCCATCTCCTCACTCTGCGCCCACCTGTTGGGGCTGCCCCCGCCCGCACAGGTATCTCCCTCGTCTGGGGTCTCTGAGCTGAGCTTCCTGGACACTCTCATTCCCCGGCTCCGAGTGAGCCTGGACCTCCTCCCAGACACTCTCACGACCCTGCCAGGGCCCATGCCTGCTGATGGCACCCATGTTCTTCGTTGGTCTCAGCCTTCATCCTGGGAGCTGGAGCCCGGCCTGCCCGCCGTCTGCAGTGCTGTCCTCCCGAGGGGCAGGGGGTTCCACAGCAGCTGCAGTGAGCTTTGGTGGCCGGACGGCTCTGTCTGCCCTTCCCACAGGATTGCAGGTCTTCTGATGTGTCCGCACCTTTGGGGGGTGAGTGGACAGGTAGAGACCACTCCATAGGCCCCATGAGGTGGATGACCAGGCGAGTCTTGTCCTGGGTTTGGAGCCTGGGAGCGGGCTGTGGGGACTGGGCTGAGCCTGGGGATATGTGGCCTGAGGGGCTCTGGGATGTTCTCTGCTCCTGGCAGCCTCCCTGAGGGCCTCTGGAGTCCTGTGGGTGCGCCCACACAGATGGGGGTCGGGGCCTGAATGTGGCCCAGGCAGGGCCTGAGGAGGGTGTGCAGTCCTGGAAGCTCCTCGTGTCTGAGTGTGCAGTGAGGGTCCTCGGTGGGCCTCCCGGCGTGTTGGGTGTGAACCAGGCCAAGAGGGTGGCTGGGCTGTGGGGTTGATGATCCAAGGAGATGGGTCCCAGGGACGCATGTGGGCTCAGGTGGCCACCCTTCTTCCTTGAACGTACACTTTGAAAATCAGATGAATCATCCTCCCCTGAAGGGGAGCCCCTCCCACCTTCCTCGAACCTCAGGTCAGGACCCCAACCTGCTTTGGGCAACGTTTGGGGAACTGGTGGTGAGGGGTGTTGGCTGCTGTGGGGTGTGGAGTTCATGTGGTGTGGGCGATGTGGAGCTCACAGTGGCATGGGGAAGGGGTGGTGTGACCAGGTGGCCCCATGGCCACAGGATGAGGGTAGTCCTAGCTCAGGGTGGCCAGCCCTTCCTTCATGTTGTCCCTGCCCAGCCAGGGGGACTCCCAGGTCCTCTCAGAGTGGGGTCTCTGTGGTTCCAGCCCTGGTCCCCACACGTCCCGAGGGAGAGCTTCACAAGCTGCTGGGACACCAGCGGATGGCGTCCATGGGGCCCCCCTGGTCTTGGGGGACCCAGCAAGTGTGCCCCTTGCAGGGAGGTCTGGCTGAGATTTGGTGGCTTTGATCCGTTGCTTTCACGGTCCCATGGACGTGGACAGGAACCTGGTAGTGGTGACATCTGTCGTGTTGGGGATGCTGGGGGCCGAGGGCCGCCCTGTGCCTGTCGCCCTAGCAGGTGTGTGTTCCGGCTGCACCACTGAGTCACTGTACCCATGGGATGCAGCCTCGCTCCAAATCCTGGCGACGGCGTCATGGCCTCTTTTGATGGACGCTGTGACGCTGCGGTTGTTATAACCATATTCAAAAGAGTAATACCAGGGTGACACAGACCCGCCCCCAATCCCCTCTGTGGAACGGGGTAGATGGGAACCTGGGATGTAGAGGCTGACCTGTGGACTCTGCCTCCTGTCACATCTCCTTATGGGGTGGCGGGGGTCTCCTTGGCTTCTCTGGGTCTCCTTCTGTTACAGTCACTGAGCTGCCCGCTGACCCCAGGAGAGATTTCTAGTCTGGAGTCGGGTGTGTTTGCACGGGGACGGACACGGTGGCCCCGGGGACCTGTGTCTGGCAGAGGTTTTGGGCAGGAGCTATGTCACTGTGTGTAGGAGTCACTAATACCATAGTAATCACTACGGTGACACAGGCCCCCACAAAATCCTCCGCCTGGCCCTGTGTCCTCTCCTTTCACTGCCTCAGGCCAGCTCTGTGGGAACAGACTGCGTTTCCGGTGGTTTCTGCTCTGAACCTCAGGGTGAGGGGGGATGACCTGCCTGAGCCTCCGTGGGTCCAGGGGCGGCTCTGCACACGGTCTCCTGTGTTCGCTGGCTGGCAGCCCCAGGCACAGCCTGTGTGGGAGGACGAGGAGCACCGGCTCCCAGCGCAGGCGGCCCTGATTCCCTCGGCCTGTGTGGCAGTTGATTTGCTCGGCTTGGGGTTCTGACTATTTCTGTTCTGCTCTGGGCCCCTCTCTGGAGATTTTCCTGGTGTGGCCAGTGGGCGTTTGCCTCCACTCAACCCCACAGGTGTCTCCCTGGTCTGGGGTCTCTGTGCTCAGCTTCCTGGACACTCTGGTCTCCTGACTCCAGGTGAGTGTGCACCTCCTTGCCAGGGACCTTGCACCCCTCCTCCCCCTGGGCCCCTGCCCACCGAGGGTACCTGTGTGCTCAGCCGGCCTCAGTCTTCATCCTGGGATCCAGAGCCCGGGTTGCTCACTGTCTGCAGTGCTGCCCTCCCGAGGATCAGGGCTCCCAGAGCGGCTCCTGTGTGGTCTGCTGGCCAGACAGCTCCATCTATTTCTCCTTCCAACAGGATCCCAGGGCTCCTGACAAGCCCGTGACCTTCGGGGAGACCAGTGGGCAAGCTGAGACCACCCCACGTGTCACACGAGGTGGATGCCCAGGCGAGTCTTTTCCTGGTTGTGGAGCCTGGATTCAGCTGTGGGGACGGGGCTTGGCCTGAGGGCATGTGGCCTGTGAGTGGCTCTGGGATGAACCCTGCCGCTCGGCATCCTTCTAGGGTGGGCTCTGAGTTCACTGGGCCCTTGTTGTCCAGGTCACATGTTCACTCAGTGACGGTCAAAGGCTTTCACATTAAAGTGTTGGAAAGATTCATTGTCACTATTGACAGCAGGGACAGAGTGACTCCATCTGGGTTTACACAGAGTCACAGGCATTTTAGAGGGAGAGGGAGGGGCAGGGAGGGGCCGAGTGGGGCTCCAGTGAGGACTCAGGAAGGGTGGTCCGTGTAGACCCCATGAGGCCACCGTGTCACCTGTTGGGCAATGAAGAGTTGGCTCTGTCCTCACAGAGACAGTGGCCTGGGTCCCCATCCTTCCTGCTGGTTCCGTCTACGAGGACCGGGTCCCAGGTCCTGGGCGGAGACACTCCTGGGTCGTGGGGACACATGCCCTTCACAGGGCAGAGGCAGGATTCTCAGTAAATGCTCCCAGGAAGGTGGTTGGTGCTGAGTCAGGTGTTGGCTGGAACAGAGGGCAAATTCTCCTGCAGCACTGGGTTGTCTCAGGCCGGCCTTCTAGGGGTCTGGGGTCCCTGTGGGTGGCAGACTTGGGCTGCCAGAAGCCATGCAGGGGTGCGGTGGTCTCTGTGTGCAGGGGTCTGGAAGGAGGCTCCTGCTCTGGGCTCTGGGATCTCGGTGGGTATTCATGGGCAGAGCACAGCTGTCACCAGAGGCCTCAGGTTCCAGATTCCAGGGGTCCCTGGCTCTGAGCTGGGGCATTTCAGGAGGACCCAGCTGTAGGCAGGGCCTTGAAGAGGTTTACTGAGGGGCTTCCAAGGCCAAAGGCATGCAAGGTCCACCCTCAATCATTTTGAGGAATACTGGTCACCAAGACAGATGACCACTCAACTGAGGGGTCAGTGTAGTTGAACCCTGACAGACCCATCCCTGCACTGGGGTCTCTGAGGCTCCTGTGTTCCTGGGGGTGGGCTCCTGGTTTGGAATGAAGTCCTGAGTGCGGGTTGGGCAGGAGGTGGAGGGGGGCTGACTCCTTTGAGGGGCTTTCCCTGGAGTGAAACTCACTGTGGGTGGATATGTAGCAAGGTGCCCCTCCTGGCAGCGACCTCAGCGAGACCCCCTGGAGCAGGAGCCTGCACAAGCCCGCTCCTGGGAGAGGCCCCTGGAGCCCTCTTGGGCCAGGAACGGACCCACCTGTCTGGGATCCGCAGCACACGGGGAGGCGTCCCACCCCATGACCCCTGCCCCGCCTCTCTTCGGGCTAGCTCCTATTCAGCCCAGCACTGGCCCAGCTCCAGCATCTGCTCCTGTCAGCCTCCCTGAGGACCTCTGGGGTTCTGTGTGGAACTGACTTCTGATGGTTTTCCCGGTGCAGACTCTGTCCTTCCTGACTCCTTTGGCTGATGATGTTGAGAGCAGGGCGGTTTCTGCCAGCCTGCCAGGCTCTGGGCATGTGGCTGTGGGGTCTGCGTGATCACTTCAGAGCCCTCTGAAGCCCCCAGCCACTGATGAGGGCTGTGCCTGGACACAAGCACATGGGCTGAGTGGTTGGCAGCGGCCCTGGAGGCTTCCGGTCTGGGTTCATAGCCTTGAGAGCCGCCCCTCCTGGCCTTGAAGCCCAGTGGGTGCCAGCAGGTTTTTGCTGCTGTGTCTGTCACTGTGGTAGGCATCATAGTAGTTACACAGTAGGAAAGTCTTTGACAAAAAGCCCTGTTGGAAGCAGGAGGGCCCCCTTTCACCGGATGTCCCAGATCCCCAAGTGAAGAGCTGGGAGGAAACAAGCTTCCGTGGGAGCAAGACCAATGACCATGGGTGTCACCCCGAGACATTTTAGGATCAAAGCAGAGCTGGGCTTATGAGGCTGCCCCAGAGAGTGGCCCCGTCTCCTGGGAGTGGACCCACACAGGCTCGAGGTTGGTCTTGATCTGGCCAAGGGCTGGCTGGGAAGCGTGTCCAGTCCTGGAAGTTCCTCGTGTCCGAGTGTGCCGTGAGTGTCCTCAGTGTGCCATCTGACATGTTGAGTTTGAGCTAGGCCAAGAGGGTCACGGGGCTCTGCTGTGGACTGGCCAACTAGGCGAGATCCAAAGTGTGGGCATCTGTGTCCACCCCTCTTCCCTGAATGGGCATTTCCAAATCAAATTCACTCAGCCATCCCTGAAGGGAAGCCCCTCCCACCTTCCTAGAACCACAGAACAGGACCACCACCCACTCGGGGCAATGCTTGGGGAACTGGCGTTGAGGGATGTCGGGTGCAATGAGGTTTGCAGTTCATCTGGTGTGGGTGATGTGGGGCACACAGTGGCATGGAGAATGGGTGGTGGGGCCAGGTGGCCCAATGACCACAGTATGGGGCTGGTTCCAGCTCATGGTGACCAGCCCCACCATCATATTGCCCCTGTCCAGCCTGAGGGACTCACAGGTCCTTCCTGAATGGCGCCTCTGTGCCTTCCAGCTCTTGCCACCACATGTCCCAAGGGCAAGCTTCACAAGCTGCTGGCTTGACTGCAGCAGACGGTGTCCTTGGAGCCCTCCTTGTCTTGGGAGGGCCCACAGGGGTGTGAGGGAGGTGTGGCTGAGATCTGGGCAGCTTTGGCCAGTTGTTTTCATGGTCCCATGGCCTTGGACAGGAACCTGGCAGTGACGACATCTGCTGTGTCTGGGAATTGGGGGGCTGTGCCTGTCGCCCCAGTGGGTGTGGGTTTTGGCTGCACCGCTGTGGGAGTCACCGTACCCATGGGATGTGGCCCTCTTCAAAATCCTGGGGATGGCACCACTGCCTCTTGAGGGCAGTGATGGGGTTTTAGATGGGCGCTGTGACACTGTGGTTGGAATAATCATATGCAGAATAGTAATACCATGGTGACACAGACACGCCCCAAAACCCCACTCAGGGACGGGGAAGGTGGAAACCCAGAATGTTGAGGCTGAGCTGTGCACGCAGGCAGAGCCCCAGGGAGGCTGTGGGAGGGCTCAGCATGCGGGTGTCCTGTTGAGAGCACAGGAAGAACCCTCCTGGCCGGTGGACCACAGCCACGCCCAGCTCTGGCCTGAGGCTCCGTGGCTGCGATGAGTGGGCGTCTGTGCCCATTGTGGAACCAACCTCAGTGTGATGCCCTATGGGTTGATAAATGACCCCCACGCCCTGGATGGATCTCCTTGGGGCCAGAGGGTGAATTTTACCCAGGAGGCCAGAGGTGGCAGAGTGAAGGGGTCATTCTTGTTCCTGCCACTGACCCTGGGACTCTCAGCCTGGACTGTGCTCCAGGTCCTGTGAGGGCAACTGAGAGAAGGCAGCAGCCTTGGCCCCACCTGGACACGGGCCTCTGGCTCTGACTTGGGCTGCATGCGGCCTCACTGGTCATCTCCCTCGCCATCCCCCTGTGGGCTCTGTCCTGTCTAAAGCCTGCGTGGCTTTCACTGCTGTGGTGACGGGAGAGCTCAGTGATTCTCAGGGAGGGCCTACTCCTCCCTGGATGCCACCCAGTCCTATCAGTTCCAGCAGGGCCTGAGGCAGGTGCAGGGCAGGAGGATCAGGGGCAGGGGAGGAGGAGCAGGTGCAGGGGAGGAGGAGCGGGTGCAGGGGAGGAGGAGCGGGTGCAGGGGAGGAGGAGCGGGTGCAGGGGAGGAGGAGCGGGTGCAGGGGAGGAGGAGCGGGTGCAGGGGAGGAGGAGCAGCTGCGGAGGCCCAGGTCCCTCCCCTGCCAGACCCCGCATCCTCTCCTCTCCGCCTGTCTGGGGTCCCTGCTGGAGCATCCAGAGCCCCTGTGAGGTGACGTTTGCCGGGGCAACAACACAGGGCCCTGCCCTCCCGACACATGTCCCTCCTGAGCCCTCACGGCTCCAGGCCTGGAGCTCACCTGAGTCTGAACCTCTTCAGGTCCCTCAGTGGCTCTGGGCCTCGAGTCCATGGTGATTGTTGGTGACTGACCCTCATGAGGCCCAGCAGCTCTAGTTTGTTCTGAGGCGTCTCCTTCTGGAGCAGGGATGCTGGTTCGTATCGCATCTCCCCTCAGAAACCTCTGGAGCTTCTAGAGAGTTCTGGCACCTGTTAGAGATGCCCCAGCCAGTGTTGGTGTTTGCTTTTCTCAACTTCCCCAGGAGATCCTGAGCTGGAGGGCTGGCCCTTTGCGTGACCCCTGCCCTGCCCCCCATGTCCCTGATGGTTGTCACCCCTTGGGAATGAATCTTCCCCAGAATTCTGCCTCCTCTGTACCTCAGTGTCCCTGCCCAGCTCCATGCTGTGTCATTGCTCCTTAGTCTCAGCACGCGTCCCCGCCCCCAGACACTGGCCCACGTCCCCTGAGTGGCAATGGCTGCGTCAAGCCTGGCCCTGCCATGAAGAGAGTGAAGCCACAGGTCCAGGACGTGGCGCCCTTCCCAGAACTGCCAGGTGAACTGTTTTAAAGACACATTAACCTCAGCTATCAAGGCATGAGTTTACAAATGTAGTGTCTGCACGTGGTGACAAGGTGAGGGGACAAAGCATGGGGGGGTCACTCTCCTTCCCTCTGCTCTCCCCATGCCCCCCTGGACCCTCCCCAGAGATCTCAGCCCCTCATGGTCCTCTGGGTCCCTCCTGGGATTCCCTGTCACAGCCCTGTCCACCTGCCTCCTGTCCACCTCCTCATGGGGCGGCTGGGGGTCCCCTTGGCTTCTCTGGGTCTCCTTCAGTTACAGTCCCTGAGCTGCCCTCTGACCCCGGGAGAGATTTCTGGTCAGGAGTTGGGAGTGTTTGCACGGGGACGGACACAGTGGCCTTGGGGACGTGTGTCGGGCGGAAGTTTTGGATGGGGACTGTGTCACTGTGTGTAGTATAAGTAACTACCAGCATTGTAACTGTCACGATGACACAGGCCCCCACAAAATCCTCCGCCAGGCCCTGCACCCTCTCCCTTCTGTTGGCTCAGCTGGCTCTGTGGGAACAGCCTGTGTTTCCGGTGGTTTCTGCTCTGAACCTCAGGGTGACTGAGGATGACCGTCGGAGCCTCCGTGGGTCCAGGGGCGGCTCTGCACATGGACTCCTGTGTTCGCTGGCTGGCAGCCCCGTGCGCAGCCCTGTGTGGGAGGATGAGGAGCACTGGCTCCCAGCGCAGGCGGCCCTGGATCCCCTGCAGCACGTGTGGAGGCCGGTTTGCCTGGCTTGGGGTTCTGGCTGTTTCTGTTCTGCTCTCCAGGCCCCTCTCAGGAGCTGTCCCCGGTGTGGGCAGCGAGGGTCCACCTCCCCTGCCCCCATCTCGTCTCTGCCGGACTTTGCCGACGAGGCTCCTGTCCCACCCGCAAGTTTTCCCATTGACGGGGGCCTGGGCTCTGCTACCTGACTCCCGAGAGGCTGGCTCCCCACAGTGGGCACAAGGAGACCCCGTCTCCTCTCTCCTCTCCTGCCTCACGGGGTCGCACCTGGCCGTACAGGCGTCTCACTGGTCTGGGGTCTCTGAGCTCAGCTTCCTGGACACTCTAGTTCCCTGGCTCTGGGTGAGCGTGGACCTCCTCCCCAGAGACTCTCACTGCACCCCCAGGGCCCCTGCCCACTGAGGGCGCCCGTATGCTCAGCCGGCCTCAGCCTTCATCTTGGAAGCTGGAGCCCGGGCTGTTTGCCTTCTGCAAAGCTGCCCTCCAGAGGGGCAGGGGGTCCCGAAGCAGCTATGGTGAGGTCTGCTGGCTGGACGGCTGTGTCTGCACTTCCTACAGGATTCTCAGTCTCGCATTGTACCCGGGGCCTTCGGAGGGTGAACAGGCGGGCTGGGCCCTCCCACAGGACCAGGGAGGTGGGCGCTGAGTGAATCCGGGGCCTGACCTGCAGCCCTCAACCTGTCTGTGGATACTGTTCTTGGTCTGAGTAGGGATGGCCTGTGAGGGGCTCAGGGACCCCCGCTTCCTCCTTGGATCTAATAGTGTGGGTGCCGAGTTCACAGGGCCATTGTCGTCCAGGTCAGAGGTTTGCTCAGTGACCATCAGGGGCACACACATTAGTCTAACCAGTAGAAACAGATTCATTGTCACTATCGACAGCAGGGACAGGGTGACTCCATCTAGGTTTGCACAGAAGACACGGATGTTTTAGAGAGAGAGCGAGGGGCAGCGAGGGGCCGAGCTGGGCTCCAGCGAGGAATCAGTAAGGGTGGTCCACGAGGACGTCATGAGGCTGCTGTGTCTGCAGGCCGGCAATGAAGAGTCGGCTCCTGTCCTCACAGACACTGGGGGCTGGGGCCCCACCCTTGCTGGCGGTTCCATCAGCGAGGACCGGGTCCCAGGTCCTAGGTTGAGACACTCCTGGCTTGTGGGGACACACGCCCCTCACAGGGCAGAGGCAGGATTCTAGTAAATGCTCCGAGGAAAGGGGTCAGGGCTGAGTCAGGTGTTGGCTGGAACAGAGGACAAATTCTCCCGCAGCGCTGGGCTGTCTCAGGCCGGCCTTTCAAGGGTCAGGGTCTCCGTGGGACGCCGGCTTGGGCTGCCAGAAGCTCTGCAAAGGTGCGGTGGTCTCTTGCTTCTGGGGTCAGGACAGCATCTCCCAATAGGCTCTCAGTGCCCATGCATGGGAAGAGCTCCACTGTCAGGAGAGGCCTCTGGTTTCAGCCTTCAGGGGTCCACGGCTCTGGGAGGGGGTGTTTCTGGAGGACCGAGCTGTGAGCGGAACGTCAGAGGGGTTTGCTGAAGGACTCCCAGGGCGCAGGGCAGGCAGGGCTGACACTCAAGCCCTTTGGGAAAAGTGTCATCAGGATGGATGATCACTTAAGTGAGGCTGTCAGTGCAGTTGAACCGTGACAGACACGTCCCAGCACTGGGGTTTCTGAGGCTGGTGCAACCTCCTGTGTGTTCCAGGGGGCAGGCGCCTGCTTAGGAGCCGGGTCCTCAGTGAGGATTGGGCAAAAGGTGGAGGGGGACTGACTCCTCTGAGGGGCTTTCCCTGGAGAGAAACTCACTGTGGGTGGATAGCTCCTGGCAATGACCTCAGCGAGACCCCTGGAGCAGGAGCCTGCACAAGCCCGCTCCTGGGAGATGCCCCTGGAGCTGTCTCGGTCCAGGTCAGGAACGGACCGACCTGCCTGGGATCCACAGCTGACTGGGAGGCGTCCCACCCCATGACCCCTGCCCCGCCTCTCTCATGGGGCGGACTCCTATGCAGGCGAGCACAGGCCCAGCTCCAGTGTCACTCCTCTTTGCCTCCTAGAGGGCCTCTGTGGTCCTGTTGGGTGCTGACCTCTGACGGTTTGCCTGGTGAAGCCTCTGTTCTTCCTGATTCCTTGGTCAGAGGTGTTAAGAGCCGGGCGGTTTCTGCCAGCCTGCCAGGCTTGGGCGTGTGGCTATAGGTCAGTGTGGTCACCTCAGAGACCTTGGAGGCCCCCATCCGTGGGTGAGGGCTGTGCCTGGATGCAAGCACATGGGCTGAGTGGTTGGGAGTGGCCCTGGAGGCTGAGGGTCTGTGTTCTGAGCCTTGAGAGCCACCCCTCCTGGCCTTGAGGCCCAGTGGGTCCCAGCAGGATTTTGCTGCTGGATCTGTCGCTGTGGGAGCTATATCGGTAGGAACACAGTAAGAAGGTCCTTGACAGTAAGGCCCTGGTGAAAGGAGGCCCCCTCCTTGCAGGAAGCCCCTGACCCCAGAGTAAACGGCTGGGAGGAAACAAGCCTCAAGGAGAGAGGGCCCAGGGGGAGACTCCAAGTTCTTTCATGTTGCAAGCAGAGCTGGCTTACGGGGCTGCCCCAGCGAGTGGCCCTGTCTCCTGCGAGTGCTCCCCCAGAGGCTTGGGGTTGGTGCCTGGATCTGGCCCGGGACTGGCCTGGGGAGGGTGTCCAGTCCTGGACGCTCCTCGTGCCTGAGTGTTCAGTGAGTGTCCTTGGTGGACCCCACTGGCATGTTGGGTCCGAGAAAGGCCAGGAAGGTTACTGGCCTCTGGGGTGGACTGGCCAAGCAGGTGGTCCCAGGGACGTGGGCACGTGTCCACCCCGCTTCCTTGAATGGACGTTTCCAAAATCAAATTCACTCAGCCACCCCTGCAGGGAAGCCCCGCTCACCTTCCTAGAGCCACGGGGCAGGCCCCCAACCCACCTGGGACAATCCCTTGGGGAATGGGTGGTGAGGGGTGTCAGGTCCTGTGGGGTGTGGAGTTCGTGTGGTGCGGGCGATGTGGAGCACACAGTGGCGAGGGGAATGGGTGATGTGGCCAGGTGGCCCAGTGGCCACAGGGTGGGGGTAGTCCAGCTCAGGGTGGCCAGTCCCACCTTCGACTTGCCCCTTTCCACCCAGGGGGACTCCCAGGTCCTCTCAGAGTGTGGTCTCTGTGCCTTCCAGCCCTGACCCTCATGTATTCTGAGTAGGCAGCTCCGAGCTGCGGCTGGATACCAGTGGACCATGGCCTTGGGGCCCTCCTGGTCTTGGAGCCTGGCAGTGGCGACTGCCACCATGTCTGGGAAGTGTGAGGGGCTGTGGGCCTTCCCTATGCCTGTTGCTCCAGCAGGTGTGGGTTCTGGCTGCACTACTGTGGGATTCACTATGACCGTGGGATATGGCCCTGTTCAAAAATCTGGGGAAGGCGTCATTGCCTCTCGAGGGCAGTGACAGGGATTTTGATGGGTGCTGTGACCCTGTGGTTGTAATAACATCCATGCCCAGGACATTCACACCACAGTGACACAGATGCACCCAGAAACACCTCTGAGGGAAGGGCTGGGTGGGGACCTGGATGAAGGGACTGACCTGTGGATGGGGGCAGAGCTCCAGGAAGGCAGCGCAGTGGGCGTACCTGGCGTCCCTTCCCCTGTGACCTTGGCCCATGTCCCTGGAGTGGTAATCGTTGTGTCAAGCCAGGACCCAACCCTGAAGGGGCAGAAGCTGCAGGTCCAGGACCTGGTGCCCTTCCCAAAACCGCCAGGCAGTAAGTTTTAAAGATACATTTACGTAGGATTTAAAGAGAATCTCATTGCTAAAGCGTGTCTGCACATGGTGACAATGTGAGGGGACAAAGCACAGGAGGGGGCTCACTCTCCTTCCTTCCTCTCCTCACGCCCCCCAGGCCCTCCCCAGAGATCTCAGCCCCTCATGGTCTTCTGGGTCTTCTGGGTCCCTCCTGGGATTCCCTGTCACAGCCCCTGTCCCCCTCCTCCTGTTCACCTCCTTATGGGGTGGTGGGAGGTCCCCTTGGCTTCTCTGGGTCTCCTTCTGTTACAGTCGCTGAGCTCCCCTCTGACCCTGGGAGAGATTTCTGGTCAGGAGTCGGGTGTATTTGCACGGGGACGGACATGGTGGCCCCGGGGACGTGTGTCAGGAGGAGGTTTTGGATGGGGACTGTGTCACTGTGGGCATAGTAACTACCAGCATAGTAACCATCACGGTGACACAGGCCCCAACAAAATCTTCCACCTGGCCCTGTGCCCTCTCCCCGTCACTGCCTCAGGCCGGCTCTGTGGGAACAGCCTGCGTTTCCGGTGGTTTCTGCTCTGAACCTCGGGGTGAGTGGGGACGACCCGCCCGAGCCTGCATGGGTCCAGGGGTGGCTCTGCACACGGCCTCCTGCATTCGCTGGCTGCAGCCCCAGGCACAGGCCTGTGAGGGAGCACGAGGAGCACTGGCTCCCAGCGCAGGGGGCCCTGGATCCCCGTGGCCCGTGTGGTGGCCGGTTTGCCTGGCTTGGGTTCTGGCTGTTTCTGTTCTGCTCTGGGCCCGTCCAGGAACAGTCCACCTCCCCTGCCCCCATCTCGTCTTTGCCACGAGGGTCCACCTCCCCTGCCCCCATCTCGTCTTTGCTGGAATTTGCTGACAGGGCTGCTTTCCCACCAGCGAGATTTCCCATCGACAGGGGCCTGGGCTCGGCCACTTGACTCCCAAGAGGCCGGCTCCCCACAGTGCGCACGAGGAGACCCCCACCTCCTCACTCCTTTCCCACCTTGTGGGGCCGCAGCTGCCCGCACAGGCGTCTCCCTGGTCTGGGGTCTCTGAGCTCAGCTTCCTGGACACTCTAGTTCCCCAGCTCTGGGTGAGCGTGGACCTCCTCCTCAGACTCTCCTGGCCACCCCAGGGCCTCTGCCCTCTGAGGGCACCTGTGTGCTCAGCTGGCTCAGCCTTATTCATGGGAGCTGGATCCTGGGCTGCCTGCCATCCACACCACTGCCCTCTCGAGGGCCCTGGGGTCCCTTGCGGCTGCAGTGAGGTCTGCTGACCACTTGGCTCCGTCTCCCTCTTCTGACAGGATTCCAGAGCCCCTGATGTTCCCTGGGGACTTTGGGGGGTGAGCAGGCAGGCTTGGACCACCCCACAGGGCCAGGGAAGTGGATGCCTCGGTGAGTCCAGGGTCTGGCCTGCAGCCCTCCAGCCAGCTGTGGGGACTGGTCTCGTTCTGCGTAGGGATGCCGTGAGGGGTTTGCTACACCTGCTCTCTCCTGGGATCCTGATCGCATGGGTTCCCAGTTCACAGGGCCCTGGTCCTACAGGTTAGATAGTCACTCAGTGACAGTCAGGGGCCCTCACATTAGTCGAAGTGATGGAAGCAGAGTCATTATCACTATTGACAGCAGGGACAGAGTGACTCCATCTGGGTTTGCACAGAGGACACGAGTGTTTTAGAGGGAGAGCAAGGGGCAGGGAGGGGCCGAGTGGGGCTCCAGTGAGGAATCAGGGAGGGTGGTTCTTGTAGATGCCCTGAGGCCACTGTGACCGCAGGCCGGCAATGAAGGGTCCGCTCCTGTCCTCACAGAGACTGGGGTAGCAAGGGCCCAGTCCCTCCTGTTAGTTCCGACACCGAGGAGCAGGGCCCACTTAATTGATGGCGATGCTGCTCGGTCGTGGGGACACACGCCCCTCACGGGGCAGAGGCGGGATTCTCAGTAAATACTCCCAGGAGGGGGGTCGGGGCTGAGTCAGGTGTCGACTGGAACAGAGGGCTAATTCTCCCGCAGTGCTGGGCTGTCTCAGACCGGGCTTGTAGTGGTCTGGGGTCTTTGTGGGGACGCAGGCTTGTGCTGCCAGAAGTCATGCAGGGGTGCGGTGGTCTCTTGGTACAGGAATCTGGATGGCAGTTCCCAGCCTGGGCTCTCAGATTCTGTGCGCACGCACGCGCACGCATGGCTGTCAGGAGAGGCCTCGGGTTCCAGGCTTCAGGTGTCCGGGACTCTGGGAGGGGGCGTTTCAGCAGGGCTAAGCTGCAGATGTGACTTCAGTGGTTTTTGCTGAGGGGCTCCCTGGGCTGAGGGCAGGCAGGACTGACGCTCAAGCCCTTTGGGAAAAGTTGTCTCCAGGACGGATGACCATTCAAGTGAGGGGTCAGTATAGTTGAACCGTGACAGATACGTTCCAGCACTGGGGTCTCTGAGGCTGGTGCAGCCTCCTGTGTGTTCCTGGGGGTGGGTGCCTTGTAAGGAGCTGGGTCCTCAGAGCAGGTTGGGCAGGAGGTGGAGGGGGTCCGGCTCCTCTGAGGGGCTTTCCCTGGAGAGAAACTCACTGTGGGTGGATATCTAGCAAGGGGCACCTCCTGGCAATGACCTCAGCGAGACCCCTCAAGCAGGAGCCTGCACAAGTCCGCTCCTGGGCGAGGCTCCTGAAGGCCCAGCTGACTAGGATCTTTAACAGACTGGGAGGCGTCCCACTCCTGTGAACCCTGCCCCACCTCTCCCATCAGGCGAGCTCCTATGTGGCCGAGCACAGGCCCAGCTCCAGCATTGCTCCTGTCTGCCTCCCCGAGGGCCTCTGGGTCCTGTTGGGAACTGAGCTCTGATGGTTTGCCTGGTGCAGGCTCTGTTCTGCCTGATTCCTTGCTCGGTGCTATTGAAAGCAGGGCATTTTCTGCCACCCTGCCAGGCTCAGGGCGTGTGGCTATGGGATCAGCATGGTCATCTCAGAGCCCTCGGAAGCCCCCAGCTGCGGGTGAGGGCTGTGCCTGGACACAAGCCTGTGGGCTGAGTGATTGGGAGTGGCCCTGGAGGCTGAGGGTCTGGGTTCTGAGCCTTGAGAGCCGCCCCTCCTGGCCTTGAGGCCCAACGGATCCCAGCAGGTTTTTGTTGCCGGATCTGTCATTGTGGGAGCTATATCGGTGGCTACATAGTAGGAAGGTCCTTGACAAAAAGCCCTGTGTGTGGCAGGAAGGCCCCTTCCTGCTGGTGGCCCCTGACCCCAGTGTGAAGGGCTAGGAGGAAACAAGCTACCAGGGGAGCAGGCCCAGGGGATGTTGGTGTCATCTCGAGTCATTTTAGGATGCATGCAGAGCAGGGCTGATTAGGCTTCCCCAGAGAGTGGCCCCTTCTCCTGTGAGTGGTCCCCACAGGCTTGGGGGCAGTGCCTGGAATGGACCTAGGACTGGCCCGGGGAGGGTGTCCGGTCCTGGAAGCTCCTTGTGTCCAAGTATGCAGTGAGGGTCCTCGGTGAGCCCGCCTGGCATGTCGAATTTGAACCAGGCGAAAGGACCATGGGGCTCTGGGGTGGACAGGTCAACCAGGCGGGTCCCAGGGACATGGGCACATGTGTCCGCTCTTCTTCCTCGTAGGAATGTTTCAAAATCAAATTCACTCAGACTCCCCTGAAGGGAAGCCCCTCCCACCTTCCTGGTACCACAGGGCAGGACCCCAACCCACTCAGGACAATCCCTTGAGGGAACGGGGGTTGAGGGGTGTCAGGTGCTGTAGGGTGTGGAGTTTGTATGGTGTGGGTGATGTGGGGCTCACAGTGGCGTGGGGAAGGGGTGTGGCCAGGTGGCCTAATGGCCACAGGGTGGGGGCAGTTCCAGCTCATGGTGGCCAGCCCCACCTTCGTATTGTCCCTGTCCACCCAGGGAGACTCACAGGGTCCTTACAGAATGGGGTCTCTGTGCCTTCCATCCTGGACCCCATGTGTCCCCAAGGAGAGAGCTTCCTGAGCTGCTAACGGGACGCCAACAGATGGTGGCCTTGGGGTCCTCCTGGTCTTGGGAGGGCAGCAGGGGTGTGAGGGATGTCTGGTTGACATCTTGGCAGTTTTGGCCAGTTGCTTTCACAGCCCCATGGACTTGGACAGGATCCTGTCAGTGGCGACATCTGCTGTGCCTGGGAAGTGAGGGGCTGTGGGTCTTCCCTGTGCCTGTTGCCCCAGGGGGCTTGGGTTCTGGCTGCACAGCTGAATCACCCTACCCATGGGATGCAGCCTCCTTCAAAATATGGGGGATAGTGTCACTGCCTCTCTAGGGCAGGGACGTGGTTTGGGAGGCTGGCACAGGGTTTTTGATGGGCACTGCGATGCCGTGGTTGTAATAATTATATCCAGAATAGTAATACCACAGTGACACACACCCACCCGCAAACCCCTCTCTGGGGCGGGGTCGGTGGGAAGCTGGGATGTTGAGGCTGATCTGTGGACAAAGGCAGAGCTCCAGGGAGGCTGTGGGTGGGCTCAGCCTGTGGGTGTCCTGCTGGGAGCACAAGGAGACCCGTCACGACTGATGGATGGCAGCCATGCTGGCTCTGTCCTGAGGCTCAGCGGCTGAACCCAGCTGGCGTATGTGTCCATTTAGAAACCAACTCCACTGTCATGGCATCTGGGTCCACAGATCAGGGAAAGGTGACCTTGGGGCCAGAACGTGCCTTCCACTCATGGGGCCAGAGGTGGCAGCAGGCAGGAGTCATTATTCTTGATGCCGCTGACCCTGGGACTCTGTATCCAGATTGTGCTCCAGGTCCTGTGAGGGTGACGGAGAGAACAGCAGCCTTGACCCACCTGGACCCTGGCCTTCAGCTCTGCCTCGGGCCAAGCAGTCTCACTGGCCATCTCCCTTGCCGCTCCCCTGTGGGCTCTGTCCTGTTTAAAGCCTGTGTGGCATTCATGGTCGTGGTGACGGGAGAGCTCAGTGATTCTGCGGGAGGACCTGCTGCTCCCTGGATGCAGCTTCAGTCCTATCGGTTCCAGCAGGGGAGGAGGAGCAGGTGCAGGGCCTGAGGCAGGTGCAGGGGAGGAGGAGCAGGTGCAGGGGAGGAGGAGCAGGTGCAGGGGAGGAGGTGCAGGTGCAGGGGAGGAGGAGCAGGTGCAGGGGAGGAGGAGCAGGTGCAGGGGAGGAGGAGCAGGTGCAGGGGAGGAGGAGCAGGTGCAGGGAGGAGGAGCAGCTGTGTGGAGGCCCAGGTCCCTCTCCTGTCCGACCCCACATCCCCTCTGCTCTGTGTGTCTGGGGTCCCTGCTGGAGCTTCCAGAGCCCCTGTGAGGTGACATTTGCTGGGGCAGCACAGGGCCCTGCTTTCCCGAGCACACATCCCTCTTGAGCCCTCGCGGCTCCAGGCCTGGAGCTCAGCCGAGTCTGAGCCTCTTCAGGCCCCTCAGTGGCCTCTGGGCCTCGAGTCCATGGTGTCTGTGGGTGACTGACCCTCATTAGGCCCAGCAGTCTGGTTGGTTCAGGGGCGTCTCCCTCTGAAGCAGGGACGCTCGTCCATATCATGTACCTGCAGAACCAGCATAGTTTCCAGAGAGTGCTGGCACCTACTGGGGATGCCCCAGGCATGGGGTAGATGTTTGTTTTTCTCAACTTCACCTAGGGATGCTGGAGCCGTAGGGCTGGCCTTTGCAGGATCACCTGCGCAGTCTGCCCATGTCCCCCAGGGTCCTCAGGCAGGGGTTCGAGGCTTCCCTGGATCCTGCCTCCTCTGTGGGTCAGTGTCCCTGCCACGGTCACGCTGTGTCTGTGCTCTTCAGTCTCAGTGAGTCCTGCTCCCGGGACCCTGGCCTGAGTCTCTCAGGTGGCAGTGGCCAGTGGTTGTGGCTGTATTGAGTCTGGGCCCAGCCCAACAGGGGGCAGAATTTGCAGGCCCAGAACCTGGTGCCCTTCACAGAACCGCCAGGCCATAAGTTTTAAGGATACATTTACCTCAGATATAGAATACATGACTTCACAACTATGTCTTTACAAGTGGTGACATGTGAGGGGACAAAGCACAGGGGTGGTCGCTTTCCTTCCCTCTGCTCTCCTCATGCCCCCCATGTGCCCTCCCTGGAGGTCTAAGCCTCTCACGGTCCTCTGGGTCCCTCCTGGTATTCCCTGTCAAAGCCCTGTCCCCCTGCCTCCTGTCCACCTGCTTATGGGGCTGCTGGGGGGGGGTCCCCTTGGCTTCTCTGGGTCTCCTTCTGTTACAGTCACTGAGCTGCCCTCTGACCACAGGAGATGTTTCTGGTCAGGAGTTGGCTGTATTTGCACAGGGACGGACACGGTGGCCCCAGGGACCTGTGTCGGGTGGAGGTTTTGGATGGGGGCTGTGTCACTGTGGGCATAGTAACTACTGTAGTAACTACCATAGTAACCATCACGGTGACACAGACCCCCACAAAATCCTCTGCCTGGCCCTGTGTCCTCTCCCCCTCACTGCCGGGAACAGCCTGTGCTTCCGGTGGTTTCTCCTCTGAACCTCGCGGGGGGTGGGGATGACCCCCCCGAGCCTCCGTGGGTCCATGGGCGGCTCTGCACACGGCCTCCTGCGTTCGCTGGCTGCAGCCCCGGGCACATCCTGTGTGGGAGCACGAGGAGCACCGGCTCCCAGCGCAGGCGGCTCTGGATCCCCGTGGCCCGTGTGGTGGCTGGTTTGCCCGGCTCGAGCATGCTGGCTGTTTCTGTTCTGCTCCGGGCCTCTCTCAGGAACTGTCCCTGGCGTGGCCAGCGATGGTCCACCCCCCCCCTCCCGGTTCTCGTCTCTGCTGGAATTTGCTGATGGGGCTGCTGTCCCACCTACCAAGTTTCCCATTGACAGGGGCCTGGCCTCTGCCACCTCACTCCCAAGGGGCCAGATCTCTGCGGTGGGCTTGATGAGACCCCGCCTCCTCTCTCCATGCCAGCATCGTGGGGCCACACCCACCCACGTGGGTCTCTCCCTGGTCTGGGGTCTCTGAGCTCAGCTTCCTGGACACTCTTGTTTACCGGCTCCGGGTGAGCGTGGACCTCCTTCCCAGAGTCTCTCACGGCCCCTCCCAGGGCCCCTGCCCGCTGAGGGGACCCGTGTGCTCCACTGGCCTCAGCCTTCGTCCTGGGAGCTGGACCCTGGGCTGCCCGCCGTCTGCAGCGCTGCCCTCCCAAGGGACAGGGGGTCCCAGAGTGGCTGCAGTGAGGTCTGCTCACCAGACGGCTCCGTCTGCCCTTCCAAAAGGATTCTTACCCCCGACAGGCCTGGGGCCTGTGGTTGGTGAGCAGGCGGGCTGGGTCCCCCCATAGGGCCCGGGAAGTGGATACCCCGGTGAGTTCAAGGCCTGGCCTGCAGCCCTCCATCTGGCTGTGGGGACTGGTCTTAGTCTGAGTAGGGATGGCTGTGACGGGCTCGGGGATGCCGGCTCCCACCTGGGATCTGAATAGGGTGGGTGCCGAGTTCACTGGGCCCTTGCCGGGCAGGTCGGTGGTTCGCTCAGTGACCATCAGGGACCCTCACATTAGTCAAAGTGGTAGAAACAGATTCATTGTCACTATTGACAGCAGGGACAGAGTGACTCTATCTGGGGTTCACAGAGGACACGGGCATTTTAGCCTGAGATCCAGGGGGCAGGGAGGGTCTGAACAGGGCTTCAGTGCGGACCAAGAAGGGTGGTCCCTGAGGACGCCACGAGACTGCTGTGTCCCCTGGCCAGCAATGAAGAGTTGGCTCCTGTTCTCACAGAGATGGGGGACCTGGGGCTCATCCTTCCTGTGGGCCCGTCTCTGAGGAGCAGATCGCAGGTTGTGGATGGAGATGCTCCTGGGTTGTGGGGAACACTCCCCTCACAGGGCAGAGGCAGGCTACTCAGTAAATGCTCCCAGGACGGGGGTCGGGGCTGAGTCAGGTGTTGGCTGGAACAGAGGGCTAATTCTTCCGCAGCGCTGGGCAGTCTCAGGCTGGGCTTTCATGGGTCTTGGTCTTTGTGGGACGCTGGCTTGGGCTGCCAGAAGCCTTGCAGGGGTGCGGTGGTCTCTTGGTGCAGGGGTCTGGACATTGGCTCCCAGCCTGGAATCTGGGATGTCAGTGCACACCCTGGGAACAGCACGGCTGTCAGGAGAGGCTTCGGGTTTCAGGCTTCAGGGGTCTGCAGTTCTGAGAGGCAGCGTTGAAGGAGGACTGAGTTGTGGGTGGGCCCCCGGAGGGGTTTGCTAATGGGCTCCCAAGGCCAAGGGCAGGCAGGGCTGACCTCAAGCTCTTGGTGGAAAATTTGTCACCAGTATGGATGACCACTCGAGTGAGGCTGTGCTGTGTAGTGAACCATCCCAGACGCAGCCCTGAGTCTCTGAGGCCTCTGGGTCTCTGAGGCTGGTGTAACGGTGTCTGTATTACCAGAGGGGGGTTCCTGGTTAGGAGCCAGGTCCTCCATGTGGGTTGGGCAGGAGGTGGAGGGGCGTCGGCTCCTCCGACGGGCTTTCCCTGGAGAGAAACTCACTGTGGTTGGATAATTAGTAGGGGGCACCTCGTGGCAATGACCTCAGCAAGACCCCCTGGAGCAGGAGCCTGCACAAGCCCGGTTCTGGGAGAGGCCCCTCGAGCCCTTTCAGGCCAGGCCAGGAATGGACCCACCTGCCTGGATCCACAGCCGGCTGGGAGGCAGCCCACCACCATCATCTTACCCTGCTTCTCTCCTCTGGTGAGCTCCTATGCAGCCGAGCATAGGCCGAGCTCCGGCGTCCGCACCTGTCGACCTTCCCAAGGGCCTCTGGGGTCCTGTTGGGAGCTGAGCTCTGACGGTTTGCCCGGTGCAGGCTCTGTCCTTCCCGATTCCTTTGGCCGGTGGTGATGAGAGCAAGGCGGTTTCTGCCAGCCTGCTGGGCTCTGGGCATGTGACTGTGGGGTCAACGTGGTGACCTCAGGGCCCTTGGAAGACCCCATCTGTGGGTGAGGGCTGTGCCTGGACTCAAGCCCATGGGCTGAGTCCTTGGGAGTGGCCCTGGAGGCAGAGGGTCTGGGTTCTGAGTCTTGGGCGCAGCCCCTCCTGGCCTGGAGGCCCAGCAGGTCCCAACAGGTTTTTGCTGCCGGGTCTGTTGCTGTGGTTGCTACCATAGTAGTTACACAGTAGGAAGGCCGTTGACAAAAAGTCCCGTGCATGGCACGAGGGCCCCTCCCTCCCAAGGGCCTACGGGTCCAGCATGGACTGTCTGCACCAGTCCCCATTGCACCTCTCTCCTCCAGAATTATGAGCAGTGGGTGGTCTGGCCATCACCCCCAGCCCTGTCTCCCCAGGAAGGGCATGTGTGACCGCTGCTGAAGGGGTGAGCAGAGACAAGACTCCAGGGAGCAGGCCCAGGGGCCATGGGGCCCACCTCAAGTCCTTTCAGGGTCCGGCAGAGCTGGGCTGAAGGGTTGCCCCAGATGGCAACCCCGTCTCCTGCAGTGGGTCACACACAGGCTCGGGGTCGGTGTCTGGATCTGGCTGACGTTTGGCCCTGCGGATGGTGTCAGTTCCTAGAAGCTCCTTGTGTCCGAGTCGGCAGTGAGTGTCCTCAGTGGGCTGGGCCAGGGAGGTTGGGTTCTGGCCAGGCTGAGAGGGCCCTTGTCTCAGAAGTGGAGGTCCAGCCCAGAGGGTCCCTGGGACGTGGGCTCGAGGATCCACGCCTCCTCCTGGCAGGAACGTTTCCCAAATCAAATTCAATCAGCTGCCCCTGAAGGGGAGCCCCGCCCCCCTTACTGGGACCTCTGGGCAGGGCCCCAACCCGCTTGGAGTGGTGAAAGGAGACCGGGTGGTGTGGGGTGTGGAGTGCTGTGGCATGTGCCTGTGTCTGGTGTGGGATTCGTAGGGTGCAGGATGGTGTAGGGTCCAGAGTGCTGTGGGGTGTGGGATGTGTGGGGTATGCGATTTTTGGGTTTGGGGTGGTGTATGGAGGGGAACATGGGGTATGGGGTGCTCTGGGATGTGGGTGGGGTGGGATGTACTGTGCATGGGGTAAATGTGATGTGACCAGGTGGCCCAGTGGCCACAGGGCGGGGGAAGTACCAGCTCAGAGGGGCCAGCCCCACCTTCCTGTTGTCCCTGCCCCGCCAGGGGGGCTCCCAGGTCCTTGCACAGTGGGGTCTCTTTGCCTTCCAGCTGTTGTCCCCACTTGTGCCAAGGAACTGAACTTTCTGAACACCAGTGAACAGTAGCTGTGGGGCCCTCATGGTCTTGGGAGAGCCAGAGGGGTGCCCCTCTGAGGGATGTTTGTCTGCCATCTGGGCAGCTTCAGCCAGTTGGTTTCATGGTCCAACGAACTAGGACAGGATCCTGGCGGTGGTGACTGCTCTTGTGTCGGGGAAGCTGGGGGCTGTGGGCCTTCCCTGGCCCTGTTGTCCCAACAGGTGTGGGTTCCAGCTGCACTGCTGTGGGAGTCACTGTACCCAAGGGATGTGGCCCTGCTCAAAAGCCTCGGGGAGGCGTCACTGCCTCTCGAGGGCAGGACCAAGACTTGGGCCATGGGGATGGGGTTTTTGATGAGCCCTGTGATGCTGTGGATGTAGACACATCCATGACCAGTACAGTCATACCACAGTGACACAGACCTGCACCGAAACCCCTCCGAGGGGCAGGGTCAGTGGGAACCTGGGATGAGGAGGCTGACCTGTGGATGGAGGCAGAGCCCCAGGAAGGCTGTGGGTGGGCTCAGCATGGGGGTGTTCTGCTGGGAGCATGGGGAGACCCCTCCCAGCAGGTGCACGGCAGCCACGCCCAGCTCTGTCCTGAGGCTCTATGGCTGCGTCTGGCAGACGTCTGTGCCCATTTGTGAGTCAACCCCACCGTGGCAGCCTCTGGGTTGATAAATTGTCCCCATACCATGGACGGGTCACTTTGTTGCCTGCAAGTGCCTCCCACTTAGGAGGCCGGAGGTGGCAGCAGGCAGGAATCACTATTCTTGTTCCTGGTGACCCTGGAACTCTGGGTCCAGATTGTGCTCCTGGTCCTGTGAGGGTGACTGAGAGAACAGCTGCAGCCTTGGCCCCACCTGGACACGGGCCTCTGGCTCTGCCTCCAGCGGAAATGGCCTCACGGGTCATCTCCCTTACCCTCTCCCTGTGGGCTCTGTCATGTTTAGGGCCTGCCTAGCATTCACGGCCATGGTGACAGGAGAGCTCAGTGATTCTCTGGGTGGGCCTGCTCCTCCCTGGATGCAGCTTCAGTCCAATCTGTTCCAACAGGGCCTGAACCAGGGGCAGGGGAGGAGGAGCAGATGCAGGGCAGGTCCAGGTGCCTCTCCCGCCTGACCCCCCATCTCCTCTGCTCAGCCTGTCTGGGGTCCCTGCTGGAGCATCCAGAGCCCCTGTGAGGTGGCATTTGCCGGGGCAGCACAGGGTCCTGCCTTCCCGAGCACACGTCCCTCCTGAGCCCTCACAGCTCCAGGCCTGGAGCTTGGCTGAGTCTGAGCCTCTTCAGGCCCCTCAGTGGCCTCTGGGCCTCGACTCCGTGGTGATTGTGGGTGACTGACCCTCATCAGGCCCAGCAGCTCTGGTTGGTTCAGGGGTGTCTCCCTCTGGAGCAGGGACACTTGTCCATATCGTGTCCCCTCAGAACCGGAGGAGCTTCCAGACAGCGCTGGCACCTGTCGGGCATGCCCGGGGCCGGTTAGATGTTTGTTTTCCTCGACTTGTCCAGGAGAGCCTGCAGCTGGAGGGCTGGCCCTTTGCTGGGACCCCTGCCCTGCAGCCCATGTCCCTGAGGGTCCTCAGGCCTGGGGAGTGAGTCTTCCCTGGATCCTGCCTCCTCTGTGCTTCAGTGTCCCTGCCCAGGGCCATGCTGCGTCTTTGTTCTTTGGTCTCAGGAGGTGGCCCTGCCTCTGGGACCCTGGCCCACGTCCCCAGGGTGGCAGGCAGGTGCTGGTGGCTGCATTGGGCCGGGGCTCAGCTCCACTCCGTCAGAAGCTGCAGGTCTAGAACCTGCTGGCCTTCCCAGAAACTCCAGGCGATACTTTTTAAAGGTATGTTTATGACAGGTGTAAAAAAATCTCATTAAAAATGTAGTGTCTGCACATGGTGAAATGTGAGAGGACAAAGCACAGGGGAGCCGCTTTCCTTCCCTCTGCTCTCCTCACGCCCCTCCCCCGCCCCGGCCCTTCCCAGAGATCTCAGCCACGCATGGTCTTCTGGGTCTGTCCTAGGATTCCCTGTCATAGCCCATGTCCCCCCTGCCTCCTGTCCACCTCCTTATGGGGTGGCGGGAGGTCCCTATGGCTTCTCTGGGTCTCCTTCTGTTACAGTCACTGAGCTGCTCTCTGACCCCGGGAGAGATTTCTGGTCAGGAGTCGGGTGTGTTTGCATGGGGACGGACATGGTGGCCCCGGGGACATGTGTCAGGCGGAGGTTTTGGATGGGGGCTGTGTCACTGTGGGCATAGTAACTACCATAACTATAGTCACAGTGACACAGGCCCCCACAAAATCCTCCGCCTGGCCCTGTGCCCTCTCCCCCTCCCTGGCTCAGGCCAGCTCTGTGGGAACAGCCTGTGCTTCCGGTGGTTTCTGCTCTGAACCTCGGGGTGAGTGGAGACGACCCACCTGAGTCTCTGCAGGCCCAGGGGCGGCTCTGCACACGACCTCCTGCGTTCGCTGGCTGGCAGCCCTGGGCACAGCCCTGTGTGGGAGGATGAGGAGCACCGGCTCCCAGTGCAGGGGGCCCTGGATCTCCGCGGCCTGTGTGGCGGCTGGTTTGCCCAGCTGGGGGTTCTGGCTGTTTCTGTTCTGTTCTGGGCCCTTCTCAGGTGTGGCCAGTGAGGGTCCACCTCCCCTGCCCCCATCTCGTCTCTGCTGGAATTTGCTGACGGGGCTGCTGTCCCACCTGCGAGGTTTCCGATCAACAGGGGCCTGGGCTTGGCCGCCTGACTCCCGAGGGGCCAGCTCCCTGCAGTGGGCATGAGGAGACCCCCACCTCCTCTCTCTGCACCTGCCTCATGGGGCTGTACCCGCCTGCACAGATGTCTCCCTGGTCTGGGGTCTATATGCTCAGCTTCCCGGACACTCTCATTCCCTGGCTCCAGGTGAGCTTGGACCTCCTCCAAGAGACTCTTGCTGCACCCCAGGGCCCCTGACTGCTGAGGGCACCCATGTACTCAGCCGGCCTCAGCCTTATTCCTGGGAGCAGGTGCCCGGGCTGCCCGCTGTCTGCAGCGCTGCCCTCCCGAGGGGCAGGGGGTCCCGGAGCGGCTGCAGTGAGGTCTGCTGGCTGGACAGCTCTGTCCGCCCTTCCTACAGGATTCCAGAGCCCCTGACACGCTGGTGGTGGGGGGGGGGGTGACAGGGTGGGCTGAGTCCCCACACAGGCCCCACGAGGTCAATGCCCGGGCAAGTCTTGTGCTTGGCCTGGTGCCTGTGAGCTGGGTGTGAGGACTGGGCTTGGCCTGAGGGGATGTGGCTGGTGAGGGGCTTGGGGTGGCCTCTGCCAGCTAGCATCCTTTTAGGATGGGCTCTGAGTTCACTGAGCCCTTGTTGTCCAGGTCAGTGGTTTGCTCAGTGACCATCAGGGACCCTCACATTAGTCAGAGTGATGAAACCAGATTCATTGTCACTATTGACAGCAGGGACAGAGTGACTCCTTCTGGGTTTGCACAGAAGACCAAGTCGTTTTAGAGGGAGAGCGAGGGGCAGGGAGGGGCTCTGGGCATGTGACCGTGGGGTCAGCGTGGTCACCTCAGAACACTTTGAAGCCCGCAGCCGTGGGTGAGGGCTGTGTGGTTGGGAGTGACCCTGGAGGCTGAGGGTCTGGGTTGTGAGCCTTGAGAGCTGACCCTCCTGGCCTTGAGGCCCCGCAGGTCCCAGCAGGTTTTTGCTGCTGCGTCTGTCACTGTGGTAGCATAACCATAACCGTAGTTACACAGTAGGAAGGTCCTTGACAAAAAGCCCTGCATGTGACAGGAAGGCCCCTCCCTACTGTAGCCCGTTGGCCCCCAGGTGAATTGCTGGGAGGAAACTAGCTTCCAGGGGAGTGGGCCCAGGTGCCCTGGGGGACACCCTGAGTCCTTCTATGGTGCAGGCAGAGCTGAGCTTAGCGGGCAGCCTCAGAGTTTGGCCCCATCTCCTGTGAGTGGCCCCCCAAAGACTGGGGGTTGGGTCCTGGATCTGAACCAGGACTGGCCTGGGGAGGGTGTCCTGTCCTAAAAGCTCCACGTGTCTGAGTCCACAGTGAGGATCCTCGGTGGTCCACCCAGCATGTTGGATTTGAGCCAGGCCAAGAGAGCTGCTGGGCTCTGGGTGGACAGTCCAACCAGATGGGTCCCATGGTCGTGGGCACATGTGTCCACCCCTCTTGCTCAAAGGAATGTTTCTAAAATCAAATTGAATCCGCTGCCCATGAAAGGGAGCCCCTCCCTGCTACCTGGGACCCTAAGGCTGTACCCCAGCCTGCTTTGGGTAACACTTGGGGAACGGGAGTTGAGGGGTGTTGGGTGCTGTGGGGTGAGAGGTTCGTGTGGTGTGGGCGATGTGGAGCACACAGCGGTGTGGGGAATGAGCGATGTGGCCAGCTGGCCCAGTGACCACAGGGAGGGCCGGGTTGGTTGCAGTTCATGGTGTCCAGACCCCCTTCATATTGTTCCTGTCCAGCCCGGGGGACTGACAGGTCCTCTCAGAGAGGGATCGCTGTGGTTCCAGCCCTGGCCCCCACGTGTCCCGAGGGAGAGCTTCACAAGCTGCTGCTGGGACCCCAGAGGACGGTGTCCGTGGGGCCCCCCGGTCTTGGGAGTGCCCGCAGGGGTGCCCCTTGGCGGGACGTCTGGCTGAGATCTGGGCAGCTTTGGCCCGTTGCTTTCACGATCTGATGAACTAGGACAGGAACCTGGTGGTGGTGACATCTGCAGTGTTGGGGAAGCAGTGGTGTTAGTGGGCCACCCTGTGCCTGTTGCCTTAGCAGGTGTGGGTTCCGGCTCTACCACTGAGTCATTGTACCCAGGGGATGCAGCCTCATTCAAAATCCTGGGATGGTGTCACTGCCTCTGGAGGGCAGTGACGGGGTTTTTCATGGATGCTGTGAGGATGTGGTTGATACAATCATATGCAGAAAAGTAATACCACAGTGACACAGACCTACCTCCAAATCCCTCGGAGGGATGGGGTGGATGGGAACCTGCGATGTAGAGACTGAGCTGTGGATGGGGGCAGAGCCCCAGGGAGGCTGTGGGCGGGCTAGGTATGAGGGTGTCCTTCTGGGAGCATGGGGAGTCCCCTCTTGGCCGGTGGACCGCAGCTCCGCCCAGCTCTGTCTTGAGGCTCTGTGGCTGCATCGGGCTGGCGTCTGTGCCCATTTGGGAACCAACAACATTGTGATGGCTTCTGGTTTGATAAATTGTCCCCACACCTTGAATGGGTCTCTTTGTGGCCAGGAGGTGATTTCCACCCAGGGGGCAGGGGTGGCAGCAGGCAGGAGTCATTACTCTGGATGCTGCTGACCCTGGGACTCTGCCTGCAGATTGTGCTCCTAGTCCTGTGAGGCGACTGAGAGAACGCCAGCATCCTTGGCCCCATCTGGACCCGGACTTCTAGTTCTGCCTGAGACCAAGTACTGTCTCACTGGCCATCTCCCGTCCCATCCCCCTGTGGGCTCTGTCCTGTCTAAAGCCTGTGTGGCATTCACGGCTGTGGTGATGGGAGAGCTCAGTGATTTTGAGCGAGGGCCTGCTGTTCCCTGGATGCCACTTCAGTCCTATCGGTTGAAGCAGGTCCTGAAGCAGGTGCAGGGGAGGAGGAGCAGGTGCAGGGGAGGAGGCGCAGGTGCAGGGGAGGAGGAGCGGGTGCAGAGGAGGAGGTACAGGTGCAGGGGAGGAGGTGCAGGTGCAGGGGAGGAGGAGCAGGTGCAGGGGAGGAGGAGCAGGTACAGGGGAGGAGAAGCGGGTGCAGGGGAGGAGGAGCAGGTGCAGGGGAGGAGGAGCAGGTGCAGGGGAGGAGGCGCAGGTGCAGGGGAGGAGGAGCAGCTGCAGGGGAGGAGGAGCAGGTGCAGGGGAGGAGGCGCAGGTGCAGGGGAGGAGGAGCGGGTGCAGGGGAGGAGGCGCGGGTGCGGGGGAGGAGGAGCGGGTGCAGGGGAGGAGGTGCAGGTGCAGGGGAGGAGGTGCAGGTGCAGGGGAGGAGGAGCCGGTGCAGGGGAGGAGGAGCGGGTGCAGGGGAGGAGGTGCAGGTGCAGGGGAGGAGGTGCAGGTGCAGGCGAGGAGGAGCAGCTGCAGGGGAGGAGGAGCAGGTACAGGGGAGGAGAAGCGGGTGCAGGGGAGGAGGAGCAGGTGCAGGGGAGGAGGAGCAGGTACAGGGGAGGAGAAGCGGGTGCAGGGGAGGAGGAGCAGGTGCAGGGGAGGAGGAGCAGGTGCAGGGGAGGAGGCGCAGGTGCAGGGGAGGAGGAGCAGCTGCAGGGGAGGAGGAGCAGGTGCAGGGGAGGAGGAGCGGGTGCAGGGGAGGAGGCGCAGGTGCAGGGGAGGAGGCGCAGGTGCAGGGGAGGAGGATCCGGTGCAGGGGAGGAGGAGCAGCTGTGTAGGCCCAGGTGACTCTCCTGCCTGACCCCACATGCCCTCCTCTCCGCCTGTCTGGGGTCCCTGCTGGAGCATCCAGAGCCCCTGTGAGATGACGTTTGCTGGGGCAGCACAGGGCCCTGCCTTCCTGAGCACACGTTCCTCCTGAGCCCTCATGAGGCGCAGCAGCGCTGGTTGGTTCAGGGGCGTCTCCCTCTGGAGCAGGGGTGCTGGTCCATATCGTGTCTCCCCAGAACCACCTGGAGCTTCCAGAGAGCGCCGGCACCTGAGGGGATGCCTCGGCTGGTGTTGGTCTTTGCTTTCCTCAACTTCCCCAGGAGATGCTACAGCCAAGGACTAACCCTTTCCCTGGAGCCTGCCCTGTGGGCTCGTGTCCCCGAGGATCTTCAGCCCTTGGGAACGAATCTTCCCCAGGATTCTGCCTCCTCTGCACCTCGCTGTCCCTGCCCACGGCCATGCTGTGTCTTTGCTCTTTAGTCTCAGTGGGTGCCCCTGCCCCTGGGACCTGGGTCTGTGTCACCTGAGTGGCAGTGGCTGTGTTGAGCCTGGGCCCAGCCCTGCAGGCCTGAAGCCACAGGTCCAGGACGCGATGCCCTTCCCAGACCCGCCAGGCAGTAAGTTTTAAAGATACATTTACATTAGATTTAAAAAGAATCTCTTGGAGCTGACCCAGTGGCGCAGCGGTAAGTGCGCACGTTCTGCTTCGGCGGCCTGGGGTTCGCCGGTTCGGATCCCTGGTGTGGACATGGCACCGCTTGGCAAGCCATGCTGTGGCAGGCGTCCCACATACAAAGTAGAGGAAGAGGGGCATGGATGTTAGCTCAGGGCCAGGCTACCTCAGCAAAAGCAGGATTATTGGCAGCAGATGTAAGCTCAGGGCTAATCTTCCTCAAAAAAAAAAAAAATAATAAAATAAAAAGAATCCCATTGCAAACATGTGTCTTCATGTGGTGACAGTGTGAGGGGACAAAGCACAGGGGGTCATTCTCCATTCTCCTTCCTTCTGCTCTCCTCACGGCCCCCCTGACCCTTCCCGGAGATCTCAGCCCCTCATGGTTTCTGAGTCCCTTCTGGGATTCTCTGTCGCAGACCTGTCCCCCTGCCTCCTGTCTACCTCCTTATGGGGCGATGGGAGGTACGCTTGGCTTCTCTGGGTCTCCTTCTGTTATAGTCACTGAGCTGCCCTCTGACCCCGGGACAGATTTCTGGTCAGGAGTCTGGTGTGTTTGCACGGGGATGGACACGGTGGCCCCGGGGACGTGTGTTGGGTAGAGGTTTTTGACGGGGGCTGTGTCACTGTGTGTAGTCATAACCACTAGCATAGTAACCATCACGGTGACACAGGCCCCAACAAAATCTTCCACCTGGCCCTGTGCCCTCTCCCTCTCACTGGCTCGGGCTGGCTCTGTGGGAACAGCCTGTGTTTCCGGTGGTTTCTGCTCTGAATCTCGGGGTGAGTGGGACGACCGCCCGAGCCTCCATGGGTCCAGGGGCAGCTCTGCACATGGCCTCCTGCGTTTGCTGGCTGGCAGTCCCGGGCACAGCCCTGTGTGGGAGGACGAGGAGCACCGGCTCCCAGTGCAGGCGGCCCTGGATCCACCGTGGCCCGTGTGGCAGCCGGCTTGCCCAGCTGGGGGTTCTGGCTCCTGGCCCCTCTCAGGAACGGTCCCTGGCGTGGCCAGCGAGGGTCCACCCCCCCCCCCACCCCCATCCTCATCTTGTCTCTGCTGGAATTTGCTGACGGGGCTGCTGTCCCACCCGCAAGGTTTCCCACCTACAGCAGCCTGGGCTCGGCCGCCTGACTCCCGAGAGGCCAGCTCCCTGTGGTGGACACCAGGAGACCCCCACCTCCTCTCTCCACGCCCGCCTCATGGGGGCTGCACTGGCCCACACAGGAGTCTCTCTGGTCTGGGGTCTCTGAGCTCAGCTTCCTGGGCATTCTCGTTCCCCGGCTCTGGGTGAGTGTGGACCTCCTCCTCAGACTCTTGCAGCCCCCCAGGGCCCCTGCTCACCAAGGGCACCCGTGTGCTCAGCCTGCCTCAGCCTTCATCCTGGGAGCTGGAGCCTGGGCTGCCCGCCGTCCACAGCGCTATCCTCCTGAGGGACAAGTGGTCCCAGAGTGGCTTCAGTGAGGTCAGCTGGCCAGATGGCTCTGTCTGCCCTTCCTACAGGATTCCAGGGCTCCCGACGGACCTGGGGCCTCAGCGGTCAAGTAGGCAGGCTGGGTCCCCCCACAGGCTTATGAATGTGGATGCCCGAGTGAGTCTTGTGCTGAGCGTGGTTCCAGCGAATGGCTGTGAGGACTGGGCTTTGCCTGAGTGGGGCCCAGGGATGGCCTCTGCTGCCTGGGATCCTAATGGCAGGGTTTCCGAGTTCACTGGGCCCAGGAATGGACATACCTGCCTTGGAATCCACAACCAACTGCAGGGTGTGTCACCCCCCTTCCGCCCCGTGAAGCCTGCCCTGCCTCTTTCATCAGGTGAGCTCCTATGCAGCCGAGGACAATCCCAGCTCCAGTGTCCGCTCCCATCAGCTTCCCCAAGGGCCTCTGGGGTCCTGTTGGGCACTGACCTCTGACACTTTTCCTGGTACAGACTCTGTCCTTCCTCATTCCTTTGGCTGGTGGTGTTGAAAGCAGGGCGGTTTCTGCCAGCCTTCCAGCCTCTAGGCATGTGCTATGGGGTCAGCGTGGTCATCTCAGAGCCCTTTGAAGCCCCCAGCTGCGGGTGAGGGCTGTGCCTGGACACAAGCCCATTGGCTGAGTGGTTGAGAGTGGTCCTAGAGGCCGAAGGTCTAGGTTCTGAGGCCTGAGAGCTCCTGCTCCTGGCCTGGAGGCCCAGCGGATCCCAGCGGGTTTTTGCCGTTGGGTCTGTCACTGTGGGAGCTATATCTGTAGTTACACAATAGGAAGGTCTTTGACAAAAAGCCCTGTGCCTGGTAGGAGGGCCCCCCTCCCCTGCCGGATGTCCCTGGCGCCTGAGTGAAGGGCTGGGAGGAACCAAGCTTCCAGGGGAGCGGGCCTAGGGTTCCCTGGGTGGCACCCAAGTCCCTTTAGGGTGCAAACAGAGCTGGCTTAGGGGGCTGCCCCAGAGATTGGCCCCTTCTCCTGTGAGCCCTCCCACACAGGCTTGGGGTTGGTGCCTGGATCTGGCCCAGGACTGGCCTGGGGAGGGTGTCCATTCCTGGAATGTCCTCATGTCTGAGTGTGTAGTGAGGGTCCTCGGTGGGCCACTTGGCATGTTGAGTTTGATCCAGGCCAAGAGGGCCTCTGGGCTCTGGGGTGGATGGGTTGACCAGGTGGGTCCCAGGGATGTGGACACATGTGTCCACCCCTCTTCCTTGTAGGTACTTTCCAAAATCAAATTCACTCAGCTACCCCTGAAGGGAAGCCCCTCCTGCCTTCCTGGAACCACAGGGCAGGACCCCAACCTGCTTTGGGCAATGCTTGGGGAACAGTAGTTGAGGGGTGTCGGGTGCTGTGGGGTGTGGAATTCGTGTGGTGTGGGTGATGTGGAGCTCACGGTGGCAAATGGGTGGTGTGGCCAGGTGGCCCAATGGCCACAGGGTGGGGGTAGTCTAGCTCAGGGTGGCCAGCCCCACCTTCGACTTGCCCCTTTCCACCCAGGGGGACTCACAGGGTCCTTGCAGAGTGTGGTCTCTGTGCCTTCTAGCCCTGACCCCCACGTATTCTGAGGGAGGGATCATCCCAAGCTGCTGGCTGGATGCCAGAAGAAGGTGTCCTTGGATCCCTCCTGGTCTTGGGAGGGCCGGCAGAGGTGACCCTTGGAGAGAGGTCTGGCTGTGATTTGGACGGCTTTCGCCTCTGGCTTTCACGCTCTGATGGACTTGGACAGGGACCTGGTGGTGGTGACATCTGCTGTGTTGGGGAATCATAAGGGCTGTGGGCCACCCCTGATCTTGTCGCCCCAGCGTGTTTGTGTTCCGGCTGCCCCGCTGAGTCACTGTACCCAGGGGATGCAGCCTCTCTCCAAATGATGGGGATAACATCATGGGCTTGGGCTATGGGGATGGGGTGTGGATGGGCGCTGTGTTGCTGTGGTTGTAATGAGCATTTGCACCCAGAACAGTAAATCCCACAGTGACACAGACCCACCTCAAACTCCTCCGAGGGGCAGGGTCGGCGGGAAACTGGGATGTCGGGGCTGAGCTGTGGATGGAGGCAGAACCCCAGGGAGGCTGTGGGGTGCTCAGCATGCAGGCGTCCTGCTGGGAGCACAGGGAGACCCCCCCGGCAGGTGCCAAGCCCAGCTCTGTCCTGAGGCTCCGTGGCTGCGTCAGGCTGGTGTCTGTGCCCATTTGGGAGTCAACCCCACTGTGACAGCTCTGGATGATAAATTGTCCCCACTCCCTGGATGGGTCACCTTGGGGCCAGAAGGTGCCTCCCACCCAGGAGGCCAGAGGTGGCAGCAGGCAGGAGTCATTATTCTCGATGCCCAAGCCCTGGGACTCTGGGTCCAGATTGTGCTCCGGGTCTTGTGAGGGCGACCGAGAGAAGGCAGCAGCCTTGGAACCATCTGGACATGGGCCTCTGGCTCTGCCTCGGGCTGAGCATGGCCTCACTGGCCACCTCCCTTCCCCTCTCCCTGTGGGCTCTGTCCTGTCTGAAACCTGCGTGGCTTTCACTTCTGTGGTGACAGGAGAGCTCAGTGATTCTCCGAGAGGGCCTGCTCCTCCCTGGATGCAGCTCAGGCCTATCGGTTCCAGCAGGGCCTGAGGCAGGTGCAGGGCAGGAGGATCAGGTGCAGGGGAGGAGGAGCCGGTAGGGAAGCCCAGGTGACTCTCCCGCCCAACCTCCATCCCCTCTGCTCCACCTGTCTGGGGTCCCTGCTGGACATCCAGAGACCCTGTGAGGTGAAGTTTGCTGGGGCAGCACAGGGCCCTGCCTTCCCGAGCACACGCCTGTCCTGAGCCCTCGCGGCTCCAGGCCTGGAGCTTGGCTGAGTCTGAGCCTCTTCAGGCCCCTCAGTGGCCTCTGGGCCTTGAGTCCATGGTGACTGTGGGTGACTGACCCTCATGAGGCCCAGCAGCTCTGGTTGGTTCAGGGGTGTCTCCCTCTGGAGCAGGAACCCTGGTCCATATCGTGTCCCCCCAGAAGCAGCCTGAGCTTCCAGAGAGTGCCAGCACCTGTGGTGGATGCCCGGGGCAGGTTAGACGTTTGTTTTTCTCAACTTCCCAAGGAGATGCTGGTCCTGGAGGGCTGGCCCTTTGCTGGGACCCATGCCCTGCCGGCCCTTGTCCCCAAGGGTTCTCAGGCCTGGGGAGTGCGTCTTCCCTGGGATCCTACCTCCTCTGTGCTTCAGTGTCCCTGCCCACGGCCATGCTGTGTCTTTGTTCTTTGGTCTCAGTGGGCAACCCAGCCCCTGGGACCCTGACCCATGTCCCCTGGGTGGCAGGTGGCAGGTAGTGGTGGCTGCATTGAGCCGGGCCCAGTTCCACAGGGGCAGAAGCTGTGGGTCCAGAACCTGTTGGCCTTCCCAGAACCTCAGGTGATAACATTTTAAAGATATATTTACATCAGGTTTAAAAAAATCTCATTAAAAATGTAGTGTTTGCAGGTGGTGACGACGTGAGGCGGTTAAGCATGGGAGGGCCCTCTGCTCTCCTCGAGCCACCCGGACCCTCCCCAGAGATCTCAGCCCCTCATGGTCTTCTGGGTCCTTCCTGGGATTCCCTGTCACAGCCCCTGTCCCCCTCCTCCTGTTCACTTCCTTATGGGGCGGTGGGAGGTCCCCTTGGCTTCTCTGGGTCTCCTTCAGTTACAGTCACTGAGCTGCCCTCTGACCCTGGGAGAGATTTCTGGTCAGGAGTCAGGTGTGTTGCATGGGGACGGACACGGTGGCCCTGGGGACTTGTGTCAGGCGGAGGTTTTGGATGGGGCCTGTGTCACTGTGGGTATAGCAGCTCCTACTATAGTAACCATCACGGTGACACAGGCCCCCACAAAATCCTCCGCCTGGCCCTGTGCCCTCTCCGCCTCGTTAGCTCAGCCCGGCTCTGTGGGAACAGCCTGTGTTTCCGGTGGTTTCTGCTCTGAACCTCGAGGTGAGTGGGGACGACCAACCCGAGCCTCTGTGGGCCCAGGGGCGCCGCTGCACACGGCCTCCTGCGTTTGCTGGCTGGCAGCCCTGGGGCACAGCTCACCTACACATGCTTTGGGTGTGTGATCATGGGGTCAGTGTGGTCGTCTCAGAATCCTTTGAAGCCCCCAGCCGCAAGTGAGGGCTGTGTTGGACACAAGCCACGGCTGAGTGGTTGGGAGCGGCCCTGGAGGCTGAGCGTTTGGGTTCTGAGCCTTGAGAGCCGCCCCTCCTGGCCTTGAGGCCAAGCTGATTCCAACATGTTTTTGCTGCCGGGTCTGTCACTGTGGTAGTTATAGTTGTAGTAACACAGTAGGAAGGTCCCCGACAAAAAGCCCTGCAAGTGACCAGAAGGCCCCTCCCTGCTGGAGGCCCCAGGTCCCTGACTGAAGGGCTGGGAGAAAACAAGCTTCCAGGGGAGTGGGCCCAGGGGCCCTGGGTGGCACCCCGAGTGCTTTTAGGGTCCCAGCAGCGCTGTGCTTAGGGGGCTGCCCCAGACGGTGGCCCCGTCTCCTTCAAGTGGTCCCACATAGGCTCGGGGTTGGTCTTGTTCTGGCCCAGGACTGGCCTTGGGAGTGTGTCAGTCCTGGAAGCTCCTCATGTCTGAGTGTGCCTTGAGGGTCCTTGGTGGGCCCCCCAGCTTGTTGGGTCTGAGCCAGGCCAAGAGAGCTGCTGGGCTCTGGGTGGACAGTCCAACCAGATGGGTCCCAGGGACATGGGAACATGTGTCCACCCCTCTTGCTCAAAGGAACGTTTCCAAAATCAAATTGAATCCACTGCCCATGAAAGGGAGCCCCTCCCTGCTTCCTGGGACCCTAAGGCTGCACCCCAGCCTGCTTTGGGTAACACTTGGGGAACGGGAGTTGAGGGGTGTTGGGTGCTGTGGGGTGAGAGGTTCGTGTGGTGTGGGCGATGTGGAGCACACAGCGGCGTGGGAAATGGGCGATGTGGCCAGCTGGCCCAGTGACCACAGGGAGGGCCGGGTTGGTTGCAGTTCATGGTGTCCAGACCCCCTTCATATTGTTCCTGTCCAGCCCGGGGGACTGACAGGTCCTCTCAGAGAGGGATCGCTGTGGTTCCAGCCCTGGCCCCCACGTGTCCCGAGGGAGAGCTTCACAAGCTGCTGCTGGGACCCCAGAGGACGGTGTCTGTGGGGCCCCCCTGGTCTTGGGAGTGCCCGCAGGGGTGCCCCTTGGAAGGATGTCTGGCTGAGATCTGGGCGGCTTTGGCCCGTTGCTTTCACGATCTGATGAACTAGGACAGGAACCTGGCGGTGGTGACATCTGCAGTGTTGGGGAAGCAGTGGTGTTAGTGGGCCACCCTGTGCCTGTTGCCTTAGCAGGTGTGGGTTCCGGCTCTACCACTGAGTCATTGTACCCAGGGGATGCAGCCTCATTCAAAATCCTGGGACGGTGTCACTGCCTCTGGAGGGCAGTGACGGGGTTTTTCCTGGATGCTGTGAGGGTATGGTTGATACAATCATATGCAGAAAAGTAATACCACAGTGACACAGACCTACCTCCAAATCCCTCGGAGGGATGGGGTGGATGGGAACCTGCGATGTAGAGACTGAGCTGTGGATGGGGGCAGAGCCCCAGGGAGGCTGTGGGCGGGCTAGGTATGAGGGTGTCCTTCTGGGAGCATGGGGAGTCCCCTCTTGGCCGGTGGACCGCAGCTCCGCCCAGCTCTGTCTTGAGGCTCTGTGGCTGCATCGGGCTGGTGTCTGTGCCCATTTGGGAGCCAAGAACTCTGTGATGACCTCTGGGTTGATAAATTTCCCCCACACCCAGGATGGGTCTCTTTGGGGCCAGTGGGTGAATTCTACCCAGGATTCCAGAGGTTGGAACTGTCAGGAGTCATTATTCTTGATGCCACTGACCCTGGGACTCTGAGTCCAGATTGTGCTCTGGTCCTGTGAGGGCGACTGAGAGAACGGCAGCTGCCTTGGCCCCACCTGGACACGGACTTCTAGTTCTGCCTGGCACCGAGCATGGCATCAATGGCCATCTCCCTTCTCATCCCTCTGTGGGCTCTGTCCTGTCTAAAGCCTGTGTGGCATTAAAGGCCATGGGGACAGGAGAGCTCAGTGATTCTCTGGGAGAGCCTGCTCCTTCCTGGCTGCAGCCTCAGTCTTATCGGTTCCAGCAGGGCCTGAGGCAGGTGCAGGGGAGGAGGAGCAGGTGCAGGGGAGGAGGATCAGGTTCAGGGGAGGAGGAGCAGGTGCAGGGGAGGAGGATCAGGTTCAGGGGAGGAGGAGCAGGTGCAGGGGAGGAGGAGCAGGTGCAGGGGAGGAGGAGCAGGTGCAGGGGAGGAGGAGCAGGTGCAGGGGAGGAGATGCAGGTGCAGGGGAGGAGGAGCAGGTGCAGGGGAGGAGGAGCAGGTGCAGGGGAGGAGGATCAAGTTCAGGGGAGGAGGAGCAGGTGCAGGGGAGGAGGAGCAGGTGCAGGGGAGGAGGAGCAGGTGCAGGGGAGGAGGAGCGGGTGCAGGGGAGGAGGAGCGGGTGCAGGGGAGGAGATGCAGGTGCAGGGGAGGAGATGCAGGTGTGTAGAGGCCCAGGTGCCTCTCCTCTCCAACCCCCCCGCCCCCCCAACTCCTCTGCTCAGCCTGTCTAGTGTCCCTGCTGGAACATCCAGAGCCCCTGTGAGGTGACGTTTGCTGGGAGAGCACAGGGTCCTGCCTTTCCGAGCACACGTCCCTCCTGAGCCCTTGCTGCTCCAGGCCTGGAACTCAGCTGAATCTGAGCCTCTTCAGACCCCTCAGTGTCCTCTGGGCCTCGAGTCCATGGTGACTTTGGGTGACTGACCCTCACTGTGCCCAGCAGCTCTGGTTTGTTCAGGGGCGTCTCCCTCTGGAGCAGGGACCCTGGTCCGTATCTAGTCCCCACTCAGAACAACCTGGAGCTTTTAGAGAGTGCTGGCACCTGTCAGGGATGCCCAGGCCAGTGTTGGCATTTGCTTTTCTCAACTTCCCCAGGAGATCCTGGAACCAGAGGGCTGGGTGTTGCTGGGACCCTCATCTGCTGGCCCGTGTCCCCGAGGTTCCTTGGGCCTGGGGAACAAGTCTTCCCTAGAATTCTGCCTCCTCTGCACCTCTGTGCCCCTGCACAGGACCGTGCTGTGTCTTTGCTCTTTGAACTCAGTGTGTGGCCCTTCCCCTGGGACCTTGGCCCACGTCATCTGGGTGGCAGGTGGCAGGTGGTGGTGGTTGCGTTACTCCTGGGCCCAGCCCTGCAGGGGAGAAGCTGCAGACTCAGGACCTGATGCCCTTCAGGCATTGCCGGGAGGTATGATTTAAAGATAAATTTATATCCGATATGAAAAACAGGACTTTACAAGTGTCGTGTCTGCACGTGGTGACTATGTGAGCAAACAAAGCATGAGGGGGCCGCTCTCCTTCCCTCTGCTCTCCTCACACCCCTCTGAGCCCTCCCCAGAGCCTCAGCCCCTCATGGTCTTCTGGGTCCCTCCTGGGATTCCCTGTCCCAGCCCATGTCCCCCTGCCTCCTGTCCACCTCCTCATGGGGTGGCGGGAGGTCCCCTTGGCTTCTCTGGGTCTCCTTCTGTTACAGTCACTGAGCTGCCCTCTGACCCCGGGAGAGATTTCTGGTCAGGAATCGGGTGTGTTTGCACGGGGACGGACACGGTGGCTCCGGGGACGTGTGTTGGGCTGACGTTTTGGATGGGGGCTGTGTCACTGTGTGTATAGTAGTAAGTATCATCATAGTCATCATCACGGTGACACAGGCCCCCACAAAATCCTCCGCCTGGCCCTGTGTCCTCTCCCTTCTGTTGGCTCAGGCAGGCTCTGTGGGAACAGCCTGAGTTTCCGGTGGTTACTGTTCTGAACATCTGGGGTGAGTGGGGAAGACCGTCGGAGCCTCTGTGGGTCCAGGGGCAGCTCTGCACACGGCCTCCTGCATTCGCTGGCTGGCAGCCCCGGGCACAGCCCTGTGTGGGAGGATGAGGAGCACCGGCTCCCAGCGCAGGCAGCCCTGGATCCCCTGCGGCCCGTGTGGCGGCCGGTTGCCTTGCTCGGGTTCTGGCTGTTTCTGTTCTGCTCCGGGCCTGTCTCAGGAACTGTCCCTGGTGTGGCCAATGAGGGTCTGGCTCCCCTGCCCCCATCTCGTCTCTGCTGGAATTTGCCGATGGGGTTGGTGTCCCACCCGTGAGTTTTCCTATTGACAGGGGCCTGGGATTGGCCGCCTAACTCCTGAGAGGCCGGCTCCCCGCAGTGAGCACCAGGAGACCCCCAGCTCGTCTCTCCGCGCCCGGCTCGCAGGGCTGCCCCCACATTCACAGGTGTCTCCCTAGTTGGGGGGTCTCTGAGCTGAGCTTCCCAGACACTCTCGTTCCCCGGCTCCGAGTGAGTGTGGACCTCCTTCCCAGAAACTCTCACGGCCCCCCCCAGGGCCCCTGCCCGCCGAGAGCACCTGTGTGCTCAGCCAGCCTCAGCCTTTGTCCTGGGAGCTGGAGCCCGGGCTGTCCGCTGTCCACTGTGCTGCCCTCCCAAGGGGCAGGGTGTCCCAGAGTGGCTGCAGTGAGGTCTACTGCCTGGACGGCTCTGTCTGCCTATCCCACAGGATTCCAGAGCCCCCTCCGTGTCCAGTGTCTCAGGGCCGTGACAGGTGGGCTGGGTCAACTTCACAGGGCCCATGATGTGGATGCCCAGGTGAGTCTGGTGCTCAACCTAGAGCATGAGAGCTGCTGTGGGCACTGGACTTGGCCTAAGGGGCTCACGGACACCTGCTTCCGCATGGGATCCAAATAGAGTGGGTGCCGAGTTCACTGGGCCCTGGTCTTCCAGGTCAGATATTCACCCAGTGAGCCTCAGGGGCCTTCACATTGGTCTAAGTGATGGAAACAGACTCATTGTCACTATTGACAGCAGGGACAGAGTGACTCCATCTGGGTTTGCACAGAGGACACAGGCGTTTTAGAGGGAGAGCGAGGGGCAGGGAGGGGCCGAGTGGGGCTCCAGTGAGGACTCAGGAAGGGTAGTCCATGAGGACGCCATGAGGCTGCTCTGTCCACTGGCCAGCAATGAAGTGTCAGTTTCTGTCCTCACAGAGACTGGGGGACCCAGGGTCCGTCCTTCCTGGTGGGTCCGTCTCTGAGGAACAGGTCCAGGTCCTGGATGGAGACGTTCCTGGGTTGTGGGGACACACGCCCCTCACAGGGCAGAGGCAGGATTCTCAGTAAATGCTCCCAGGAGGGGGGTCGGGCTGAGTCGGGTGTCGGCTGGAACAGAGGGCAAATTCTCCTGCAGCACTGGGCTGTCTCAGGCCGGGCTTTCAGGGGTCTGGGTCTTCGTGGGACGCCGGCTTGGGCTGCGAGAAGCCCTGCAGGGGTGCAGCGGTCTCTTGGTGCAGGGGTCTGGATGGAGACTCCCGGCCTGGGCTCTGGGATCTCGGTGCACTCACGCGTGCAGAGCGTGGCTGTCAGGAGAGGCCTCAGGTTCCAGCCTTCAGGCGCTCAGGTCTCTGGGAGGGGGCATTGCAGCAGGTCTGAGCTGTGGGTAAGACGGAGGAGTGGTTTGCTAAGTGTCTCCCAGGGCTGAGGGCAGGCAGGGCTGATGCTCAAGCCCTTTGGGAAAAGTGTCACCAGGATGGATGACCACTCAAGTGAGGTGTCAGTGCAGTTGAACCGTGACAGACACGTCCCAGCACTGGGGTCTCGGAGGCTGGTGCTGCTGCCACTGTGTTCCCCGGGGCAGGCGCCTGGTTAGGAGCCGGGTCCTCAGCGAGCGTTGGGCAGGAGGTGGAGGGGGCCGGCTCCTCTGAGGGGCTTTCCCTGGAGAGAAACTCACTGTGGGTGGATATCTAGCAGGGGGCGCCTCCTGGCAGTGACCTCAGCGAGACCCCTGGACCAGGAGCCTGCACAAGCCCGCTCCTGGGAGAGGCTCCTGGAGCCCTCTTGGGCCAGGTCAGGATTGGACCCACCTGCCTGGGATCCTCAGCTGACTGGGAGGTGTCCGACCCCATGACCCCTGCCCTGCCTGTCTCATTGGGTGAGCTCCTGTGCAGCCAAGCACAGGCCCAGCTCTGGCGTCTGCTTCTGTCACCCTCCCAGAGGGCCTCTGGGGTCCTGTTGGGCGCTTACCTCTGGTGGTTTTGCCCAGTACTGGCTCTGTCCTTCCTGATTCCTTTGGCTGGTGGTGTTGAGAACAGGGCAGTTTCTGCCAGCCTGCCAGGCTCTGGGCATGTGGCTGTGGGTCAGTGTGGTCACAGAGCCCTCAGAAGCCCCCAGCTGTGAGGGCTGTGCCTGGACACAAGCCCCTGGGCTAAGTGGCTGGGAGCAGCCCTGGAGGCCGAGGGTCTGGGTTCTGAGCCTTGAGAGCAGCCACTCCTGGCCTTGAGGTGCAGGGGTTCCCAGCAGGTTTTTTCTGCCGAATCTGTCACTGTGGTTACCCCAGCCATAGTAACACAGTAGGAAGGTCCTTGACAAAAAGCCCTGTGTGTGGCAGGCGGGCCCCTTTCTTCTGAGGGTCCCATGGGTCCAGCATGGCCCATCTACACAGGTGCCCAGTGCATCTCTCTTCTTCAGGATGGTGAGCAGTGGGTGGTCTGGCTACCACCCTCACCCCTGTCTCCCCAGGAAGGGCGTGTGTGACCCCTGCTGAAGGGATGGGCAGAGGCAAGCATCCAGGACTGGGCGCCAAGAGGCCGTGGAGAGCACGCCAGGTCCTTTTACTGTCCAGGCAGAGCTGGGCAGATGGATTTGCACCAGAGGGCCACCCTGTCTCCTGCAGGTGGTCTCACACTGGCTTGGGGTCCATGACCTGGTCTGGCTGAGGCCTGGCCTGAGTCAGGGTGTCGGTTCCTGGAAGATCCTTCTGTCCAAGACTGCAGTGAGGGTCCTCGGTGGGCTTGCCAGTAAGGTTGAGTTCGGGCCAGGCTGAAGAGGCCGCTGGGCCATGGATTCGGTCCAGCCAGGCAGTTCCCAGGGATGTGGGCACATGTGTCCACGCCTCCTCCTGGAAGGGACGTTCCCCAAATCAAATTCAATCAGCTGCCCCTGAGGGGGAGCCCCGCCCACCTTCCTGGGACCACCAGGCAGGGTCCCAACCCACTTAGGGCAACTCATGTGAAGAAGGTGGAATGGCATGTGGGGTGGTGTGGGGTGCGGGGTGGTGTGGCAGTGGGGTTCTGTGGCATGCCGTGTTCACTGGGTGTGGGGTTTTGTTGGGTACAGGGTGCTGTGGTATGGGGGATGTTGGATTGGAATTTGTGGTGTGCAGGTTGGTGTGGTGTGTTGGGTGGTAGGGGGTTTGGGATGGTGTTCTGTATGCATTGCTGTAGGGTGTGGGGTGCTGTGGGTAGTGTGTGCGGGTGCTGTGGGGGGTGTGTGGTGCGGGGCGCACAGTGGCGTTGGGTAAGTGTGATGTGACCAGATGGCCCAATGGCCACAGGGCTGGGGTAGTACCAGCTCATGGTTCCAGCCCCACCTTCCTGTTGTCCCTGTCCAGCCAGAGGGGCTCAGAGGTCCTCTCAGAGAGGGGTCTCTGTGCCTTCCAGCCTTGACCCTCATGTGTCCTGAAGGAGGGAGCTTCCCGAGCTGCTGGCTGGATCCCAGTGGACGGTGGCTTTGGGGCCCTCCTGGTCTTGGGAGGGCCCTCAGGGGTGCCCTTTGGAGGGAGGCCTGGCTGCAATCTGGGTGGCTTCGGCTCATTGACTTCACGGTCCGATGGGCTAGGACAGGAGCCTGGCGGTGGTGACTGCTGCCGTGTCAGGGAAGCTGGGGGCTGTGGGCCTTCCGTGTGCCTGTGGCCCCAGCAGGTGTGGGTTCTGGCTGCATTGCTGTGGGAGTCACCGTACCTGTGGGATGTGGCCCTGCTCAAAATCCTGGGCACAGCGTCACGGCCTCTCGAGGACAGAGATGGGGTTTTTGATGGATGCTGTGACTCTGTGGTTGTAATTACTCTATCCAGGAGAATAATACCACAGTGACACAGCCCCGCCCCGAAACCCCTCCGAGAGGTGGGGTGAGTGGGAATCCGGGTTGTAGAGGCTGACCTGTGCATGGAGGCAGAGCCCTGGGGAAGCTGTGGTTGGGCTCAGCACATGGGTGTCCTGCTGGGTGCATGACGAAACTCCCCTAGCAGGTGCACAGCTGCCACGCCCAGCGCTGTCCTGACATATCAGGCTGGCGTTTGTGCTCATTTTGCTGACCATAGTGGCTGCTGGGAACAAGGGAGCTGGCTGTCCAGCCTTTGAGCTGGAAATGTTCCCAGACTCATCTTCCAGAATGTTCTGCCTCTGTCTTTCTGTGGAGGCAGCTGCGGGTTTCTCAGGCTGGAAAGCAGCGTAGTGGTTTGTGGGTGGGTGTGCTGGTGAGCAAAGGATTCTGTGCAGACAAGAGATAGGTGGTGCTGTCGCTCATCACACCCTGTGGGTGGCCACAGGCCTGCGGTCCCTTGGGAGTAACTGATAGACAGACAGGCGTCAGCAAGTTATGGGTCCCCCACGCCACAATGCTAAACAGGAAGGGTGGAGCTCTGTGAGTGTCAGACGTGCTGTGAGGCTGGTGGGAGTGGGGTTGTCACATGGGAGCCCGAGAGTGCCTGGCTTCCTGCTCACTGTCTGCGCAGGAGCCGGGCCCTGGGGGGGAGGAGGAGGCGGCCCGGTGCACACGTGGGCTCCCGTGTCACTGCGCTGCAGGCGTGGGACACCCGTGCATCTCTGGGCTGCAGGATGGGGAACTGACCAGTGGCCCGGCCCAGCAGGCTGACCCTTTGGAAAGGACCTCTTTTGGGGGCATGGTGTCGCCAGCTCCCTCCTGGGACTTAGAGGTGATATTGTGACACTGAGGACATGCTGCGCCTGTCACCCTCGCTGCTGGGAGCTCTTGGCAGGAGGTCTGCGCAGCTGCGCTGAAGAGCGTCCCTGCAGACACTGACCCAGGCAGGGTGAGGCACCTGCCACTGTCTCTAGAGCGTGAGACGACAGCCTCTCTGCACAGACTGGGCAGGGCTGCGGGCGTGCAGCCCTTCTGCGGACTCGGCGGGGGCACAGGTGTGTGGAGAGAGGCCGGGACACACATGGGGCCCACGGCGGATTGACTGGATTGGGACTTCGGTTCATGAAGGGAGTCCTGCCCTTTCTGGTGAGACAGCCACAGGCCATCTTTTGCTGCGTGCTGGATGAGCTACAAACCGTCCCTCGTTCCTCCTTGAAGTCTCTGTCCCGAGAGCTGGACAGAAGTTGGCCTCCTAGACTTCATTTATGACTTTGGCTCTTTGCTGACGTGCAAATTAGCCCGCGTGTCTCTGTCTGGGGGCTTGGGATCATGATAAAGTTAACGTTCCTGGGATTGTCACTGCTCCCGCTGCAGTGACCAGTCTGTGAAAGTCTGAAAGCTCCCATGGAGGCCCCCTGGGCCCCAGTCGAATGAACAGGTAAGTTACTGAATAATCTTAGTGCTTTCTTGAGGATCCTTCCAATTGCGATTTCTGCTGTTCCTTGAGTCAGTTCAGTTATTTTATCGTTAGAAAGAGAAATTCCAGAGTGGCAGCACTGACACTGTCATTGTTTTGTGCTAACAACCACATCCTGTGTCTGCTCTGCCCTCCCAGCTCGAGTCCTGCTGTGGTTAAATGAGGCAGCGTGTCCAGAGCACTGGGATCGCGGCCGCCATGTGGGCACGGTGGCCGCTGGACAGAGAGCCCCAGGAAGGAAGCAGCGTCCCTGCAGGAGCGCTGAGAAGAGAGGTGGACGCACCTGCTGCCAGTGGACCACGGTGGGCCTTCGCCTGGGAGCACCACCTTGTGGGGACCGCGGGAACAGGACCGGGGGCACGTCACCTCCAGCTCGAGGGTGTCATGCTGTGTTCTGCTCCTGGGCTCAGAGGGTCAGCGGTGCGGCTGTGAATTTCCTGGCTGGGCATCGGCTCCACAAGCCTGGGTGCCTTTCGGGGGCGGGCGCACCTCCCCGACGGGGAGCCGGGGGTGGGGGCTGACAAGTCAGGTGCAGCAGACGAGGGGCGTTCTGGGTGGAGGAACGTGGTGGCAATAATCTCACAAGAACAGCTTGCGTGGGCTGAGGGCTTGGTGCAGGCTGGACACCGCACTCTGAAGCACACCATTTCATCTGGTCCTGAGTGCTGATCCACGGGGGCCATAATCATCATCATCATCATCATCATCATCAGCATCACCATCATCAGCATCACCATCATCATCATCATCAGCATCACCATCATCATCATCATCATCTTCATCTTCCCACTGTGTGGACAGACAGCCTGAGGCACAGGCAGTGAAGGAACCGGCATGAGACCACCTGCTGGTGGCAGAGCCAGGTTTCTCTGGAAGGAGGATGTTGTGTGTAGGTGACACGGCAGGTGGATGGTTAGAGCTCGCCCTGACAGGCGATGGAGCAGCGTTTGGGTCTGGCTGACCATGTGTGGACAGTGGGAAGAGGCTCGTGGAGTCCAGGGCAGGGGTTCACAGTGTGTTCAGGCTCAGAGTGTGGACGCTGGAGCTTTGGGTCTGCCCTAGTCCCTGAGTCCTGGGTCTGGACGGTGCCATGCTGGACGGAGGATGCACCATGTCCTGCCGTCTGTGCCCAGTGGTGTGACTGTGGGAACAGCACAGGTGTCTATCTGCCACCTGTGGGGCTGGTGTCCACTCGTCCATAGGCCTCCCTGTTGGGACGACCACGGGGGTTTGGGGAGAACGGACTTCTGCCCTCATCTCCTGCAGGTCACCTCCAGAGCCACAAGGGGACCACTCCCTTGGCCCTAGGCTGAGTGGCGTGGCCAGTCCTGGCAGCCCCAGTGCAGAGTGGACTTTCCTTCTGGGGCTGTGGCTTGATGAAGCCCTGCACCCCCCTCCAATTGTCCCTGGCAGTCCCCAGACCACAGTGACTGTGGTGACCACAGTGACCACAGTGCTGGCCCCCATAGTGGTGACAGAGTTGGCGTCTATGATGGTGAAGGGTGGCTGAGCCCAGGAGGAGGTTGCCAGCCTGTGATCAAGACAGCAAAGCCCTCCTGATTTTGAGGAGTTGTTTTTGGGGAGTGACAGGTGGACAAAATCAGGGAGCCCCTTCTGGAACATTCCTCCTCCACACTTACACTTGGACCCCAGCCTTTGTCCAATATCCCCCCTCCTCAACTACCCCCATTCACCCCTGGGGGTCTCACTTCCTGGAGCCATGGTGGAGTTGGGTAAGTATTTCTGGAACCTTCCATCTTTGAGCTTTAAAAACCTTCTGAAGATTTTAAGTGTGTTGACCCCCAGGAATTGTGGAGAAATTGAGGAGGGACACCAGCCACATGGTGAGCAGCCAGTCTGCAGAGCGCAGGGGCCGTGACGTGAGGGTTGGGGATAGCCTCTCCTGCTGGCCTCCATGGTTTGACAAACAAGAATGACCGGAACCTTCCATGGGGACTCCTGAGACACCTAGGATGGAGAGCAGGCGCATACAGCACAGATGGACACGTGCGTGTGCACACACACTCACACACACACACATGGGCACAGCATCCGCCTTAACAGGAACAGGAGAAAGTCTGAGAATAAGCACATGCCTGCGTGTCTGCTCTGTGTCCCTCACAGGGCCCCACGTCTGGACTGGGAGGCGCTTGTCCTCCCGGCTGCTGAGGACAGCGGTGCCGCACACACGACCAGCCACCCCTCTGCAGCCCCGATTGCCCTGTGATGCCTGGGGTGCCTCCCCTGGGTGTGTGTGCGGCTGCATCTCCTGTGCGTGGGGGTCCCGGCGCCCCAGAGGCTCTGCCCACCCAGTGCGTCTCCTGCCATGTCCAGGCGCTCAGGCTGGTGATCCGAGGACGTTCTCTAGTGGGGGTCTCCCAAAGAGTTGCGGTGGCCATGGACCAGCCTGGGGCTGATAAGGAGGTGAAGGTCAAGCTCACCACTGCCCTTGGCAGAGACCCCGCAAGTCAGACCCTCCCCTGGCGGGGCCACCTGCCCTGGGCCCTGGGCTCGATCGACAAGAAACTCAGCCATCCTGAGTGGGGTCTGTCACCTGACCCCTTCTCGGCAGGCTCCATGCCTGCCCCGTTGGGTCCCCCAGGACGGTCCAGGCTCACCTCCTTTGGGTCAAATAGTCCCGTCCTCAGTCTGCTTTCCTGGCCACTCGAGTTTCTGTTGGGGTGGGGGTGACATGATCCGAGAGTCCTTGCTGCCCACCTGTCTGTATTTGGCCGTGCAGGGCTCCTGTGCCCAACCCTGCTGCCCTTTCCTGACTCCAGCCACCCCCTGGCACTCAGACCTCACACATGAGCCCTTCGTTCATGACAGGCGGCCTCCTAGCGCCAGCCAAGCTCCATCCCAGGTATCTGGCAGTTTCACGGATCTTGTGAGCACCCTTGTCTGCGTGACCACTCCCGCCAGCCCTCAGCTCTCCACGACGGTGGAAGAAACAGTTCTTCCCACAAACTTTAAGAATCTATAGGTCCCTGCACCCAAGGCTCTTGACCATTTCCAACCGGGCATGGGTGGCACAGGCCACAGCTCTGCCCATGTCCCTGGACAGGATTCAGGTACAGATGTCACTTCCCAGAGCCACACCTGGCACTCCAATTACCTCCATAGTCAGGGGGAGGGGACAGCTTTCTCCCTCTCCTCTGCAGCTCGCTCCTGGCCCCATAAGTGAAGCACCGCCAGCCTCCAGCGCCCCCTCCTGGAACGTGTTGTGCCCCAGAGCCCAGCCCTGACCTGGGCCCAGAGTCAGCGTCAGCTCCATCAGGGTCTGCACTGGCTGGGAGCACAGTGGGGGCCGTGCTCTAGCTGGACATGCAGGCACAGGGGAGGATGGAGGGCGGAGAGAGGGAGGGAGGACCCTGGAGGGGATGCAGGCAGCACCTCAGATGGATCCCAGCTGACTCCAGGGGTTTCTCACAGGCTTGGTCAGTGCCCCAGTGATGTCAACGCCTGCTTGGAACAAAGACCCCAGCTCAGCCTGTGAGGCTCTCAGCCCCCAAATGTATCGTGGAAACACGTCTTACCCTGAGAGGAGGGTTCTGACCCTGAGGGGGGCATCTGACCCCTGGAGAAGGGTCCTGAGGCTGCCAAGAGCCCAGGTGGGCAGGGTGGGCCCTCTCGAGGATCTAAGGGAGAATGCGTGCCTGGCCTTTTCCAGCTTCTAGAGCCGCATCCTGCACATCCCTTGGCTCATGGCCCCCCTTCCTCCATCTTCAAAGCTGGTGGGGTAGCATCTTCTCTCTGATGCTTCCCTCTGCTCCATCCTCAGCTGGTCTTCTCTTCTGTGTCCAATCTCCCTCTGCATCCGTCCTCTGAGGACAGTTGTGATGACGTTTAGTACCCACCCACATAATCCAGGATCATCTCCCATCTCATGATCCTTAACTAAACTGCATAGGCAAAGACCCCTTTTCCACATAAGGTCACATGGTCACAGGTTCCAGCAAGAAGGACCTGGGTATCTTTTGTGGGCCACCACTCAGCCCCCTACCCCACTCAGCAAACCTTTGTGTAACATCTCCTGGGAGCCAGACTCCACCTTCCGGGACATGCTGGTGGTCGCCAGATTCTGGCAGCTTCTGCGGCTTCAATTTCAGAACCTGCGCCCTGGGACCCACCTGGCATGCCTGGGTGGAGGACAGGGAAGTGATGGAGCCTCTGTCCTGCTCAGGGCTCACTTGGCTGGGGCATTGTGGCCCAGGGTCACCCTGTTCCGCATGGCCAGCTGTCAGAAACAGCTGGTCGCCATGCCCTGGGTGCATTTGATGGCGTCTCCATCTTTCTGCTCAGTGAAAGACTTGCCCTCAGTCCCTCCACCCGGGGCCCCTGACCACTGAGCCTGCTCCTTCCAGACCCTCGTCCTGTGCCGCTACAGTCCTGGCCCCAATCCAGCTGGACACACACAGGGCTGTCCCCTGGGCTTTCTGCAGCACCAGGCAGTCCCTGGGCCTGCACAGCATGCTCCCTGTGGTGGGAAGGCGGGCCTGCAGCACACAGGCCACACCAGTGGCACTAATGCCATGCACTGGGTGGACAGGGAGGGGCCAGCCCCAGTTCGGGTCACCCGGTCCACCTGGTCATCACGTGTCTCCTCCACCTGGACACAGGCATCTTCACCCCTCCCTCTCGGAGTGGCCCACCCCCATGTCCTTCCCCAGGCTGTGCTGCAAAGCCTCCCGGGCCCAGGCCTGCATGGAGAACTCTGCTGTTAAGGGGTCCAGGAAATGCCCTGGGAGGCCACAGATGCAGCTGATGCTGTGGTGGGAGGCAGTGAAAACAGGAACCCCGGGTGATTGTTGCTGCCCTCCACACTGGCACCCACTTCCCTGGAACCTGGGACAGGGTGCAGGCTGTGCATCGTCCCTGGCCCGCAGTTCCTCGGGCCCTCGGGGACCCTTGGTCGGTCTCGGACCCAGGCAGGCCCAGTTGCTGCACCTGTCTCTGCTTTTCAGATGGACAGTTATCGTGGGCAGGTGGACACGGTCAGGCCTTCCTCAAAGCCCTTTGGCCTGTCCCGGGACCTCCTTCCTTGGCTGGACAGAGGCCCTGATAGCCCTGAGGGGTGGGCGGCATGCACCGTGGCCTGGCCCCAACGAAGGCTGCTCTCTTGCTCTGGTCAGCTCAACATTGCAGCTGTTTGGGCCCCCGGCATGTGGGCTGCCTGGGGGTGGTGAATGTGGGCCTCCAACCACACAGAGGCCCCTGACCGGGTCATGCTCCATGTGGTGGGCGGGTCCAGCTGCGTGCCTGACTCCACTTAACGGGCACCCCACATCACTGTCCCCTGCAGACGTGGCAGAGTCCAGATAAAGGGTCTGCCTGACGTCACATCTTGTCGAGGAGGGGTGCCCACCAGCCCTGCCTGGGGCCTGGGAGACCCAGGTGTGGGCTGGTCTCTGACACGGGGTGCGTTGGTTTCTCAGGATTCACCTGGAAAGTACGGACGTACTCAGAATCTTGCCCTGGGTCCAGTCGCAGCCACAGGGGTGTCCTGCAGAGCTGGGCTGGGCTGGCACTCCCAGAGGGAGCCCCTGGTGGACACCCCCTCCCACAGGGCTGGGGCAGCTGCCTCCCCAGCGCCCCCTCGCCTCACAGAGAGGACGCCACGTGGAGCCCTGGGGTGGGCGATGCTCCATGGGGTGTGTTCTGGCCTTTCCGGAGCCCTCGCCCATCTCAGAGGAGGGGCCTCCTTCATGGCTCCCCTCTGTTTGCACACGACCCCCACCCCATGAATGCAGGGACAGGCCTTCGGGGCGGTCGTCTGCTCGCCCTGCATGTCCTAACCGGCCCTTCTCCGCCTCTGGGCCCCATGTCCTGCTGGGGACACCCCGGGCTGGCAGCATGAAGGAGAGTGCAGCCAGGCCGGTGGCTCCATCCCTCTGACACGTCGCCAGCATGAGGACTGACCTCCTCTCAGCCCTCCACACAGGTGTCCTCCGTGGCCTGGGGTGGCCCCGGGGAGCAGCTTGCTCCTGTCTGTCTTGTTGAGAGAAAAGAAATGCAGCAGCTTTATCACGTGCTGGAGCCCGGAGCAGAGCCCACGTAGGGGCTGGGGAGGGCAGAGGATCTTTTGTGTGAGGGAAAAGGATCATCCTAGTCCAGACTCAGCACCCCACAGATGGGGAAACTGAGGCTCAGGGCCCTGGCTGTACAGTGACTGGAGTAGAGGCGGCTGGCGGCCCTGCGCTGCTTGGTGCTTCCCCCAACCATGGTCCCGTGTCTTGTTGCTTGGCACCTCCCAACCCTGGACCGGAACCCAGGCCCGCAGGACCCCAGGACCCAGAATTGGCTGACCAAATGACCCCAAGGCCTCCTCCAAGGTGGCCTGGGGGCTTTTTAGGAGGATGGACAGGCCGTGAGGTGGGGGCCCCAGGTGTGTGCCTGCTCTGGGGTGGCTCTCGAGGAGGCTGAGGGTTCTAGTACAGGGAAGCATGTTTGTCCAGGATCCACCTACATAAGGAACAGGTTGCTGGTGGATGCGGGCCTCTGTCCCACTCTGCCGCGGTGCGCTCTTGCCCAGCCACCTGGGTCAGTGCAGCCTGTGGCCGCAGCTGTGGCTGCCACCCACGGAGCTCAATCAAGTGGTCCCCAGAGTTGGCGGCGGGGTGGATCTAAGGCAAACAATGGGAACGCAGAGCCACCCTGACTGGGGCTCAAATGATGCTCCTCATGACTGTGCAGACTCCTCAGGTCCTCTCGCTGTCTCGGGGAGAATCTACTCGGGGAACAGTTCTCCTGAGGCCTCTTCCAGGGCTGGGCACGTGGGGTCGCGGTGTCAGCATCCTCCTTCTCCACTCGGGAAAGAGGACCATGGCCTGCACTCCTCAGAGCCCGGAACACATCATGTGCACATGAGTGTGTGTTAGTGTGAGCAAGTGTGTGTGTGTGAGTAAGTGGTTGTGTGCATAAGTGTGTGTGAGGAGTGGGTGTGTGCATGAGTGTGTGTGAGTGTGAGCAAGTGTGAGTGTTGTTCCAATTCACAATAGGTGAGATGTGGGCTCCCCAGTGGCCTCTCAGCAGCCCAGGCGCAGGGGAGCACCCTGCATCCAAAGTGACCTGGATGCTGTGTCTGTTGGCTCCGGGGTCAGCTTCCGTCCACCCTCTTGCTTCAGGGAGGCCAGGACACCCAGGGCACCCTCCGTGGAGGCTCCTGACCCAGTGTGGCTCCTCTCTGCCCACGAGGGTCATTCATGGCCACCCCGTGTCACTGCCCCGAGCCCGCCAGGCAAGGCACAACCACCAAGTGCCCTTCAATTGCAGCTCCTAAAAATGGGAGGACCCCATCTTTATGGATGTGCAGAGAGGACAGCCCCCCATGGTGCCATCTCTGACACTGAGATGGACATCTTTGGGCCCCAAGATGCTCAGGCCTCGGGATGGAGGCTTGGGGGTGATTCTCTGGCTGTGCCTTCTGGTGGTCTCTCTCCCTCCATTCTGGGGGAGTGGGGAGCGCATAGTGGGTCTCAGTAGCTCATCCCACCACTGTAGCCACCTCAGCCCTGACGCCAGGGCTCACATTTTCAAGGTGCCCTCACACCCCACCCACCCATCCATCCGGCTAAACTGGATGTGGCGTTCTCTTTATTTAAAGCTGTTCTCTTGCCTGGCTGTTAAATCAGAAAGGAGTGAGGGACAGCGATGGCGTGGCTCACAGACCCTTGGGCTTCTGCCCTTGGGCAAGATAAAGCCACAAAGTCTTGAGGAACCATTAACTCTTTTCCAAGTCCTTATGCACAGGAATTCCAGAATGGTCTACTTTTAGGAAATCTGTCTGTGTACCGTTCACAGGGTGGAGCATAAAGGAAACAGCATGGGAACGTATTCAGAATATTCAGAGAGAGTGAGCAAAGGGTTTGCAAGACTTACTGAGATATCTTTGTAATACAAGTGTGATATAGATAATTGAAAGGAAAATGTCTTCTCTTGTTGAGGTGAGAATTTGGAAGCTGTCACGCGGTGTGCCCCACGTGCCATAAGATTGTCATGCATGTTCTTTTTGTTGAGATGAAGGGGTGCGGGTGTTTCTCAACAACGGAGAGAAAATAGATTGGAAAACAGCAACCTCAGGAGCTGTGACAACAGCAGAAGATCCAGTGTTGGATGAGATGGTGGGAGGAGTATTGGGAGAAATAATGACTGAAAACCTAACAAATTTGGTGACAGACACAAACTTCCAAATCCAAGAAGGTGCGTGAAAGCCAAGAAGGGCGAACTCAAAGAAATCCATGGCCAGACACACTATAATCAAATCTTTGAAATCTAAGGACAAAATCTCGAAAGCAGCGAGAGAGGGACGAAGCATTACCTGAAGAGAGACGTCAGTTCAGCATCAGTGGATTTCTCAGCTGAGCATGGAAGCCAGAAGATGCTGCACAATATTTTTCAAGTGCTAAAAAAAGATGGAGATTCAATGCAACCAAAATCATAATCCCAATTCAATTGTGAATTCTACATCGAGCGAGAGACTATCCTTCAAGAATGAAGAGGAAATAAACACACTCGCCGATGAACAGAAGTGGAAAGAATTGCTGACAGATGCACCTGTAAAGACTGGCTAAAGGACGTTCCTCAAACAGTGGAGACTTTATAGATGAAAGGATCTTGGGGTGTCAGGAAGGAAGAAGGAACAGCGGAAAGAGCAGAAACTTACACACAGTAGACTCTCTTTTTCCTCACGGGTTTTATAAACATTATGCGATGAGTGAAAGAAAATTATAACACCATCTGATATTTAAGACAATGTTATTTGAAAGTGGGGAGGATAAAGGGACCAGATGGAGGCGAGGCTGCCACGCGTGCTGGGAAGTAGCAGAGTGGGAGTGCTGACGTCAGCAGACGGTTGCTGTGTGTTTGTCATGCTGACGGCAGGCACCGTGAAGACTCTACCAAGGATACACTCACAAGCGCTGTAAGTACTCTCAAACAAGCAAATCAGGATGGAATCCCAAAATATGTTGAGTAACCCGCAGGAAGGCAAGAAGAGAGAAAAGGAAGAATGCGAACTAGAGGAAACAAGCAGAAAACTCCCATCACAAGACGTAAGGGCTAACATATCAACAATCCCCTTAAATGATGGCCAAATACGACAGTTAAGGCAGAGACTGGCAGAAGGGATAAAAAGTAGCCTGACCATATATGGCTTCTGAGAAACTCACTTCCAATTCAGTGGTACAGGGAGAATGAGGGTGCAAGGTGGGAAAGACAGGCCACAAAAACATTAATTAAAAGTCATGAGTGGCTTATTAACATCTGATAAAGCAGACCTCAGGGCAGTGAAAATTACCAGGGACAAAGAGGGACATGACTTGATGATAAAAGGATCCATCGAGGAGGAACACATAATCATCCTAAAGTGTATGCACCAGACGACAGAGTCTCAAAATAGGTGAAACCAAAATTTTATTATCCTCCTTGTTACTAAGTTCTGATTGACGGAAACTTCTCTATGGAATGACTTCCCAATGGAAAAAAATGCATCCTGTGAAAGCCACTTGCTGTTCCCCACCTGGGTGGGGATAGCAACATTCTGCACATCAGGGACCTTTTGCTGCCACTGTGTGGTCTGAAGGAACCAGCATGTCCTCGTTTTCCAAAAGGGGCAGTGGGACTCCAGGTGAGAGCTGTTAGCTGGCAGACATGCACGTGGCGGCTTTTATATGACAGACATGAAAAGCATTTAAAATGCTCATTTATGATTACTAAGCATTCATTTGAGTCACTGGAACACACATATTTATATATCCCGGAAAAGTGTCCATCTGGGAAAAATACTATTTTGGGGGAAAAAAGGCCAGTAGACGTATCCCTCTGTCCTAGTTTATTTGTAGGGTCTGAGGTTCCTGAATTTGAGATTATTGGCAGTTTTCCTCCAATTTTAATGATGATAAGCTAATTTAAATGATGATTCAGTAGCAGAGAAATTCCTTTCTCTTTCAATAGATGTGTCCTTTGCTGAAATCTCAGTATCTATTACTTCATTATAAATCCACGCAAAGTATGTTTGAACAAACAACCCTGGAGAGACCTCACAGAACTGCAGGTGGTCACTTCACGTGACACCTGCCTCATGGTCGCATCCTCTTCTGGAGAACTTCTGCAGTATTTTCAAAACTCCCTCAGTACAACCTGTTGTTTTTTCAGCTGTCAGTCGTCTTTACAAGGATCTTACCTATCGTGTTCTTTAAATTCATTGTGCCCGTGTCAGGAAATTTAGGATATTATTGCCCACCATGTATCAATGTGGTTCAATTTCTAGCCCATCAATTCTGTTCCATGATCTCAATGACTACCACTTTGCCAAGATCACACTGTCTCATGTACTGCATGTCTATAGTAAGTTCTGGAATCTGTCTGTATCAATATTCTAACGCTGCTCTGAAGAATTGTCTTGAATAGTCTAAATTCTAAAATTTAGAATATTCTAAGTTAGAAAAAATTAGAGTAATTAGAACAGTCTAAATTCTAAAAGCAAAGTTTTAGAATTCGCTTTTAAATTTCCATAAAGTAAAAATTCTCTTGGGATTATGATTTTGGTTGCATTGAATCTATAGAACAATTTGAAGAAAATTGTCACCTTAAAACTAGAGTCTTCCAACCCATGTCCAAGACATATTTTCCACTTATTTGGGTCTTCACAAATGTCTCTAAACAATATTTTGTAGTTTTTAGTACAGAAGTCTTTCCCAATCTTTGTTAGTTATTCTTGGTATTTTATTTCTTTTAATGCTGCTGTAAATGGAATTGTTTTTTAAAGTTTTATTTTCTAATTTTTGTTGCTAGTAGAGAGACAATTGGTATTTGTACATTGACTTTCAATAAATAGCTTTCCTAAATTTATTTATCAATTCTAGTAGCTTTTAAAAATAGATTCCTTCGGATTTTCTACAAGCGTAGCCATATTATTGGTGAATGAAGAGAGTTTTACTTTTTCCTCTCCAAGCTGACTGCCGTCTTTATTTCTTCCTGTTGGGCAGGCCAGTTCCTCCAGCACCAAGCCAACCCTGGAGGAAAGCTTTCAGTATTTCACTGTTTGTATGATGATGGCTGTAATATTTTTACATACCCTTATCGCTGTAATATTTTTACATACCTTTATCAGGTACATGGATTTAATTTCCAAATTTATTTAGCTGAGAGATATCATGAAGTGGTGCTCAACTTTATTGAGTTTTTTTTCTTTCCTGAATCTACTGAACTGGTAATACATTTTTTCTTCTTTATTCTGTTAATGTGTTGAATTGTACGAATTGATTTTTTATTGAGGTGAAATTAAGATAATGTTGAATATTTTTCCCAGACAACTAAAGATAACTAAATATTCTTTTTAATTGCCATTTTTAAGATCTAGAATGCCTACCTATCAATCTGACAAAATAATTTTTAATTGTTACATTTATATTTCAATATGATTGCCTCTGTAGTTTAGCCAAGACCTCTATCGCGTCACATAACGATCATTTCTTCTAGTGGTGGGATCAATTAAGATCTAGTCTCTTAGGAAGTTTGGTGTTTATATACAGTTTTGTTGACTGTAATCACTGTACTGTGTATAAGATCTCCAGGACTTATTTATCTACTAGCTGTAAGAACGTACCCTGAAACACTATCTCTCCATTCCCCGACCGACCAGCCCCTGGTAAGCCCCATTCCACTCTTTGTTCTTCAAGTTGCTTTTTCAGATTCCACATATGACGGATACCATACACTATTTGTCTTTCTCTGACTTATCTCACTTAGCGTAATTCCCCCATGATCCATCCATGGTGTTGAAAATGGCAGGATTTCCTTGTTTCTCGTGGCTCAGTGGTATTACATTGTATATATACACCATATATTCTTTATCCATCCATCTGTTGACAGGCACTTAGGTTGTTTTCATATCTCGGCTATTGTGAATAATGGTGTAATGAACATATGGGTGCATATATCTCTTCAAAAATCTGTTTTCGTTTCCTTCGGACATATACCCAGAAGTGGGATTGCTGTATCATATGGTATTTCTATTTTCAGTTTTTTGAGGACCCTCCATACTATTCTCCACAGTGGCTGAACCAGTATAAAATCCCACCCATTGTGCACGAGGGTTCCCTTTTCTCCACCTTTGCCAACACTAGTTATCTCTTTGCTTCTTGATGGTAACCATGCTTACAAATGTGAGGTGATATCTCATTGTGGTTTTGACTTGCATTTCCCTCATGATTAGTGATGTTAAGCATATTTCATGTATCTGTTGGTCATTTCTATGTCTTCTTTAGAAAAATGTCTATTCAATTTCTCTGTCCATTTTTTAATTGGATTTTCTTGTTTTTATTGAGTTGTCCGAGTTCTTTATAAATTTTGGAGGTTAGCCCTTTATCCAATACATGGGTTGCAAATATTTTCTCCCATCCTGTAAGACTTTTCACACTGTTGATTACCTCGTTTGCAATGCAGAGGCTTTTAAGTTTGATGTAGTCCCACTTGTTGATTTTTTCTTCTGTTGTTTGTGCTTTTGGTGTCTTATCTAAAAAATCATTGCCAAGACCAATGTCAAGGAGCTTCTTCCCTTTGTTGTCTTCTAGGAGTTTCACGGTATCAGGTCTTATGTTTAAGTCTTTGATCCACCTCTAGTTAATTTTCATGAGTTGTGTAAGATAGGGGTACAATTTCATTGCTCTGCGTACGCTTATCCAGTTATACCAACACCATTTATTTTAGGATCTGTTCTTTCTTCATTGTGTGTTCTTGGCTTCCTTTGAAATATCAGTTAACTGTTTACGTTGGTGTTTAATTCTGGGCTCTCTTTTCTATTCCATTGGGCTAAGGATCAATTTTTATGCCAGTACCAACCTGTTTTGATTACCATAGCTTTGTGGTATAGTTTGAAATCAGAAAGTGTGATGCCTCTGGTTTTGTTTTTCTTTCTCATGACTCCTTTTGTTATTCAGGGTCCTCTGTGCTTCTGTAAAATGTTAGGATTGTTTTTTTATTTCTGTGAAAAATTTTATTGGAATCTTGATAAAGATTGCATTGACAGAGATTGATATAGTTGGCTTTGGGTAGCACAGACATTTTAACAATAGAAACTCTTCAAATCTGTGAACATGGAAATGTCCATCCATTTATTTGTATCTTCTTTGAATTCTTTCAATAAAGTCTTGAATTTTTCAGTGCACAGATCTTTCACTTCCTTGGTTAAATTTATTCCTGGATATTTTATTATTTTTGATGACATTGTGAGTGGGATAGTTTTCTCTATTTCTTTTCCAGATGTTTCGCTGTTAGCATATAGAGATGCAACTGATATCTGGTTGTTGAAAATATCAGACATCTGCGTATTGATTCTGCATCCTGCAGCTTTACTAAATTCGTTCTTAACTCCAACAGCTTTATGGTCGAGTCTTCGAGATTTTCAATACATGTGATCTTATCATCTGCAAATAGAGGCCATGTTTCTTCTTCCTTTCTGATTCGGGTGCCTTTTATTTCTTTCACTTGCCTGATTGCTCTGACTAGGACCTCCAGCACCATGTTGAATAGAAGTGGAGAGAATGGGCACCCTCGTATTGTTCCTGATTTTAGAGGAAAATCTCTCAGTCCTTCACTGTTGAGTATAGTGTTAGTTGTGGGTCGGTCGTACATGGCTTTTATTATGTTAAAGTGTGTTCTTTCTAGACCCAATCTGTGAGGGTTTTTATCATGAAAGAATGTTACATTTTGTTAAATGCTTTTTCTGCATCTATTGAGATAATCATATGATTTTTATCTTTCATTTTATTAATGCGCTGTGTCACATTTATTGATTTGTGTACGTTGAAGTGTCCTTGCATCCAAGCGTAAATCCCAATTGATCATGGTGGATAATCCTTTAATGAGTTATTGAACTCAGTTTGCTGATACCTTGTTGAGGATTTCTGCATCAATGGTCATCAGGGATATTGACCCATAGTCTTCTTTTCTTGTGGTGTCCGTGTCTTGCTTTGGTGTCAGGGTGATGCTGGCTTCATAGAATGAGTTTGGCAGTATTCCCTCTTCTTCAGCCTTTTGGAACATTTTGGGAAGGATTGACATTAAGTCTTTTTAAAGTGATTGGTAGAACTTGCCAGCGAAGTCATCTGGTCCTGGAGTTTTCTGTGTTGGGAGATTTTGATTACTCATTAAGTCTCCTTACTCTTTTTCGGTCTGTTCAGACTTTCTATATGTTACTGGTTCAATCTCGGTAGGTTGTATGTTTCTAGAAATTGATCTCTCTTCTAGTTATCTAATTTATTGGTGCATAATTGTTCAGAGCGTCTTTTATGATCCTATGTGTTTCTGTAGTGTCACTTGTTACTTCTACTCTTTCATTTCTGGTTGTATTTGTTTGAGTCTTCTCTCTTTTTTTCTGAGTTATTCTTGCCAACGTTTCATCAATTTTATTTTTTTAATAGTTGGATCTTAGTTTTATTGATCTTTTCTATGCTTTTTCTGGTCTCTATTTCATTTGTTTCTGCTCTAATCTTATTTCCTTCCTTCTGCTAACTTTGGGCTTAATTTGTTCTTCTTTTTCTAGTTACTTGAGGTGTAAAGTTAGGTTGTTTATCTGCAATCTTTCTAATTTCTTAATATATGCATTTGTCACTGTAAATTTCCCTCTCAGAACTGCTTTTGCAGTATCCCATAGGTTTTTGATATCTTGTGTTTCCATTTTCAGTTGTTTCAAAATGTTCTTGAATTTCCATTTTGATTTCTTCTTTGACCCATTGGTTGTTCAGGGGTGTGTTATTTAGTTTCCACATATTTGTGGATTTTCCAGCTTTCCTCATGTCGTTAATTTCTAGTTTCACGCCACTGTGTTTGGAAAAAGGTACTTGGTATAATTTCAACCTTCTTAAATTTGTTAAGATGGGTTTTGTTACCTAATATATGCTCTATCCTGGAGAATGCTCCATGTGCACTTGAGAAGAATCTGTACTCTGCTGCTATTGGATGGAATCTTATATAAATGTCTGTTAGTTCTGTTTGGTCTACTGTGTTGTTCAAGTCCAATATTTCCTTGCTGGTTTTCTGCTGGACAATCTACCCATTGCCGAAAGTGGTGTAATGAAATCCTCTACTACTGTTGTGCTGTTGTGTGTTTCTCCCTTCAGATATGTTAGTGTTTGCTTAGTGTATTTAGGTGCTCCGATGTTGGGTGTGTTTACATTTATAAATGCTATATCTTCTTGAAGAATTGATCCTATTATCATTATATAATGACGTTCTTTGTCTCTTATTACCGTTTTTGGCTTAAAGTCTATTTTGTCTGATATAAGTATAGCCACCCCTGCTTTCTCATGGTTTCTACTTGCATGGAATATCTTTTCCCATCCCTTCACTTTGAATCTATGTGTGTGTTCTTAAATCTGAAGTGGGTCTCTTGTAAACAGCATGTAGTTGGGTCTTGTTTTTTTATCCAGCCAGGCTCTCTGCTCCTTTGAGTTGGCGGATCCCATCCGTTTACATTTAGAGTGGTTATTGAGATGTAAGGACCTCCTACTGCCATCTTGCTAGTCCTTTTGGCTGTTTTGCATACTGTTGTTTCTTTCCCTCTGTTTTTGCCTGCCCTTACCCTTGTACATTGGTGATTTTCCAAGCTTGTCTGCTCTGCTTCCCCTTTTCTATCTTTGGTGGCTCTGCCCTAGGCTTTTGCCACGGGGCTTATGTAAAACATGTTATAGACAAAACAGTCCATTTTAGGCTGATAGCAACTTATCTGTGATTGCCTTTAAAGTCCCTACCCTTAAGATATCCTAATTTACCTCTTTTTTTATGGTGTGTATTTGTTAACAATTTGTAGTAGCTGTAGTTATTTTTACTGCTCTTTCCCTTTTACCTTTATACCGTAGTTGAGTGGCTAACACACCATCCTAATATGGAGTTACATTTTTCTAATTCTGACTCTTTTTGACATTTACCCAAGTGTCGTGTACTTTTGTATGTTTTTATGTCCCTGATTGACATCTTTTCATTTCAGCTTGAAGAACTCTTTCAGCATTCATCCAAGGCAGGTGTAGTGGTGGTGAACCCCCTCAGCTATTGTTTGTCTAGAAAAGACTTTATTTCTCCTTCATATCTGAAGGATAACTTGGATGGATAAAGTATTCTTGCCTGCCAGTTTTATCTTTCAACACTTTGAGTTTGTCATTCCATTCTCACCTGGCCTGAAGAGTTTCTGCTGAGAAATCTGCTCAGATCCTAATGGGGGTCCTGTGTAGGTTACTCTTTTTCTCCCCCCACCCCACCAGCTGCCTTTAAGATACTTTCTTTGTCATTTGGTTTTGATGTTTCATTTTAGTGTGTCTTGGAGAAGGTCTCTTTCATTGAGACAATAGGGGGATCTATTAATTTCGTGGACTTGCACATCTAAGTCTTTCTTCAGGTTTGAGGAGTTCTCAAGTATTATTTCTTTAAATAAACCCTCTGCCCATAGTTCATGTAGGCTCTCTTTGCTCTTTTTAAATCTTTGTTCCTTCTTCTCTCCTAACTGTTATTTTAGAATTCTTATCCTCCAAGCCATTCTTTCTTTCTTCAATCTGGTCTGCTGTGCTATAGACGTTCTCTATTGCATTCTTCATCTCATTCATTGAATTCTTCAGCTCGAGGATTTCTGTTTGGTTCTTTTGTATAATTTCAATCTCTTTGATAAAGAACTCAGTTGTCCATATATTTATTTCCTGATTTCATTGAATTGTCCTTCTGTGTTTTCTTGTAACTTGTAGAGTTTCTCTGTATTTTGAATTCTTTATCAGTTAGATTACAATATTCCAGCCTTTGAGCTCAGTTTCCTTCCTTCATTCATTGATTAAAAAGGGAGATAAAAGGAGGCAAATCTTACATCACCACATGCTAGTGTCACTTGATTAGACATTTTAGAGTAAACAATTCAGTAGCATTTAGTGCATTCAAAATGTTGTGTCACCCCACATCTATATCCTAACCTCCTTTTGTTTTTGGCATATTCTCCAATCCCTCATATAGTCATGACACAGTGTGAATTTTATGTATCGCTACATTTAATTTGCTAAGCTGCCTCTAGATTCATGAGAGAGAGTGGCCTGTAATTTTATTTGTTGTAATATCATTGACAGGTTTTATTTTACAGTTATCCTAGTCACACACAACTAGTTAAGAAGTGTCCTCTATTTCTCTAGTTTCTGAAAGAAGTTATGGAAGATGGTATTTTTTCCTTAGGTCTTTATGGATTTGGGGACTAAGTGTTGTAAAGAGGTCGAATTCCACAAATTGACATACAGTTGCAGCACTGTCCTGATCAAAGCCTCAGCACTTTTGTTGTTGTTGTTGCTGAAGTTTACAACTCGATGCCAGTTGTTTGTGAAAGTAAAAATGGCCAAAGAATAGGCAAGGCAATCTGATGAAGTTAAACAAATTTGTAGGATTTGGCCCACTTGATATCTAGAGACAGTATAGACTCGCAGTAATTAGGACAGTTTGGAATTGGTACAAAGGGAGATGAGTGAACCCCCAGCACTGAGCAGACAGGCCGGAAACAGGCGTGGCTGAAGCGATGGCTGGCTTGTGACAGTGGTGGCCGAAGTGCACCAGGAAAGTGTGACTTTTTAGGGGATAGTTCTGGGTTATTAGGATGTCTGAATTGGGAAAAATAAACTGGCTCTCTCCTGCTAATCATACTAAAAAAAAGTAATTCCAGGTGGATTGTAGATTTAAATGTGAAAACTGAAAAATTAGAACTTTACCAACAAAAATTTAATTTCCGTGCAATAAGAAAAGACGTTTTTTTTTAAAAAAAAACAGGATCTAAAACACAATACAAATGAAGGAAAAGTTGGATATTTTGGATTTTAAAGTTAAAAACTTCTGTTCATCAAATGATACTATTATGAGAATGAACTCAGAAACAAAACAGTGGACAAATTACTTTCACATATATTTATCCATCAAAACACTACTACATGCCAAAGAAAATAGACCGCACACCCAAAAAGAGCAACACCCAGTATTGATGAGGATGCAGGGTGCTTAGAACTTTCCTGTGCTTCTGGTGTGAGAGTACCTTTGGTGTGAACATTGGCAGAATTTGTTTGGCAATATCTACTAATGTTGAAAAGAACGGTACTCTGTGAGTAGAAGTCCCACTGCTGGGAATGAGCAGAAAAGGGAAATTGCCCTTTTGTAGGTCAAACACAGATAGGTACCTAAGCAGTTCAAAATTTACAAATAACTCAATTTTTGACACATGTTTACCCAACAGAATTACTTCCGTGTTCACTAGAAGACGTGACCCATTTTGTTCCTAGCAGCGTTTTGTATTAGCTGAACCCTGGACAACCCCGCGTGTCATGTCCTGGTAGAATGTTTTTAGCGCATGCATCTGTCCATAGGAACCTCACACCTTAGTGTGGATACAAGAGTATCACGGGTTTGTGATCTCATTTACTAAAGTCAAACATGAGCAGACTAACCTATGACTTTGGCGTCCAGACGTCACTCATTTGCAGCAGGGTCTGGATGGGACAAAAAGGGTTTTGGGGGCTCTGTGATATTCTGACTCTGGACCTGAGTGCTCGGAACGCAGCTGTGTGCAGGTGCTGAAACCATTGCGCTGCGCGCTCAGGACCGGCACACTTTTCTGCACCACTGGTCTCTCTCCACACAATTTTGCCTGCACAGGGTTTGATGGGTGCATAGTAACAGGAGAGCTGCTCCAAAGCTTGTCTAATAACCCCTAGAAACATAGGCCCACCAGAATATTTCTCCCCCTAGAAGTAGGATTTGAAACTTTATCATCCTGACTCCCAGGAACAAAGGTCAGGCAGAGGGAAGATGGGAGTCACCCTCATTCAGACTTTAGAGGCTGCGGTGAATCTCTTGAGATTAAAGGCAAGAAATGTCTGCCTTTGGGTCCTTAATACTTTTTGTAGAAGAATTCACACCTCTCCCTCCCCCAGCCTGCTGTTCTGACCCTTGTTTCCCTTCACTGCTTTGGCAAATGGTCTTAATTCATGGTGAGGTAGCCTGCCCTGTTGTCCACGCCGTGTAAGAGGGCAAATCATTGCTTAATTATACCTTGGAGGCTCATCTTGGGATACCATTTGGAGATGGGAATATTGATTCGCTACCGTTCATTCTTCTGGGGACAAGCCATGTTTTCCCGAATGAATAAATCCTAGTACTCGTGCTGTACGGTATCAAACCAGGAAATGGAACAGGTCTCCGTATCCTAAGGTTAAATGCGTTTCGTGGTGAGCCTCCTTGGAACCATCCTCACCTCCGTCCCGAGCCCTGATCTCCTGTGCTCTCCCTACCTCATGAGGAAGCCACGTTGATGGAGAGATGAGAAGCACGGGGCTCATCTAAACTCTCCGTAGGTCTCTGGGTGACCTGGAGCCCCACAGGGAGCCTTGAGAGCTGGTGACACAAGGAGGTCTCCATTTCCCTCCTGACCAATGGATTCCTAGTAAGAGGGCTCCATCTTGCTCTCCACCTCCTGCCCAGCCAAGCGTGGCTGTGTCCTCCTCATGTCAGGCTGGACCAGGGCTCGGGAAACTCCACCAGAGGGAACGGTGAGAGCCCAGACCACTTTTCCGCTTTCCCGTCCAATACCTACAGAGGCTGGGGTCAAAGAGAACTCAACATGTGTGGGAATGAGGCCCTAAGAATGAATAAAAGAAAAGGATAATAAATGGGTGGATTTCCTTAATCCACTGCCCAAACATTGAGAGATGGGATGACACCACGGTTTGGTTTGCTCATTAGGAACACTGTGGGCTCCTGCCCACGTTTGTCACCACGTATATGAAAAACCCTGCTCTTTTATGCTTGGAGCCGAGGAATGGTGTGTTAGAGACAGCCAGGGCACAGTCCATGGAGAATAGTTATTTCACTTTATTTTTTACTGTGAAGAGGAAACAAAGTTGGAAAAGAAATCTTTTCATGGCCTATCCCTGCACCTGCCTCTGGGGCTGCTTCTTGAAATTAGTGAGTCCTGAGTGCCCCCTGGTGGTCCTGAGCGCCCCTGGTGTCCTGAGCACCCCTGGTGTCCTGAGTGTCCCCTGGTGTCCTGAGCGCACCCTAGCGGTCATGAGCGCCCCCTGCAGCCCAGCCCCTCCTGTCTCTGTGCAGGGAGCTTTGTGTCCGGGCTCAGCCTCTCCTTGGGAGATTGAAAAAGCAGGAGGCCATCCCATAAGCAGAATCTCGTGCCGTGCTCCCACCACCGAGCCCAAATCAACACCCTGAGCAAGCCTCCTTTCCTGGCTTTGTCACAGCATTTCTGACTTGCTGAACGGTCTGCACTACCCCTTCCAGTGATTTCAGTCATGTACGTAATAAATGTTTCATATTCCCTTTGTGTATGTGTTTGTCATCAGGCTGGCCATCCATACCATGCTCTGGTGGGGGCCCCTCTGCCTTTGCATGGTCCCTTTGCCTCAACTGCTGTTGGTGCCATGAGCATGGTATCAATGACCACCACCGGGGTCTTTCCCTTCCCCTCACTGTGTCTCTTGCACAGTAGTGCACAGGGTGTCCTTGGTCTTCAGATTGTCCATTTGCAGATGCAGTGTGTTCTCTGAATCATCTCTAGAAATGTTGACCCTGCCTTTCTCAGATCCAGCATACTCTCTTGTGAGGCCACGAGCAGGGTGTCTTATGAAACCAACCCACTCTCGCCCCTTCCCTGGAACCTGGTGGACCCAGTGCCTCCAGTAGCTACTGAAGGTGAATCCAGAGGCCTCAGAGGAGAGTCTCGGAGACCCCCCGGGCTGTCTCACATCTCCCCCGGACTCCATCAGTTGTACCTCACACCTGACACCTGCAAACAGAGAGACACAGTGTTCACTTAGAATCACACAGAAGCAAAAGCAGGCAGGTGCAGAAGTCTCAGTGCTCCCCACTCCTGAAAACAACCTTGCCAAGAGATCAGGAACAAAACCCAGCTTGGCACAGAACTCATGGTGGAGCTGCTGGGTTCCTGTCCTAGACACGCAGGGTTGGGCTTCTCCCTAAGCATGCCTGGCAAGGCTCCCTCTTTTCATGAGCAGAAGGAGAGCCCAATTTGCACGTCCTTTGGATACAATGGTGCAGCTGTGACCCTGGACTGCGTGACTCACCTCCTTTTCCTACAGATGACACCAGTTGGGGTAGGGCTCAAGAACGCTGCCAACAAGGTGGGCCCTGTCCTGCCCCACCCTCCCACTCCCCCTTACCAAGACCTGGACATCTGACCCCATTCCCTTTGGTATAGGCTTTAGGAATTAGGATGTCTCCATGCTTGGGGCTTTGAGAAGGTTGCAGAGGACTGCAGAGTGCTGCCCCAGAGGCACTGTGGATGAGGGCCTCTTCTCACGCTTTCCTGCATCCCCTGTGTGACATACTGCCTTTCTGGGGCTTGGGAGTAAGAATGGGAATGGGAACAGCGTTTATATTTTTGAGCCTGAAAGATCCTCATACTTATTTTCCCCACTCAGATCTTACACAAACCTCATTTGTGTTGAAGCTCATTTGAAGTTGTGCCGCTTTGTGCCCCAGAACAGCTGTCACTCACAAGCACACAAGCTGCCTTCCCAAAGCCATTAATTCCACTTTCCTTCTCCCTGGTTAGAGTGAGAAAGGTCTGTTGCCCCAGGTCTTTCTAACTGTGAGAATTTCCATCATTTTCCTTTGTGTTTTTTTTAATTGAGGTGACACTGGTTTATATCGTTATATAAAGTTCAGGTGTACATCATTATATTCTATTTCTGTGTAGACTACATCATGTTCACCACCCCAGGACTAACTGCCGTCTGTCACTGTACACGTCCAGTCACCCCTTTGCCCTCCTCCCTCCCCTGCTCACCTCTCGTAACCACCAATCTAATCTCTGTGTCTATGTGTTTGTTTGTTGTTGTTGCCGTTTTTATCTGCTACTTGTGAGTGAAATCATGGTATTTGTCTTTCTCTCTCTGACTTACTTTGGTTAGCATAATCCCCTCAAGGTCCTTCCATGTTGTTGCAAGTGGCAAGATTTCATATTTTTTCTAGCTGTGTAATATTCCATTCTGTGTATATACTATGTCTTTATCCATTCGTCCCTTGATGGGCACTCAGGTTGTTTCCAAGTCTTGGGTATTGTGAATAGTGCTACAATGAACATAGGGTGCATATATCTTTACGTATTCATGTTTTCACGTTCTTTGTATAAATACTCATCAGTGGAATGGCTGGATCATATGGCAGTTCTTTTCTTAACTTTTTGAGAACTCTCCATGGTGTTTCCCGTAGTGGCTGGACCAGTTTACACTTCCACCAGCAGTGTATGAAAGTTCCCTTTTCTCCACACCCTCTCCAACGCTTGTTATTTTTTGTCTCATTAACTACAGCCATTCTGATGGATGTGAGGTGCTATCTCATTGTAGTTTGGTTTGCTTTTCCCTAATAATTAGTGACATTGAACATCTTTTCATGTGTCCCTTGGTTACCTTTGTATATTCTTCAGAAGAATGTTTGTTTAGATCTTTTGCCTATGATTTAATTGTTTTGTTGTTGTTGTTGTTGATCTGTATGAGTTCTTTGCAGGTTTTGGATATTAACCCCTTATCTGATATATGGTTTGCGAATATCTTCTCCCAGTTGTTAGATTACCTTTACATTTTGTTGATGGTTTCCTTTGCTGTGCAGAAGCTTTTCAGTCTGATGTAGTCCCATTTGCTAATTTTTTCTTTTGTTTCCCTTGCCTGGGGAAACATGGTATTCGAAAAGGTGCTGCTAAGACTGATGTCAAAGAGTGTACTGCCCGTGTTTCTTGCAGGATTTTTATAGGTTCAGGTCTTACATTCAAGTCTTTAATCCATTTGGAGTTAATTTTTGTGGATGGTGTAAGATAATGGCCTGCTTTCATTCTTTTGCATGTGACTGTCCAGTTTTCCCAACACCATTTATTGAAGAGACTTTCTTTTCTCCTTTGTTTAAGATTAGGTGTCCGTAGATGTGCGGGTTTATTCCTGGGCTTTCAATTCTGTTCCACTGATCTGTATGTCTGTTTTTGTGCCAGTATCATTCTGTTTTGGTTACTATGGCTTTGCAGTATATTTTGAAATCAAGGAGTGTGATGTCTCCAGCTTTGTTCTTTTTGCTCAGGATACCTCTGGCTATTCTGAGGCTTTTCTTGTTCCATTCACTATTCTTTGTTAAAGGAACATGTTGGCTCTCGGGAGCAAGATCTCTGTGTAGAACGTTGAGGGACTGACAGATGTGGGCACCAAAGCATCGCAGCAGGACACACAGGCATCTCTGTGCTGGGTCTTCCTCCGGGTCAGCCCATTCTCTGGCGGCATCTCCTTCAGGCTGCAGAATGGCCACCTGTGTCATCAGGAGCTCTTCTTCAGCTGGCAGCCCCAGTTACACAGAACCCCTCCCTCCACCTTAACACAGCAGGGGCTCCAGCGAGCTCTCCCTGGGCCCGCTTATGCACAAAGCCTCTGCTTCCTCCAAGAACACGCCCGTCAGCTGGACTTGTCCACCTGGGGTCTGAGGGAGCCCACCCACCCAGACCCGGTGTGACGAGCAGTGGCTCCCGTGGGAGACTGGGGACACTTGTGAGAAGAAGGAGGGCAGAGGTTGTGTGGCCAGATAAAACGTCTATTGCACACACACTATTAATTCATTTTACAGATGGGTTAACTGAGGCTCATTGAAGGAGCTGCATCAATCACCCACACTCTCTCAATGGATGAGTAATCTGTAAACTCACCATCTCATTCCAAATCTCATTGCGAAGTCTGTAATCACCGTCTTCAAAGTGCTTATACACTAACGACCATAAGGTCTTGCCAGCCATTGGAACTGTCTTTTGTTTCAATAAACATTTTGTGCACAGAAGTACACAGTCTCAAGCATACTTTTCAAGGAAATGTCCCCAAGTACAGCTCTTGGTGACACATGCCCATTACATGCCACTGTTGCCACATAAAGATGAGGAAACACTCTCTCCCAGGGCCCCCAGAACTCCCCTCCTGCCCACCAATCCCTACCTTCTCCCTCTTACCCTAAGAACCCACTCTCTTACTTTGTAACTGCTTACATGAGCGTTGGCTGATTCTGAACTTAAGTCAATGGGATCACATCGTGCATGTTCGATCGAGTCTGGCTTCTTCCTTCAACACTGTGTCTGGAGGACTGATCCAAGTTGTGGCCTGCGTGTGCAGCTTTTGCACCTCTCCCTATTATTTATTCTCTTTTCTGAATATACATCAGTCGATTATTCTATTCTCGGGTTGAGGGACGTGTAGCTGCTTTTCCAATTTTTGGTGAAACTGAATGGTACTTCTAAGAACTCTTTGCACAAGCCTTTGGGTGTGCATACCTGCTCATTTAAGGCCCAGGAGCGGGGTTTTGAGACATTGCATACACCAAGAATGTATAAATTAGTTGGGATTGAGAAAGTAAGAATCTGCCTGCCTTTCGTCAGGCAGGACAACAGACACAGAGAAAGACAGCAGCCACTGGGTTCACAGGGAACAGCACCCCTCCCAGGGTTTGTTGCACCTGTCAGTGTCACACCATCGTCCTCTTTGACCCTGGCAATCACAAACATTGCTGCTTAAAATTATACCCATAGGAGCAACACGTCCTTCTCTTGCCTGCAGGACCGAAGCCATGTTGGCTCAGAGACGGCTCCTGATTTCCAGTGCTGGCAGATTAGGCGTTCTGGACACCACTCCCTTCTTTTCTGAGAGATGCATTTAAATTTATACTTCTGTCTTTTCTATCAGATAAGGACACCCATTCATACATTCATTGTCTCTTCAAATATCATTAAATATATGTTCTGCCAATTTTCCTTTTTCACATATTTATTAAGGAATAGTTTATTCCAATAAAATAGCAAAGAGCTGTCACATGGCATGATAAACAGAATCCCGTTTTTGATCTTTTCTATAAACAACCGTGTTCCCTCATTTGTCAGTGATGAGAGCCACTCAAACTTTCTTTTAATCTTTCCCTTGTCTTAAGTTCTAATAAATATGTATAATATAATAGATATTTAACAAGTATGTTCATAAAATAAATATGTATGTAATAATATAACAAATATGCATATACATATTATTTTAATAAACATATATAATATATAAGTATATTAAAAGAAGTACATTTATTTAGTATAGTAAATGACATACACACACATTGAACAATATGGTTGTCAGTCCATTCCCCTTTAAAAAGTGTTCACCCTTTCTCCCTCTGATTTGATCTTATGTGAATCTCTGAATCTTCTTGGACATCTCTCCAGAGATAATGAACAGAAGTTTCTCTGTGGCATGTGCCTATCAGAGAAAATTATGTTGATAGAAAATCAGACAAAAAGATTATAAGAAAAGAAGTGTTTATACCAATATTCCTTATGGACACAGACACAATTCACTAGCCTTTAGGGAAATGTAAATTATGACCACGACGAGTTATTACCACACACTTATTAGAATAGCTAACATAAAAAATAGCGATAATACCACATGCTGGCGAGGATTTGGAGAAACCAGGTCTCTCATACACTGGGGGTGGGCAGCAAAGTCTTCTAGCCACTCTGGAAAACACTTAGTCAGTCTCTTATGAAGCTAAACAGACCATTACCATTTAACCCAGCAACCACACTCTTGGACATTAATTCCAGAGACATGAAGACTTATGTCCACAGAAAAGTCCATACACTGTTGTCCACAGCAGCTTTATCTGTAATAGTCCCGAACAGGAAACAACCAAGATGTCCCTCAACGGGTCAACACTTAAACACACCTTGGTGTACCCCTACCGTGGAATACTACTCAGAAATAAAAAAGAATGAACTACCGGCACACGCAACAGGCTGGGTGGATCTTGAGCACATTACGCCAAGTAAAGGAAGACAGTCCCCAAAGGTTACATACTGTATGAGTCAACTTATACAACATTCCTGAAATGATAAAATTATGCAGGTAGAGAAGAGATTAGTGGTCACCAGGGATTAAGAATGGTGGTGGGGGGAGAGGGGCAGATGTGACAGTAGAGGAGTAACGTGAGGGTGAACTTCCTGGTGACAGAACAGCTCTGCATCTTGACTGAGGTGGGGGTAACACAAATCTACACACGTGAAAAATGGCACAGAACTACACACACACGAGAAAGAATCACAACATTACTCAGATTTCCCGTCACAAGATTCCTCTGAAGAACCTGGCCGTTCTCAACTGATGCTCACTTCAGTTGATCCGGTGCCTCGAAGTTCACCACACATGTCCTGGCTTCATCCACCAGTGTACCTGAAACTTTGGTAAGAATTTAAAGTGAATATGAAATATAAATGAATAGGAATACAAAATGTTTACAGAAAAAACTAGTTGTTATACTCTCCCCACTGCCAGAGGAAATTAATAAATTATAGCAAATATTCCCTAAAATGGAATGAAACTCATTTTGGGTTGGCTTTTTAGAAAATAATGTGAGGTATACGGATGGCCAACAGGCACGTGAAAGGATGCTCAACATCATTAGATATCAGGGAAACGCAAACTAAAACTACAATGAGGCATCACCTCACTCCCTCAGAATGGCTGTAACTAACAAGACAGGAAACAGTAAGTGTTGCAGAGGGTGTGGAGAGAAGGGAACGCTTGTTCACTGCTGGTGGGAAGGCAAACTGGTGCAGCCACTGTGGAAAGCAGGATGCAGTATCCTCAGAAAATTAAGGATAGATCTACCATATGATCCAGCTATCCCACTGCTGGGTATTCATCCAAAGACCTTGAAAACACAAACGTGTAAAGATACATGCACCTCTGTGTTCACTGCAGCATTATTCACAATAACCAAGACTTGGAAGCAACCTAGGAGCCCATCAAGGGACAATCGATAAAGAAGATGTGGTATTTACACACAATGGAATACTGCTCAGCCACAAGAAATGATGAAATCCGGCCATTTGTGACAACATGGATGGACCCTGAGGGCATTACGCTAAGTGAAATAAGTCAGAGGGAGAAAGTCAAATGCCATATGATCTCACTCATAAATAGAAGATAAAAACAACAATAAAGAAACACGTAGCGGGAGGCGGAGCAAAATGGCAGGGTGAGCTGACCCGGGACTCTCTCCCCTCCAAAGTACAACAAAGGAGTGAAAAAAAAAAAAAACACCTGAATTTCAGCTAATGAACCTAATGCCAGGACTCAGAGACCGACAGTATCAAAAGACAGAAGACGGAGCCCCTACTGCCCGCCTCGGAGGAGCTGGAATGGGGTAAGAGAGAACATCGCTCCATCTCCTAGAGTCTGGGATCGCCGTGCGGGTCCAGGAAGGAGCGGGGGAGGGGCCGCGCGACCAGGGGATCCTCTGGGTCTCCTGCTGCTGGTACAGTGGAAACCCGCTGACGGGGGAAAAGCTTCTGTGTGTGGGGACCCCATAAACGCAGGGTGGGAGACCAGAGAACAGAATTGATTGAATCCAGAGCCCTGCACGAGAGAAACCGCCCCCACCCCTACCCCGGCAAAGCGCACTGGGCGCCGCCATCTTGCCCGAAGGCGGAGAGCTCAGAACATGCGGCTCTGACCCCCATCTAGTGGCGACAGGCAGTAACTGCAACCGAATTCTACCACCATGCGAAAAAACTGCTCCTCTACCATCCAGCAATTTATGAAAGCCCCAGACCAGAAGGAAAACAATAAAAACACAGAATTAAGTCCTGAGGACTTGGAAGTAGGTAAACTAAGTGATAATGCATTCAGAGCAGCTATAATCAAAAACTCAATGATGTAGAGAGAAAAATAGAGAAACAAGCTGAGTTCTGGAGTTACTTCACAAAAGAGATTGAAATTATAAAGAAGAATCAAACAGAATTACTAGAGATGAAAAACACAATGGACCAGATAATACAGAATACGGATTCCCTGAATGCCCAGGTAGACTCCATAGAAGAGCAAATTAGCATAATTGAAGATAGACAGGCTGAATTGCTCCAGACAGAGGAAGAAAGAGAACTAAGGATTAAAAGGAATGAGCAAAGTATCAGAGAGATAGCAGATTCAATGAGGAGAAAGAATTTAAGGATCATAGGAATTCCCAAGAACATGGAAAAGGAAAATGGAGCAGAAAGTGTGCTTAATGAAATTACGGAAGAGAACTTCCCAAATCTAGGGATTGAGGGAGAAATGTGTGTAGAGGAAGCTTTCAGATCTCCTAGATTTGTCAGTGCAAAAAGACCTACTGCAAGGCATATAGTAGTACAAATGGCAAAAAGGAATGACAAAGAAAGAATACTCAGGGCTCCACGACAAAAGAGAATTACCTACAAAGGAGCCCCTATCAGACTGTCAGCAGATTTCTCTGCAGAAACCTTATAAGCTAGGAGAGAATGGAGTGACATATTCAAAGCTTTAAAAGATAAAAATCTTCAGCCAAGAATACTCTATCCAGCAAGAATATCCTTCAGCTATGAGGGAGCAATTAAATCTTTTCCAGACAAACAAAAGTTAAAGGAATTGGTAACTAAAAGCCCTCCACTACAAGAAATCCTCAAGGCTCTCATACCTGAAAAAAGAAAAAAGGGAGAAAGGGGTCACAAACCACAGAGTAGGGAGACAGATAAATAGAACCAGAATAGGATAGCAAATACTCAACTATAGCATTAGGATAAAGGGAAGGAAACTACCAAAGCAAGGACGATCTTATCACTCTAACTACAAACTCATAACACAAGTTGGAACAAGAAGTGAAAATAATAATTTAGGAGGGGAAGAGAAAAGGGACTAAATTAGTCTAGGCCAAGTAAGTAAGAGACCACCAGAGAATAGACTATATTATTCACAAGATTCTAAATACAAACTTCAGGGTAGCCACTAAACTAAACAACAGAACAGAGACACAAAACATAAATAAGCAAAAATCTAAGAAACCCAGCATAAGAAATTGCAGTATCAAATGGGTAGGATAAAGCACACAGGAAGAGAAAAGCAGGAAAGCCAGATAATGAGCAACAGATTGACAGCATTAAGTCCACATGCATCAATAATCACTCTCAATGTAAACAGAATGAACTCTCCAATAAAAAGACACAGAGTGGCAAAATGGATTAAAGAACAAGATCCAACAACTTGTTGCCTCCAGGAAACACACCTCAGCCCCAAGGACAAACACAGGCTCAGAGTGAAGGGATGGAGGACCATACTTCAAGCTAATAGCAAGGAAAAAAGAGCAGGCATTGCAATTCTTATATCAGACAAAGTGGATTTCAAAATAAGACAAGTAAAGAGAGACACACAGGGACAATATATAATGATCAAAGGGACACTTCATCAAGAAGAAATAATGCTTATAAATATCTATGCACCCAACATAGGAGCACCAAGGTTCATAAAGCAACTATTAACAGACCTAAAGGAAGATGTTAAAAACAACACAATAATAGTAGGGGACCTCAACACCCCACTCACATCAATGGACATATCATCCAGACAGAAAATCAACAAGGAAATAGTGGAGCTAAATGAAAAACTAAAACAATTGGACTTAATAGACATATATAGATCACTTCACCCTAAAAAAGCAGAATACACATTCTTCTCAAGTGCACATGGAACATTCTCAAGGATAGAACATATGTTGGGAAACAAGGCAAGCCTCTACAAATTTAAAAAAATTGAAATAATAACAAGCATCTTCTCTGATCATAATGCTATAAGGCTAGAAATTAATTACAAGAAAAAAGCTGAGAAAGGCGCAAAGATGTGGAGACCAAACAATGCACTACTGAACAAGCAATGGATCATTGAAGAAATTAAAGAAGAAATCAAAAAATACCTGGAAATAATGAAAATGATAACACGCCATACCAACTCATATGGGATACAGCAAAAGCTGTATTAAGAGGAAAATTCATCGCAATACAGGCACATCTTAACAAACAAGAAAAATCCCAAATAAGCAATCTTAAACTACACCTCACTGAACTAGAGAAAAAAGAACAAATAAAGCCCAAAGCCAGCAGAAGGAGAGAAATAATAAAAATCAGAGCAGAAATAAATACTATTGACACAAAAAAGGCGGTAGAAAGGATCAATGAAACAAAGAGCTGGTTCTTTGAGAAGATAAATAAAATTGACAAACCCCTAGCCAGACTTGCAAACAGAAAAAGGGAGAAAGCTCAAATAAACAAAATCAGAAATGAACAAGGAGAAATAACAACAGACTCCACAGAAATACAACGGATTATAAGAGAATACTACGAAAAACTCTATGCTAACAGAATGGATAACCTAGAGGAAATGGATAAATTCTTGGACTCCTACAATCTCCCAAATCTCACTCAAGAAGAAGCAGACAATTTGAACAGACTAATCACAAGGAAAGAGATTGAAACAGCAATCAAAAACATCCCAAAGAATAAAACCCCAGGACCAGATGGCTTCCCTGGGGAATTCTACCAGACTTTCAGAGAGGATTTAATACCTATCCTTTTCAAGCTATTCCAAAAACTTAGGGAGGATGGAACACTTCCTAACACATTCTACGAGGCCAGCATCACGCTGATACCAAAGCCAGACAAGGACGCCACGAAAAAAGGGAACTACAGGCCAATATCACTGATGAACATAGATGCAAAAATTCTAAACAAAATTTTGGCCACCAGAATTCAGCAATTCATCAAAAGAATCATACATCATGATCAAGTGGGATTGATACCAGGGACACAGGGATGGTTCAACATCCTCAAATCAATCAACGTGATACACCACATCAACAAACTGAGGAATAAAAACCACATGATCATCTCAATAGATGCAGAGAAAGCATTTGACAAGATCCAACAGCCATTTATGATAAAAACTCTGAACAAAACGGGGATAGCAGGAAACTACCTCAACATAATAAAGGCCATATATGACAAGCCCACAGCCAACATCATACTCAATGGGCAAAAACTGAGTGCCATCCCCCTGAAAACAGGAACGAGACAAGGATGCCCTCTATCACCACTCTTATTTAACATAGTACGGAAGTCCTGGCCAGAGCAATCAGGCAAGATAAAGGAATAAAAGGAATCCAACTAGGGAGGGAAGAAGTGAAACTCTCGCTGTTTGCAGATGACATGATCTTATATATAGAAAACCCCAAAGAATCCATTGGAAAACTCTTAGAAGTAATCAACAACTACAGCAGAGTTGCAGGGTATAAAATCAATTTGCATAAGTCAGTAGCATTTCTATATTCTCATAACGAACTAACAGAAAAAGAACTCAAGAACACAATAACATTCACAGTAGCAACAAAAAGAATAAAATACCTCGGGGTAAATTTAACTAAGGAAGCGAAGGACCTATATAATGAAATTACAAGGCCTTTCTGAGGGAATTGGATGACGACATAAGGAGATGGAAAGACATTCCATGCACATGGATTGGAAGAATAAACATAGTTAAAATGTCCGTTCTACCTAAAGCAATTTACAGATTCAACACTATCCCAATCAGAATCCCAATGACATTCTTTACAGAAATTGAACAAAGAATCCTAAAATTCATATGGGGCAACAAAAGACCCCGAATTTCTAAAGCAATCCTGAGAAAAAAGAACAAAACAGGAGGCATCACAATCCCTGACTTCGAAACATACTACAAAGCTACAGTAATCAAAATAGCACTGTACTGGTACAAAAACAGGTGCACAGATCAATGGAACAGAATTGAAAGCCCAGAAATAAAACCACACATCTATGGACAGCTTATCTTTGACAAAGGAGCTGAGGGCATACAATGGAGAAAAGAAAGTCTTTTCAACAAATGGTGCTGGGAAAACTGGAAAACCACATGTAGAAGAATGAAAATTGACCATTCTTTTTCACCATTCACCAAAATAAACTCAAAATGGATCAAAGACCTAAAGGTGAGACCTGAAACCCTAGGGCTTCTAGAAGAAAACGTAGGCAGTACACTCTTTGACATCAGTATTAAAAGGACCTTTTTGGACACCATGTCTTCTCAGAGAAGGGAGACAATAGAAAGAATAAACAAATGGGACTTCATCAGACTAAAGAGTTTCTTCAAGGCAAGGGAAAACAGGATTGAAACAAATAACCCACTAACTGGGAAAAAATATTTGCAAGTCATATATCTGACAAAGGCTTAATATCCATAATATATAGAGAACTCTCACAACTCAACAACAAAAAATCAAACAACCCGATCAAAAAATGGGCTGGAGACATGAACAGACATTTCTCCAAAGAAGATATACGGATGGCCAATAGGCACATGAAAAGATGCTCATCATCGTTGATCATCAGGGAAATGCAAATCAAAACTACACTAAGATATCACCTTACACCCGTTAGAATGACAAAAATATCTAAAACTAATAGTAACAAATGTTGGAGAGGTTGTGGAGAGAATGGAACCCTCATACACTGCTGGTGGGAATGCAAACTAGTGCAGCCACTATGGAAAACAGTATGGAGATTCCTCAAAAAATTAAAAATAGAACTACCATAGGATCCAGCTATCCCACGACTGGGTATGTATCCAAAGAGCTTGAAGTCAGCAATCCCAAAAGTCCTATGCACCCCAATGTTCACTGCAGCATTATTTACAATAGCCAAGACGTGGAAGCAACCTAAGTGTCCATCAACAGATGATTGGATAAAGAAGATGTGGTATATATATACAATGGAATACTACTCAGCTGCAAAACAGAACGAAATCATCCCATTTGCAACAACATGGATGGACCTTGAGGGAATTATGTTAAGTGAAATAAGCCAGTTAGAGAAGGATGATCTCTGTATAACTCCACTCACATGAGGAATCTAAAAATGTGGACAAAGAGAACAGATTAGTGGCTACCAGGGGAAAGGTGGGGTGGGGGGTGGGCACAAAGGGTGAAGGGGTGCACCTACAACACGACTGACGGACAACAATGTACAACTGAAATTTCACAAGATTGTCACCTATCATTAACTCAATAAAAAATAAAAGAAACACGTAGCAAAGGAAACTGGACTGGTGGTTACTGGAGGGGAAGGGGGCGGCCTGAGGGGAGGGTGATTGGGCGCACGTGTGTGGTAGGGGACTGTAGCTAGTCTTGGAGTGGTGAACGTGGTGTGGTCCACACAGAATTGGAAATACAGTACGATGTCCTCCTGAAATTTACATAATGTTGCGAACCACTGTAACCACAATAAAAAAGAAAAGGAAAACAATAAGAGGGCATATAAATTTAAAATAAAAGAAACTCAACAATTTTGAGAACTAAAAGAAATGTGCTGTTTATGCTATAAAAACTACTGGTTCTTTAAGAAAAATTGTGCTTCCTTGAACCATAACTTAGAAGGAAAAGAAAAGATTTAATTATGATTTAAACTGATCGCTTAGTTACCAGGCACAAGATAAGAAGTAGGAGAGTGAAAACAGAATTTGTGTATTTTTAACAACTTACATTAGTTATAAATGCGTCTTGTAATTTTATGGAAAAATGTGGACATAACAATCCTACTGAGGATGAATCTTTCGGAAAATTGGGCTGGTTAAATTGTTTTGTTTTAAGAAAGTATTCTCAATTTTAATGCATCATAAAAATAATATTAAAGTCCTATTTGGAGCTCATTGAGCTTCTCGGATTTATAAATTCATGTCTTTTATCAATTTTGGGTAGTTTTGGACCATTATTTCTTCAAATATTCTCTCTGCCCCTTTCTCTCTCCTTTTCTTCTTTCCAAGTTTCTTTTTACTTGATTCAGTGTTCACTTAGTTGCTGCAGACCTTTGACTGTTTTCGAGTTTGAGGATGTCAGTTCTGACCGTTTCTGCTTGTTTGTGATGTTCTGGTGGGGACGAGAACTCGGAGCTGCCTTCTCCACCGTTTTCCTGCTGTCACTTCTCCTCGGTGATTCACTTTGAACAAACAGAGAATGGAAAGGGTAGATAGCAAACCACTATGGAAGACGGTGGGAGAGGCAGCAGGTGTGCCGTAGTTCATATCCTCGTTGAGCCAAGACGGAAACAGTGGTCCAGGCTGAGCAGGGACTTTGTTATATAGTAAAACGATCTTGGGTTTCAGGAAAAACAAGATTTGTGTTATCTGGAAGATCACAGGATGCGCACATCAGGAAGAGGTGGTTTTTCTGTAGGGGTAATAATAGGTGTGTTACAGGAGTCTCTGCTCAAAGTCTGACTCCAGATCCCAACTCCCAAGGTTGTTCTTTCAGAGACTCTGGGAATTCTAGTTTGAAAGAAACACACAGAATAGTGGTTGTCAGGGGCTGGGAGGAGGAGGAGGGAATGGGAGTTGGTGTTTAGTGGGTTCAGGGTTTCTTGACTGGGTAATCAAAACGCTCTGGAACTAGATAGAGGTGATGGTTGCACAACATAGTTAATGCGTTAAAAGCCACTGAACGATACACTTCAAAGTGGCTAATTTTACGTTGTGAATTTTATGTCAGTTACAAAAAGAGGCACATACAAGTTCCACAGGCGCAAAGAGGCATGAATTGAAAAGTCTCATTCCTAAAAAAGAGACTTAAGTCAGTGATAACCCAAAGCAAACTTGTTCTTTCTCCAACACATGCAAACACTTTTGATAGTCATCTTTGTTGGGGGAGCAAGCTTTTGGTAATTGTGTGCACTCTCCTCCACACACTGAAGAATATGTATTAATTTCTGTTTTAAATTAAGGGAAAACAACACAATCTCTAAAGCTCAATATTATAAAAGGGTTCCTGTGAGCTCTGTCACTGAGACTTGGAGCAAAACTAATTTAAGGCCCATCGGGAAATTCGGGAAGTTCCATCTTTGCTCGACTCTGCACCTGCTCCTGGTCTGGGCTCTGTGCTGGGGGTCCTGAGCGTCCCCTGGAGGTCGTGAGCATCTCCTGCTGCCCTGTCGCCCCCTGGTGGACCTGAGGCCCCTGCAGCCCAGCCCCTCCTGGCTCCCCGCAGGGAGGTGTGTGTCTGGGTTCGCCCTGACTTCCCTCCCTGTGTCTTGCACAGTAATACACGGCCGGGTCCTTGGCTGTCATGGAGCTCAGCTGCAGGGACAAGTGGCTCTTGGATCAGGCAGGGTTGACAGCTGACTGACCTTGGCGGGATGGTGCAGTCCCCTTTATGCCACCTGGACGTTAGTATGTCTTTCCCGGTTCCTGGAGACCTCTCCCTGGAAGCTGCCAGAGCAGGTTCCAAACAGCACTGTTGCTGGAGTAGTGTCCCCAGAGCAGCACAGATGAGGGACAGGACCAGTGTGGGCTGCACAGCCTTGGAGCCCGACTCCCGCAGCTGCACCTGCACCTGGGTCAGACACCTGGGACAGAGGAAGGAGCAAGTTTAAACACCCCGTTGCTCTGTGAACGCTGCTGTGAGCCGAGCGTCTCCATGACCCTGACCCCATGGGACACCCAGCACGGGAGGAAGACGACAGGAGACAGACATTCTGGGTCAGGAGAAGTCAGCAGGCTCTTAGCCCCTCAGCGGGGAAGCTATATTTACACAGGAAACCATGCCTGTCGTCTGCCTGGGCATCACTCACTGATAAAGGCCTGGGAGGGCACAGCCCCCTGAAGCCCGGGGCCAGCAGCTCTACAGCGGGTTTCTCCAGAGCTGTGGCCTTGGACAAGCTGGACCCAAGGCAGGGGCAGAGACGGAGGTGCTCAGAGGTGGGACCCTGGGCGTGGGCTGAGTGCAGTGCCTCCCGGAGTCCAGCATTTTGGATCTTACCTCAATTACACAGAGTGCATGCCCACATTAATTGACTGGATCCCACTCACTCATTCATTCGTTCAACAATCGCTGAGGGCCAGTTACACACCAGCACCGTTCCAGGCAGCGAGGACACTTCAGTGAACAAGTTAGATGCCACTGTCCCCATGCTCCTGGGGTCACATGCCAGGCCTTTATGAGTCAGACACCCAACACCCCACCCTCAGCCCAGGCGGACTGAGGATCCTGGAGTAAAGGAGGGGCCAGCTGGGGTCCTCAGCCCAGAGAACCCACAGTGGAAAGGAAATGCGCCTGGGTTTGCATTTTGCCTCCAAAGGGTGAGGTGCCCTCCAGCCCAGCAAAGCGACCTGTGGGCTCCTGTGGGGAGCGTCTCTCCACAGGGACCCCTGGATAGGAACAGCTAAAACACCCATGGCCCAGGATGGTGGAAATGGCCCAGCATGGGGGGTGGGGTGAGTGGGTGGGTGATCTTCCTTTTAAAACAACCCCATTGTTAATCAGAAGCGAGTGATGGCTAATGACAGAGGACCACCACACATGGGATGTCCTAGGAGAGAGTTCCTGTTTTGTGACACTTTCTGCACACATGGGTACGGGCCTGTGTGTCTCTTCTGGCACTTTCTGGGGCAGCCCCCAGCTAACCACGTCCTAGACGCCAGGGTCCTGGGGGCCTGTGGTTTCACCCTCTGCTCTTCTGCACTCGCACTGTTGTCCCCACCAGTCAGCTGTATCCATGGGCTGGGGACAGGGGGTGTGACCCTCTCGCACCACATATAAGAGCCACTGCAGATTGGCTAACTGGTGTGTGTCCCCCGTCCACTGCTGGTCCCCGGCAATGCTGGGAAGCCACTGAGAGGAGGACAAGGGGATGAGTGTCTCCCAGACTGCTCCAGTCACTGGGTGGGGAGATGGCCTCTGGAGAGGACAGAGTGACGCCCCTCAGGCGGTGGGCCCTTGGCAGGGTTTGACTGCCTCAGTGCCCACCCTGGAGAGGTGCGCCTCCGGAGGGAACACATGCAGGAGGCTGTGGGAATCCCGTCCAGATGCAGGATCCTCAAACCTAAACCAGTCCACAGCGCAATTCGCTTGAAGGAGCCGCGGTGCCACAGACCGGAGACCCTGCTGCTGGAGGCCACAGCGGCCTGGAGGCAGAGACCACCCTCATGGCAGCCCCACAGCGCCACGTCAGGAGCCTATGCCAGAGCCGCGAGGGAAGGGCTCTGAACGTGGATGGGGAAGGATGGTCCCTCATGTCACTTCTGGTGAGTGACCGGGGCTGTGCCCATCACAGATCCCACAGTGTGTGAGAAGAAGGCAGGACAGCATGTGTACCCTGCTCACAGTCACAGAGACGGGACCTGCAGGGTGGGAAAATTAACGCCCTCATCAACACCCTCATGGGGAGTTTTCCTGGTTCATTTTAAGGTCCCACTGTGGTCCCGAGAGAGAAGAAACTTTCCCATTTGAGCTCTTCATCTCTAGCCATCGTGTTTTCTCTTGGGGCACCTGCCTGTTGTGAGCCAGATGGAGGTCAGGCTTGCTTGCACGGGAGGGAGACCCTGCTGGGGTGTGGGGGGCTGACGGTGAGTCCAGCAGTGCTATGCAGGGCTGCTGTGGCAGATGAGGAACCTCCTGGCTCTCCAGTGCAGGGCTGGCTTCCTTCGGCTGTCCTTATATCCTGGGCAGCCCATTTCCTGCGCTGGGCTCTGAGGAGTTCTGAGGCAGGGGACGGGGAAGGGGGACCTAAGAGAAGTTTCTAACAGACAGAGTGAAGCGCTGCCTAGTCCCATGGAGCTTGGGAATGAAGACCTGCTGGAGAGAGGACACAAGTCTCCCCCCAGGTTCTTGCCAGGGCCCCATGGTGCTGCTTTGGAAACTGAACAAGAATCGTGGCTGTTGGGGTTGGTGCTGAGATAGCTGTCCCAGCTGAGCTGCTGTCCCGTCACTTCCGAAGCTTCATCTCATGGCCTGCTCTCAGCCACCTCAATGCCTGGCCCGGCGTGACTCCCCTGAAAGCACCCCCAGTTGGCAATGTTCACCACCCCCACCCTGCCCAGGTTGCAAGGAAAAAGTAAAATTGTCTCTATTCAGAGATTACACGATGTAGACAAAATCTCAGAGAATCTGCAAAAAAACCGCTTTCAAACTAAGTAAAAATCAAGAGTGTTTTAGTCTATATGCACCACATAATTCAGAAATGAATTTGGAAAGGAAAAAGCGTGATGCCGTAAAAAACATCCACGAAATACCTTAGAAGAAATCTTAAAAATGATGCACAAGACGTTTACCCTGGACGTTCCAAAAGATTGCTCAGAGAATAGGAATAAACGAAGAGATGGAGCATAGCCTGTGTTCATGGATTAGTAAATGCAAGGTAGGTAAGACGTCACTTCTCCCTAAGTCATAGTTTCAGTTGAATCCCACTCAAAATCCCAGCAGGTTTTGAAGTGGACAGGCTGCTTCTAAGATTTTTTGTGAAAATGCAAAGGAGCTAGAATACCAAGAATTTCCTAAGAAGAACAAATTTGGGGTAATCCCCTGGATGGAATCCAGAGATGAAGCTTCGCCTAAACCCACATGATGGAGACCATGCAGTGTTGGCACGGAGCAGACGCACGGAGCAGTGGAGCAGCACGCGGGGTCTCCCAGTGGAGCCCCCATATGCGTCGCTTATTTTGTGGCAAGGACACCATTGCAGTTCCCTAGGGAGGGCACGGCACAGCAATTCCGTGCTCATCCAGAGCAAGACGACTCGGATCTGCCCTTCTACCATACACAAGAGAAAATTTGAGATGTTTCATAGCCCTCAGTATGAAGGATACAGAAGGAAACTTCTAGAGAGAAACATAGCATATCTTCATGAACTTGGGCCTATTAGGGGAGCGCGCTGTCTGCGCCCCACGCCCCTCTGGTCCAGACCCCAGAGACAGGAGCGCGCTGGCTCGGCGAAAGCCGCCAAGAGGATGTCCCTGCCAGCTGGATGAGTGTCCCGGGGCCGCGGTCCCAAGTGACCGCGAAGGCAGCGGCGGGAAATCCCGCGCGACTCTGCTGGAGCGCTGGCGGGTGGAGTCGGCGCCTGGTCCTGGGCCGCAGCGCAGGGGCTCCTCCTGGAGGCGCTCTGGGAGAGCGCGCCTCGCCCTTCCAGCCTCTGGAGGCGCCTGTGTCTCCCGGCCGGTGGTCGTCCCTTGGCGGTGCAGCACTGGATCCCCGTCGCGTTGTCACGTCTCCTAGGTAAACTCTGACATCCCTCTTACTACAAATCGACTGATTATGTTGGGCCTGGGACAATTCAGGAAACTCTCTCCATCTCAAGATTCTTAACATGATCGCGTATGAAAAGTCCCTTTTACCTGGAATGGTCACGTACAGGTTCCCGGGGTTTGGACGTGGGCCTCTTGGGGCGCCTCCTTGTGCCTACCTCTGCAGTATGATCACAGTGGCTCCTGAGGGGAAGGAACACAGATGCCCATCTATCTGAGAATAGATAAATAAACTGTCATACGTGCTTAATAGTGAATACCACAAAGTAATTAAAAAAAGGGCAAACATCTCTAGAGGCACCGGTATGAATGCGTCCTTTGAATGAAATAAGTCAAAGACATGTAACTACAAAAGACATTTTTTCATTGATATGAAGATGCAGCAGAGGACATCCTAATAATTATGGTAGTCAGAATAGAGGATCATTAGCCAAGAGGGTAGTGGGGGTGAGTGGCAAGATGTCATGCTCCGTGGTGAGGGCTGGATTCAACACAGTGATGGGTGCTGTGGTTACCGGGGTGTTCACATATATGATTGAAAGATTAGTGCACTTTACACATGATGCTGTACACACACCTGTGTGTGTGTATTGTACCTAAATTAAAAAGTTTTTAAAAGCCCATAAAATCTGAAAAATACATAAAAAAGGGTAAAGAAAGAAAGTTAGGAGTTTGATCTGTCAAAACATTTAATAAGATAAATACACATCTAGTAGGACTCGGGGGAAAAAAAAAAGAAAGCAGAAATTGCTCATATGAGGAATGAAGAAGGGAGCATCGTATATACGCACCCCTATGCTCATGGCAGCATTATTCACAATAGCCAAACTTGGAAGCAACCTAAGTGCCCGTTGATGGAGGAATGGATAAAGAAGATGTGGTTATATATACAATGGAAGCTACTCAGCCATAAACTAAGAAGGCACCTTGCCATTTGAAACAACCTGGATGGATCATGAAGGTATTATGCTCAGTGAAATAAGTCAGAATGAAGAAGACAATTATCAAATGATTTCTCTTATGTGTGGAAGATAAACCAACAAACATAGACATGGAGAACATATTGGTGGTTACCAGAGGGAAAGAGGAGGAGGCCAAAGGGCCAAAGGGGGCATGTGGACTAGACGGACAGAAACTAGACTTTGCGTGGTGAACACCATGCAGTGTGCACAGAAGCTGAAATGTAAAGATGTGCACCTGAAATTTATATACTAATATAAATCAATGTTACCTCGATAAAAAATCAGGAGGCATTATGAAAGATCCTATGGAGATTAAGCGGAAACAGAGAGTCTAAATGAATTTAGGGAAATTATTGGAAAAATTAAATAAGTTATACTAAAACATTCACGAAACTTAATTTAGAAAAACTGACATAGGAAGCAATAAAAAATGTGAGTAGTCCAGGAGCTTTTAAAGAAATTTAATCCATAATTAGAAAATTTGCCACCAAAAAGGAACAACAAATCTTCAGTCTCAGTTTCAGTGGTGTATTCCTCCAATTATTTAAGAAATAAATAGTAGCTCTCTCATGCAACAGTCAGAGAAGAAACACTCCCTACCTTGTTCCATGACACCACTATGAACTTGACATCAAAATCTGATGAGGATGTAACAGGGAGAATAGAGTCTACCATCTGTCACAAACAGTGAGGCAGAAAAAAACTAACGCATGAAACATTGACTCAACCCACATGTTAAAAGGGAAGTATGACATGACCCAGTAGGCTTAGTTTCAGGAATACAGGGACGATTTAACATCTGAACATCAATGTCATTCACCACATTAACACGTAAAGGAGGAAAACATCTCCGTAGATGCAGAAAAATTATTTGATAAAATTCAAGATAGATTTGTGAATAAAATCCACAGCAAATTTGACTAGAAGCTAACTTCCTTTAATTTGAGAAATAATGTGAAAAGTGATCTGGATATAACATCAATTTTCTGTTTTCAATGGAGATATATTTGATATATATTTTTTTTCCTGAGGATGATTAGCCCTGAGCTATCATCTGTGCCTGTCTTCCTCCACTTCATGTGTGGGTCGCCACCACAGAATGGCTGAGGAGTGGCATAGGGCCTCGCCCAGGATCAGAACCTCTGAACCCAGGACACAGAAGTGGAATGCTGTGAAGTTAACCACTGTGCCACAGGGTCAGCCCCACAAAGACATCGTTCTTAATGGTGAAATATTGAACAGGTTCCTCTGTATATTTGATAAGGAGACGAAGACTGTCCCTCCTAGCATTCTGATTTAACATGGTTTGGACGTCTGAGCCAGAGCATACAGACATCTGGGGTCCTGGCAGGTAAACAAACGTACCTCAGAGATTGCCAGTGAAGTGACACAACTGAGAGGACAACTTCCACAGGTGTGGACAGGATAGATAGAGCAAACAAGGGATGGAATGCCCCTGAACAGCAACTGTGGGCGGCCGGGATCCCTGGATCTCTGGGGAGCTGGGTCAGGACCTCATGTCCAGAGATTTCGTGAAGACGCAGGAAGAGCCCCCACCTCCGTCTCCTTCCCGTCTGTGTTGTGCTGCTGCCTCTCTGTGGGTGAGCCCCACCTGAAGCCAGCCGGCCAGGGAAGCATAAAGGGGGCAGGGGTGAACACAAACCTAAGGTGGAAAAAATCTCAAGCGTGCCCAGTGCAAGAATGAGACAATTCCTCCCTCCCTCTCCTTGGAGAGTTTCTCAAGTGAGTCCTGTCTCTCCTTCTTTGAAGTGGGTGTAAGACTGAAAGCTAAATAAGCCTGTTTCCAGCTCTGTAACTTACCTGCAACGTTTGCTCAAGGACCTGGGAAGCAGCTCTTGGAAACAGAATCCTCTAGGAAGACAGCACCCCTGCCTCCCCGTTGCTGTGGGAGGGAGGGCCTAACTTCAGGGGCCACCTTGCTCTAAGTCGCAGTCCTGCTCCGTGTCATAAAGACATGGGAAGTTTAATTTCCTTTGGATAAAGGCAATTAGTAAACTCAGATTGCTGCCCTGATTGCGAGGTGAATGTAGGATGGATTCATTGTGACAAATCGTGCTCTGAAGGTGCTGCTTGAGGCTAGCTGCCCCTCTCTCAAAGATCTATTGACCTTGTTTGTGTGGACGGTTTTTCACTCAGAGCACATCTCTGTTCCATTATCTGCTGCTTTGCCAATACAACACTGTCTTTATTACTGCAATTGCATGTCTCAAAACTGGTAGGTGATCTGATTCCTACAACTTGTTTTTCTTCTTCAACTTTGTTTTGTATTTTACAGTTCTTTTGTCTTTTGTGCATTCAAGTTTTAAAATCAGTTGGTCCACATCTCCCAAACATCTTTCTGACATTTTGATTGATCTTATGTGAAGTTTTTGAATCAATTGGGCCAGAGAATTGAAATCTTTCCTATGATGCATCTTCTAGTCTGCGGCTCCATTGATTAGCTCGTCTCTGGCTTATTCTGTCAGCATTTCGTAAACATCAGTCTTTAAGTGCATTGCAGGTGTGGTTACATTTGTACCCAAATATTTGATTTGATTTTGGGGGGCTATTGACAATTGTATTTTAATTTTAATTTTGATTCCATTCATACATTGATAGTGTGTGAAAAGAATAACTTTTCTGTATTGACCTGTGATCTTGCTAAAGTCACAGATTTACTCTAGGTGATTTTGGGGAAGATTCCTTTGATTTTTTTCATAGATAAATGTGTCCTGTGCAGCTGGAGACACCTTGCATTTCCTTTCATATTTGTGTTATAGTCAATAGAAATAATGAGAGTGGACATCCTTGTCTTTGTCCAGATCTCAGGGGAATCATCCACGTTTTCACTGTCAAGGATGACATTAGCCATAGGTTCCCTTTATCAGATTCAGGAGCGCCCTTTTATCCCAAGTTCACAGACTGTTTTATCAGGAATGGATGCTGTGCTTAGTCAAATAGTTTTCTGTATCGATTGATACAATCAAGTGAGTTTTCTTCTTTACACAGTGTCTATGTTGGATTGAAGTGGTTGATTTAAAAACATTGAACCGGCTGTGAATTGTGGGCATGACTCCTGCTTTGCCACGGTGGCGTGTTATTTTTCTATATTGCTGAGAGGAATTGCTGACACTTTGTTAAGGATTTTAGGATCTATGCTAATAAGGGGTATCTGTAGTTCTCTTTCTTTGTGCTGGTTGTACAAAGAAGGCTAGTCTCATCAAACACATCAGAGGGTGTCTTTCTATCTCCTGGTTAATTTTTGATACTGATAATTTGTCTCTTTCCTTGTTGGTCTTGCTAGCATTTGACTAGTTTTACTGAAGTTTTCAAAGAGTTAGCTTTTGGGCTCATTCATTTTCTCTACTGTTTTTCCACTTAAAATTTCATCCATCTCTATTCATCTTAATTTTACTATTGTTTTGCCTGAGTGTCATTGATTTTGACCTTCTTTTCCAAATTTCTTAAATTGCAGCTTAGATTATCAACTTAAAGTATTTATTCTGTTTTAAAACTAGCATTTAATACATTTCCCTCTAAGTACCACTTTAGCTTAATGCCATACATTTTAATATTTTCAGGAAATTTTGCCTTCAATTTTCAAATATGGTTTCAGTTAGTTCAGAATTCTAAGTTGATGACATTTAAACTTCCCTTCAGTATTTAGAGTTGTCATCCCATTGTCTTCTGGCTTTGTGTTTTCATGTAAACTTTTGATGTTGTTATTAACTTTGTTCCTCTCTTCGTAATGTGTTTTCTTTTTCCTTGCTGATTTTACTTTTTTGTTTTGTTTCACTGTTTCCAAAAGTTTGATTTTGCTGTTCCTGGATTCAATTTTCTCTAATCCTTTTCTTCTTGGCGTACTTTGGTCATTTTAGATCTGTTTATACTCTACATAAAGTTTTGAAAATGTTTGCTCGTGATTTCTTCAAACTTTTTGTTCCTCTTCCCTCTCTCCTCTTTGTGGGAGTCCAAGTGCATGCACATATATTAGACTCCTTTTATTTTCTCTTACATTACTGACACCTGTCCTTTTGTGGACACTTTACTTGGAGCTCCATCTTGGGTGGTTTCTATTACTCTTCAAGTTTACTTATGTTTTAACCTGCAGTGTTAATCTAATTCTGTATATTTTTCATTTAGATATTGCATTTTTTTTAACCTCTAGAAGTTCCAAATTCACAATAATTCTACCAAGGTCATTTTCTGTTAGACTTTGGAAATTAATAACAGGAACCTCACCTAAGTTGGAGTCAGGAAGGCCTGTAGGGAGCTCTCGTGCACCATCTCGCATCAATAATTACTCCAAACAGGAAGATACCTATGCTGCATCTCCAGGAGGTGCGAACTTTACTGTTGAAAGAAGATTCCTGTCCCCACTGGGCAACAACCCATCCAGTGGAAACACTGCAGCTCAGCCAATGAGAAGCCATCACCACCCTGACCTTTTCTTTCCCTCCAATGAACATTCATTTAGAACAGTCGCCCGGACTCCACCTTTCTCTCTATAACAGCAAGCCCATTCCTTCCTCTCTCTGGATTTGCCCAAGGGGCACCACAGCAGGCCCACCGTGAATTGCAATCCATTGCTGATCGCAGATAAACTTAGTTTTGGCTGGGGAAAAAAAGGGCTATTTATTTGTTTAATATCAATGGATTAAAGCACTTGTGTGCTTCATTCAACAGAGGCAGACGAGAGAAGACTGGCCCATTTTCACTACTGCCTGAGGTAATTGGTTCCTGGTGCTGCAGTTACATGCTTCCAGTCACTGCCCAAGGCCTCTCCCAATTTGTGACATATGTTGCCATGTCTCCTGGAGTACAAACTGAAGGAAGTAGTAAGGACTCCTCTGACTATTTTAAATAATTGAGCAGAGGCAGTAAGCAACTTCCTCTAAGGTGTTAAAGAAGGTGCAAGACAACGTGAGAAGGACAGTGAGTCCTTGGGAGAGGACAGAGAAGAAAGCCCCAGACCAGAGTAACAGAGGACATGTGCCACCATTCATCTGTCCCCATACTCGGTGGTCCTGAGCATCCCCTGCATCCCAGCCCCTCCTGTCTCCCTGCAGGGACGCTTGTGTCTGGGCTCACACTGACTTGCCCTCTCTGTGTGTTTCTGTGAGTCTCGCACAGTAATACAAGGCTGTGTCCTCAGTGGGCACAGAGCTCAGCTGCAGGTTCACAAATGTGTCTTTGAAGATGGAGAGTCGGCTCTGAAAGGATGGGCTGAGGCGAGGCGTGAGCCACCACTGGAGCCGAGGCAGCCCATCCACTCCAGCCCCTTCCTGGAGGCTGCCGGATTCAGGCCCGAAAGTAACTGCTGATGAAGGAGATTCCAGAGACAGAGCAGGAGAGGGAGAGGGTCTGCAAAGTCTTCTCCAGTCCTGGCCTTGACTCTGGCAGCGGCACCTGGGATAGGACCCCGGGGGACAAGGAGGAAAATGGTGAGTCACAGGCAGACAGCACAGCCCACGGCCCCATTTCTGAAATCTCTGTGAGACTCCCATGGATGTGCAGCCACCAGGTGGGGACAAAACACAGAGATCTGAGGTTTTTCCCAAAGATGGGTGTGACTTTCCCAGAGGTCTTGCCAGGCCAGAGCGAGAAGCATCACAGGCTCTCTGCAGCCTGGCGTTGTGCCGTGCTGGGTCCCTGGAGGGACATTTGCAAGTGCTCTACCTGTGGCTTCAAGAGTCAGCTGGGCAGCCACTGCCGTGACTCAGGTGGACTCTGCTCTGCCTTCATGTCCTGGCCACTCATTGGCCGTGCCTCAGTGGAAGTAGATTGGGAACCTTCTTGGGAGCAAGTGAGGATGGGGAATGAGGAGAGAGACGCAGGATACAATCAGCAGAGACAGAACTCTGCATTGGAGGAGAAGCCTTCAGGAAACACTTGACAATTTTTCTTCACTTTGCGAGTTTACGAAGCAGCAGGGGAGTTGCAGTAAAGTCACAGACACCCCAACCCTAAGTCCACACACAGAGAAACTGTCTCTTCAGCCCAGGAGCAGCAGTCTCTGCACAGAAGCTGCAGGGGCTCCAAGGGTCTTTCCCCGACCCAGGCCATGGCGCTGCCTTGCCATGCCCGACCAAGACAGACCTGAGTCAGCATCGGAGGGCCACCTCGGGTGTCTCTGCAGAGCGTCTTCCTGCTGCTTCCTTAACACGTCAAGTAGAGCGAGAGCCATATCAATGCACACCTCACCTCAGCAATGGAGAGGCCAAGACATATTTTCCTGTCAAGGGAGAGACAGTGACCTTACGACAAACACATTACCTGACTACCTTTCACATTAAGGGGAAAATAAAATTGACTAAGAGGTTTTTTCAGTGGAAATTGTGCTTATTTATACGTAAATTAGTAACAAAAATAATCAGGTACTAACTGCAGTCAACGTATACAGTTTAAAGGGATATTCGATGAAGCAATTGTATGTTAATAAAAAGTGGACAACTGTCAACTCACCCTGTACATGACTGTCATGCTCCTGCTGGAGAAATCACAGCCTTCCCACAGGTGGATTTTCCCAGAGCAGCCAGTGGCCTTCTCATGCCTCAGAGCACAGCCCAGAGGGGAGGCACCCGGTATGCAAGGGTGTCTAACCTTTCTCTTCCCAAGGAATGTGTGGGCTTCCATCTAAGCCGAAGCAGAAGAGACCTTCAGCACCTGCAAAAAGAGACAAGGCTACATCAAGCAGCACCATGCTCATTGGCCACAGTGACTTGTGGGCATAGTCAACCCCTCTGCCCCAACTCAGGCTGCACAACCCCAGGCTACATGGTGAGAGAAGTAGATTCTATGGTGGGGTTGCTGCTGCCCCCATGGTAGGCCCTCCTTCCACACTGCTCCACAGGGGTCAACCATGATGATACCGCTTGATGTGAATGTAAATACCTCAGCCCTGAAATTGGTTGAAGTGATTTCCCATCCATCCACCCACCCAAACATCCATTCTGCTATCAATCCATCCACTCATTCATTCTTCTGTCTGTCTATCCTTCCATCTACCCACCTTCCCATCTCTTCTGCCATCTATATATATATTCATCCATCTGTCTATCCATCCTTCCACCTATCCATGCATTTATTCTTCCATCTCTCTTCCATCCATCCACACATCCATCCATCCACCCACCCTCACATCCATTCCTCCATCGATCCATCCACTCATTCACTCTACAATCTATCAATCCATCCAACTACTCACACATCAATTCATCCAAGCATCCACCTTCCCATCCATTCCTCTACTTTTCTATCCACCCATTCATCCACTCATATGTGCTATAAACATTTAAGAATCAGTACCATATGGCAAGTCTGATCTCAGTGTTGGGATCATGAGAGAGAACATGGATAACAGGCTCGTTTTCTTACCAATTGTAACATGGGTGGGAAGAAGACAGATGGCAAATTCGCCTGCTTGTTCAGTTTCTTGCAAGATGAAATTGGGTGATATGCTAGAGAACAATGGAGGCTTCTGTGTGGACACATGGTAATGCAGGCCTCTGTGAGGGACTGAGTCCTGCGGGAAGAGAAACAAGCAAACAACTGCAGAAAAGACAGGGAGTGAGCACACATCAGCAGAGCAGCTGGTGAAAGGTCCTTCAGGTTAGGCAAGGCTGTTATATTTTAAGCAACTGAGAATGCTACATGGAGCACAAGTCTCTTGCCTGGTTTCTCATTTTCCCTTGTGTGTACACCTGTGTGGGTTCAACAGCGATTCTGCTAAAACTAAATATGGCACTGATTTGCTATTGCCCTTATTTTTAAATAAGCGAAATGGAAAACAAAGAACCAGAGAATCCAACATCGTGCTGTAGGCTGACCCCCTCTTAGCAACTATTTTCTTTCTCAGTCTCCTCTCCACAGGGGACATTAAGTCCTCTCTCTGCCTCTCTGTCTCTCTGATCCCTTCCTGTCTCTCTCATCGTCTATCCCATCTCTCTATGTGTCTTTTTATCAGCTTATCATTTTAACAAATGCTTTCAGCTTCCGTCTACTGTGCTAAAACTATCTTTTCACTAACCAAGAAATTTTAGAAAATGTTTTGTTCACTTTATTACAAAATTCTGTGTTATTATTTTACTGCAGCATCTTCTCCATTATGGATGCAGAACTTTTGGAATTTAAAAGTGTTATTAATTGCCATTTTTTCATGATAACAATTAATGTTTCAAATATGGTTTTTATATGAGCGTGGGAATTAATGTATTTAATTACTGTGTCACAGGAATGAGGATTTTAAAGGACTCTCTTATGTCATCCTACAGAATGGATATGCCAAAATACAGCAATGACTCATATGAAAGTAGCTTTTACAGCTATCTATCCCCTTGGATGTGGATTAAGGCTGCCCCAGCTAGAGAAGCCCAAGGTGACCTGGCCTACATGCCAAACTATATGACCCGGTGGATTTTTATGGTATGAATTAGGGATGCCCCAGGGAGAGAAGACCAGGGTAGCCTCACCTACATGCCGATCTATATGACCAGATTCGTATCTAAAGTTATATGACCGCACGATAACCAGACCCCATCTGCACTGAAATCATTTAATGACTTTTTACATCATCTTTTCTTTTTCCAGTAAAAATAAGTCCTTTACCCATGTCTTATAAATTTAGCCCTAACCCCCAACTCAGGGCAGCAGCAGGAGCTCTGACTGCCCATGGGTCCTGTCCCCATGCTATTCCACACTACTCTCTAAATAAAAGAGCACTACTGCCAGATCTTGAGAGTCCAAGAAATCTTTCTTTCGACTCCTCGGCTCACCGACCCCACATTACCCTTTTCACCTTTTTTTTCTTCTAAGGACTGTTCCTTTTAATTCTTCCCAATGTGGTGGGCTATGTTGAGGGGAGGATTGTCTTTCCTGTGCCACCCATGCTGGAACGGCTGGTGGAATATTATGTAGTTTGAAACAACAAATGAGCCTGGAAGTACCAGGCAGAATTTGCTTGGGTCCAGAAGCAAAGGAAAGTAAAAAGAGCAATTGAGTTGTGAATGACACCTGAATACCCCCTGCATTTCTGAAGTGGGTTTAATAACTCAGGATGGGAGAAGCCCCAGGGCTTGTGGCTGAAGCTGAGGCCACTGCCTTAGTTGGGCTCTTCTAATTCTTTAAGCTGTGAAGGCAGGTGGTAACTGCTCACTCACCAGGAGCCATCCTGGACGTGGTGGAAAACTAAACACGGAGCCCCTGCTGTTCACGAAGCAGTCAAAGAGTTTAACTTGCCGTGTGGAACAGCAACACTGAGCTAACAAATCGCCCTTGTGGGATGCCATGAGGAGCAAGTGGAACCTGGGAGGAAGGAGCACGATACTGTCTCATACGGGGTGTCCTGACCGGGGATCACAGCTCCCGTGATGATGTCTAATTGTTGGGAACAGCATGAGATGCAAAGGAAAGGAGTGCTGTTGGCAATTGAAGACCAGTAAGAGGGAGGTGGCCCTGTAGAGATTACGGATACTTACACTTTCAATCTCGGTTTTCCTCTACCATAAGATAGATAACGTCAGTGGGTGTCAGGTAAAGCCTGAGTTACTGGTTCTGATGACCTAGAAAAGGTCAGACTAGGAAGCAAGTCAAGGAAATAAGTCAGAGGAGGGAGAGTCTTGGTGGAGTGACCTCACTTCCCACCTGATGGGAGAAATGGCAGCATCCGCATGGTGCTGAACAACACAATGGGACTGAAACAAAGGCGGAACCAGGCAGGGAGAAAGGGAGGTCCCCGAGGAAACAGGCTGTCAGGAGAGGAAGCCCCAAGCCTGACAGGAAGGCCCCTGCTCCCTAGCTTTCTGCTCTGCACCTGCTCCTGGAGATGATCCCTGTGGCCAGGGGCCCTGAGCATCCTCTGGTGGTCCTGAGCTCCCCCTGCAGCCCAGCCCCCTGTCTCCCTGCAGGGAAGTTTGTGTCTGGGCTCACATTGACTTCCCCTCACTGGATCTCGCACAGTAACATACAGCAGTGTCCTCGGTGCTCACAGAGCTCAGCTGTGGGGAGAACTGGTTCTTGGACGTGTCAGCAGCGATGGAGATGCGGCTTTGGAAAGCGGTTTGTAGCTGTGCTCCCTGTCCAGTACCCCATCCACTCCAGCCCTTTCTCAGGACGCTGACGGATCCGATTCCAGTAGTAACTGCTGGTGACAGGGTCCCCGGAGACAGTGCAGGTGAGGGAGAGGGTCTGCGAGGGCTTCACCAGTCCTGGGCCCGACTCCCGCAGCGTCAGGTCAGACAGGACCCCTGGGAACAAGGAGAGCCGTGGGAGTCTGTCCCATCCCATGGAGCACTGGGGAAATACCAAGCCCACTCTCAGTGCTGACGCAGGAAGCCCAATCAGAGCCCGGAAGCTGCAACCCGAAGGATCAGACGGTTCCCACATACCTTCCCTGCAAACCAGAGAAAGACACGTGCAATGATAAAATTAAAATCCTTTCAACACCTATAAAGGTAAAATTAACAGTGTCTACCTCCACCTGCCAAAGAAGTAGGAAGAAGTGGTACTTTACAACGAGGGGAAAGAGCAATCCACAGAAAGGGACCCGAGGCAGCGCAGGACAGAGGTGGTAGAGAAGTTAGTTGTTCTGATTGCACATCATGGATTCAAACAGCCAGAGGGTACTTTGAACATGTTGAACAGGGACATGCCTCTGCTTCCTTCTCCCATCTCCTTTCCGTGTTAACAATCAGGGATGCAGCCCTCCCCGCTCTGCCACACGAACCCCTGCTGCATTCATTCCCAGGCCCACCCACCGCCACACCCGGTGACTGTGACCTAACTCCTTCAGGTGACCCACCCAGGGGTAGGGTGCTGGCAGCCTGAGGCTGTCCTTTGTTCACGGTCAGTGTCTCTCTCTGTGGTGGGAAGTGGCCACAGCAGATGGTTGAGACCTGGCTTCCCTGAGGATCGTCCCTTTATCCACCCTCATTGACAGATGTCCCTGAGCAGGACCATGAGGCTGGCAGAGACCCAGGTCACGCTGAGGACGCCCCTCCTGCTGCTTGGGCTCTGGGCAGTGCTGGCTCCAGGCCAGTGTTCTCAAGGCCGTCCCTCGTGGCGCTACATCTCCTCCGAGGTGGTGATTCCCAGGAAGGAGTTGCAGAGCGGCAAAGGTGTGCAGATGCCAGGGTGGGTCTCCTACAGCCTGCGTTTTGGGGGCCAGAGACATGTTATCCACATGCGGCGCAAGAAACTGTTTGTGCCTAGACATCTGCTGCTGATGACTCAGGATGACCAAGGAGCCTTACAGGTGGACTCCCCCTTCATCCCTCAAGACTGTTATTACCTTGGCTACCTGGAGGAGATTCCTCTTTCCATGGTCACCGTGGAGACGTGCTACGGGGGTATCGAAGGCATCATGAAGTTGGATGACCTTGCCTATGAAATCAAACCACTCAAGGATTCCCAAAGGTTTGAACACATTGTTTCTCAGATAGTGGCCGACACCAACGCCACAGGACCTGCGTATAGACTGGGATACAAGGAGGATAGGGACCCCCTGTTCTCTCAGGCAAATGCCAGTGCAGAGCCCAGGCTCTCCTCTAGGGTCTTTGCATCCCACTATGGATCAATAAAAGCCCTTGTAATGACTTCCAACAGGATGTACCGTGTGTACAACAATGTATCCAAATGTGCAACCTTTCTGATACATCTAAGTACTATAATTGATTCAATCTGGAGAGGTCTTGATCTTGGTATGTTTCTTACTGCCATAGTTATTTTTGACCAGAGAGATCCAGCTGACATGAATGACCATAGGGTGCCAGGCAGTGGGTTTTATAGCTATTTTTCTAACACACTGAATACAGCTATGAATCCACATTCAAGCCTAATCGTGAAACGTGACGGGCCTCATGAACTTCAGTTTAATCCAGGCATATATTCTATGTGCAAGAGACAAAATCTTATCATGCTGGGTGCTCTAGGCAGACATTATTTATTGCTGGCTATCATAGCATCTCAACAGATAGGGAGATCGTTTGGTCTGCTTTATGATGCTTCCACTTGTGTTTGCCAGAGAAGGACCACCTGCATCATGTACAGATACCCTGTGATGACAGATGCCTTCAGTAACTGTTCCTTTGAGCATACGCAAAACATACTTGGTAACGATGTATCCAAATGTGTGTTCTTCACCCAAAGGGTGTATTTAAATAAAAGCCTGACACAAGATCGTTGTGGAAACCATGTAGTGGAAGAAACGGAGCAGTGTGACTGCGGCTCCTTCAAGCAGTGTTACAGCAGCCCATGCTGCAATAGCAACTGTCGCTTTACGACTGGAAGCGCCTGTGACACAGGCAGATGCTGTACAAACTGCACCTTCTCCCCTGTTGGGACGCTTTGCAGACCAATCCAAAATATATGTGATCTTCCCGAGTACTGCCGAGGGTTAAGCTCGAAATGCCCTAACGACGTTTATATGCAAGATGGAACTCCATGTACTGAAGACGGCTACTGCTACCGTGGAAATTGCACTGACCGCAGCATTCACTGCAAAGAAATCTTTGGGGGAAAGGCTGTGAATGCTCCAAGGAGCTGCTATGAAATAAACAAAAGAGCCAATCGATTTGGACACTGCAGAAGAGCCGAAGAGACGTACAGATTTGGGTCCTGTGCGAACGCGGACATTCTGTGTGGAAGGCTGCAGTGCATCAACGTCACGCACCTTCCGCAGCTGCAGGAACACGTCGCCTTCCATCAGTCTCTTGTCTTAGATCACTTGTGCTTCGGGGTGGGTTCACACCGTGGGACCGGAACAACAGATGTGGGTCCTGTGAGAGATGGTAGCCTCTGTGATTCTGGAAGATACTGTCAAAATAGCTACTGCAATGGTTCTATCGAGGCAATGAATTATGACTGTACCCCTGAGAAATGCAATCTGAGAGGAGTCTGCAACAATCTGAGGCATTGTCATTGCCATGAAGGGTGGGAACCTCCAAGGTGCTTACAGAAAGGTGCAGGAGGGAGCGTTGACAGCGGACCCCCTCCAAGAAAACAGCGGAAGGTGACAGCCAGCCTGTGGTCAGTGGTGTACCTGAGAGTGCTCTTTGCCCGCATTTATGCCTTAATAGCCGCACTCCTCTTTGGCGTGGCCACAAATGTAAGAACTGTCAAGGTCACTGAAGTAAAGGAAGTGACAGTTGATGAAACTAAACAATAAATCAGCCTCCCACCCCTGTGTGACTATAGGCAATGATGTGGACTAAGGCTGCCCCAGCTAGAGAAGCCCAAGGTGACCTGGCCTACATGCCAAACTATATGACCCGGTGGATTTTTTTTATGGTATGAATTAGGGCTGCCCCAGGGAGAGAAGCCCAGGGTATCCTCACCTACATGCCGATCTATATGACCAGATTCGTATCTAAAGTTATACGACCGCACGATAACTAGACCCCATCTGCACTGAAATCATTTAATGACTTTTTACATCATCTTTTCTTTTTCCAGTAAGAATAAGTCATGTACCCATGCCTTATAAAATTAGCCCTAACCCTCAACTCAGGGCAGCAGCAGGAGCTCTGCCTGCCCATGGGTCCTGTCCCCATGCAGCACGAGCTCTGACTGCCCATGGGTTCTGTCCCCATGCAGCATGAGCTCTGACTGCCCATGGGTTCTGTCCCCATGCAGCAGCAGCAGGAGCTCTGACTGCCCATGGGTTCTGTCCCCATGCAGCAGCAGCAGGCGCTCTGACTGCCCATGTGTCCTGTCCCCATGCAGCAGCAGGAGCTCTGACTGCCCATGGGTCCTGTCCCCATTCAGCAGCAGCAGGAGCTCTGACTGCCCATGGGTCCTATCCCCATGCAGCAGCAGCAACAGTTCTTCACTGCCCATGGGTCCTGTCCCCATGCTATTCCACACTATTCTCTAAATAAAAGAGCACTACTGCCAGATCTTGAGAGTCCAAGAAATCTTTCTTTCGACTCCTCGGCTCACCGACTCCACATCAGGCAATAGACAAGGAACATCTGTGAAAAAATCAGTAAAGAGTTGGCAAAGCGGGAGCCCACATTTCCAGAAGTCTGCAGGAGACACAGGGGTCCCCCCACACATCATGGGTGGAGCGAGAGGTGTCAGCATTCTCATGCCAGGTCTCCCTGGTAGGTCACTGACCAGCACTCTGAAATAAATCTTAAAAAAGCACATGTTGGTGTCCTCTACATTTTGCGTTAGCCTCTAAGAGCCCAGGCTGAGCCCTAGCCTCTGGCCAGGAAAGGAGACCTGAGTCAGCAGCTGGGTCTTGACCTGAGGTTGCTGGTCCCACTGGCAGGGGAAGTTGCCACAGGCTCCTTCAGGGGCGTATTCGTGACACATCTCCAAAAGACTGCTCTTGAGCACTGAGGTTTTCCTCATCCTCTGGTAATCTCTCCTCTAAACCCAAAGTGGGTTCAGGGCAATTGAGGGCCTCTCCCGACCGACACTGCCTGCCCCAGACTGGGGTGGCTGTGGCTGTGGGGCGAGAGGCATTGGGTTCACTTCCCACCTAACATGAACTGGGATGGTCTAGAGAGCAAATATCCCTGAGACGGGCACTCAGGCCACGATGCTGAATGCTGCATTCAGTGACATCCCATCAGAACCTTAGGAGAAGTGCCTGCCAAGGACACTGGCACTCCGAGGGAGCCTGTGAATGTTAGCTCCCCCTCCCTTCTCGCCTCTGCATTTCACTGCCTGCAGAGGGACTGTGAGCTGAGTGGGTCATGGCGAATGACAGACACGGGTCTTTACAACAGGCCTGTGGGAGTGGAAAACCAGTCTACCTCATGGCTGAGTAATTTTCAGTCAACTGTTATTTTATGAGGTAACGCAAAATTAATAAAAAAGAAAATGCATAAGTCAAACATTTAAAAAATTGTTTTAAATTATCATTGAAATTATATTGGCCTTTTCCCCATGCAGTACAGGTCCATGATGCAGAATTTAAAAGCCAAAAACTCCCACCACCTTAATGCCTTATACTTCCCACATCATGCACCGAAAAACACTTTTAGTCTGTTGTAACACTTGTTTCCAGTGTTTTCCTAAATGTGTGTGGTTAAAACTGGGTCGCTTCCATAGTGTTTTGAAAATCCATCCTTTTTTCTCCACCTACAGCTTGACATCCTATGATTGAACCTCCTCCTAATTTCCAACATTCAATCTATGTTTTGGGTACTTGGGCCCATTTTTGTGTCCTCTCAGTGTATTCTGTTATCTTGTAGTTGGATATAAATGGGAAATTTAAGTGAGGGATGAGACGAATTACATGCCCACCTACTTCCACGTCCTTTGAACGTCAATGCCTTCCTTTATGCAGCACCTCCCCGTCCACAACGTTTGTCAATCTTCCGCCTGCACCCTCCCACAAGCAGACCTCTCCTTGGGGCCTGAAGGGTGTGCCCTCCAGGGGTCATCTCCCCTCTCCCTTGAGCTCCTTGTCATTTCAGCCTCCGTGTCAGATGAGCACCAAGTCCTGATCCCCTAGGCCTCTCTTTCTATTGTCTGTTTCTCTTTTCCTTTTCAGACTTTTGGTCATCACGTCATGTCTCCTGGCATGGCTAATAGTTTGTGACGGAAGTCCAGAGACGGGGTGTGAAGAACTGTGGAGGTTCTCGGGAATGTGACTGTCCTGCCGAGAGGACTGACCCCACTGAGCCCCCCCAATCAGAGCAGAGCAGATCTCTGTGCTCTGATGAGGGACGGAGTCAATGTGAGGTTGGGTCCAGTGTGTGTGAGGGTGCTCCGTTCACAGTTTTCTCTCATTCAGAGGGCGCAGGCTTCCGGGGCCCAGGGGAGAGTCTGGGCCACTTCCCCTTCAGAGGACATAGAGTCCAATGATTGTCCTAAATTGCTCCACAGACTACAGAAAGCTAGGCGTAGGTTGATTTTTTTCTTTGCTAAATACATCCTTAGAAAATTCTATTTATTTTCCAGTGTAATCGGCAGACAATATGTGTCAGTTTAAAATGTACAGTGTGTTCATTTCTTCCTTTTAGAGGTTGCAATACGATCACCCTGTACCCTGAGATAGTGTGTCCTTCAGGTCACATAGCTGTCATTTCTTCTTTGTGGTGATAACAATGAAGATCTAGCCCCTCAGCATCATTCAAGCTCACGATGCACTGTCGTCGACCACAGGCACTATGCTGTGCATCGGCTCTCCAGACTCATTGAGCTCTTAGCGTCAAGTTTCCGCCCTTAGACAACGTTTCTCCAATTCCGTCATCCTCCTGCCCTGGGCTACCACGGCTCTACTCTCTGTTTTCACACGTTCCACTGTTTTAGATTCCACATGAGAGTGATGTTGCACAGTATCTGTTTTCTTTCTCCAACTGACTTATCTCACTCAGAGCAATGCGCTCAAGATCTGTCCATGTTGTCTCAAGTGTCAGGATTTCCTTCCTGTACATGGTGGAAAATTTTCCATTGAATGTGTACACACACACATATGTGTGTGTGTGTGTGTGCATACCACGTCTTCTTTATCCACTCGTCTGTTGATAAACCCTTAGGTTGTCGCCATGTACTGGCTACTGTGATCAATGATACAAGCAATGTCAGTGTGCACATATCTCTGCGAGATCCTGTTTTCTTTCCCTTTAGCTATATGCTCAGCAGTGGGATCGCTGGATCATATGGTATTTCCATTTTTCATTTCTTCAGGAACCTTCATACTGTTTGCCAGAGTGGCTGCTCCAATTTACATCTCCACCAAAAGTGCACAAGGGCTTTCCTTTCTCCACGTCATAGCTGACACTTGCCATCTCTTGTCTTCTTGATAACAGCCATTCTAACAGGTGCGAGCTGATGTCTCCTCGTGGTTTTGATCTGCACGTCCCTGATGATGAGTGATGTTGAGCACGTTTTGATGCACCTCTGATCTTATGGTTGTCTTCTTTGAAAACTCTATAAGTTCCTATGTGCACTCTTTTAATCAGATCTGGTTTTATTCTTGTGAGTGACCTGTATGAGCTCATCACAGATTTTGGATATCAACCCCCGATCTGATATATGGTGTGCAAATAGTGTTTCCTAGTCCATAGATGGACTTTTCGTACTGTCAATTGTCTCTGTTTCTGTTCAGAAGCTTTTAAACTGATGTCGTCCCACGTGTTGTTTTTTGCTTTTGTGGATTGTGCATTTTGTGTCATATTTAAAAAGTCATTGTCAAGACCACTATCCAGGAGATTCTTCCTTCTATTTTATCTGGGGGTTCTACAGTATCAGGTATTTTGTTGAAGTCTTTAATCCTTTTTGATTTAATTTTTAGAAGTGACATCAGATGGGGGTCAAGTTTTATCTTTCTGCGTTTGTTTATCCAGTTATTCCGACAGCATATATTGAAGGGACTCTACTTTCCCCATTGAGCATCTGTGGCTCCCTTGTCAAATATTATTTGCCTTTATATGTGAAAGCTTATTTCTGAGCTCTCCACTCTGTTCCATTGGTATGTGTGTGTGTTTTCATGCCAATATCACGTTGTCTTAATCACCCCGGCTTTGCGATGTAGTTGGAAATCAGGGAGTGTGAGGCCTCTGTCTTTGTTCTTCTTTGTCATGACTGCTTTGTCTCTTTTGTGCTTCTTTGCAAAGTTGAGGATTATTTGTTCTAGCTCTGTGAAATATGCCATTACGATTTTCATAAGAATTGCACTGAATTCGTAGATTACTTTGGGTTGTAGGTGCATTTGAACAATATTGATTCTTCCAATCCATGAGCACAAAATTCGTTTCCATTTATTTGTGTCTTCATCAATGTCTTCTTGTTTTCAGGATATAGATCTTTCAGTACCTTGGTTAAATTTATTCCTAGGTTTTTAAATTCTTTTTGGTGCAACTGCAAGAGAATTGTTTTGTTTCTGGTACTGGTTTAATTTTCTTTTTCTTTTTTTTGTTCCTGAGGAAGATTCACCCTAAGCTAACATCTGTTGCCAAGCTTCCTCTTTTTGCTTGAGGAAGATCTGCCCTGAACCAACCCCTGTGCCAGTCTTCCTCTATTTTGTATGTGGGATGCTGCCACAGCATGACCACTGACGAGTGGTGTAGGTCTGCGCCCAGGAACTGAACCTGGTCCTCTGAAACAGATCAAGCTGAACTTATCTGCTAGGTCGTGGGCCATCCCCGATAGTGTTTTGTTAGTGTATATAGACATGCACCTGATTTTAGAATGCTCATTTCGTATCCTGCAACTTTACTGAGTCTTCTCACTAGTTCTAACAGGTTTTTGGTAGTCTTTAGGATGTCTACATACAAGATCATCCCATGTGCAAACAAAGACGGCTTCCCTTCTTCCTTTGTGATTTGGATGTGTTTTATTTCCTTTTCTTGCCTAATTGCTCTGACCAGGACTTCCACAGCATGCGGAATAAAACTGGGGAGAGTGGGCACTCTTGTCTTGTCCCTCATCTGCGGTGAAACGCTCCCAGCTTTTCCCTGCTGAGTGTGATGTTAGCTGTGGGTTTGCTATAGATGCTTTGATTATGTTGAGGGATGTTCCATCTGCAGCCCGTTTGTTGAGAGTTTATCATGGGTGGGTATTGAATTTTGTCAAATGCTTTTTTTGCCTCTATTGAGATGATGGTATGCTTTTTATACTTCAATTTGTCGATGTGGGGCATCCCATGGATTGCTTTGTGGCTGCTGAGCCCACACGTGTCCCCCAGAGTAATCCCACTGGATCGTGGTGTAGGATCCTTTTACTGTATTTCTGAATTTGGCTTGGTTATTTTGTTGAGGGTAGTTGCAACTGTGTTCATTGGGGATATTGGCCTGCTCTTTTCTTTTCTTGTAGTGTTCCTTGTGGGTTTGGTATCAGGGTAATTCTGGCTTCATAAAATTAGGTAAAATTGTAACTTCTTCTTATATATGTTGGAAGAATTCAAGAAAAAATTATTTTACTCTTATGTGTCTGGTGGAATTCACCAGTGAAGTCATCTGGTACTGAACTTTTGTTTCTTGGAAGATTTTTCATTACTGATTCAATCTTCTTCCAAATTTTTGGTCTGTTCAGATTTCCTATTTCTTTATGATTCAAACTTAGTCGGTCTATGTTTCTGGGAATTTATCTGTTTCTTCTCAGTGTCCAGTCTGTTGGTGCACAACTGTTCAGAGTAGTCTCTCAGGATCTTTTGCATAGCTGTGATGTTGGTTGTAATGTCTCCTCTTTCATTTCTAATTTTTTTTTTTGGTCCTCTTTCTTTTTCTCTTGATGAATATAGCTAAAGTTTTTTCTAGTTTGTTTAACTTTTCAAAAACATATCTTCTATTTCTTTGATCTTTTCCATTGTCCTTTTCTGTCTCTATTTCCTTTATTTCCATTTTAAGCTTGTTATTTCCTTTCCTTCTACTAAATTTGTGGTTAGTTTGTTCTTATTTCTCTAGTTCCTCATTGTATAAAATTAGTTTTTTTTTTTTCTTTAAGAACTTTCTTTTTTCTTAAGGTAGGTTTTTATTGCTATGGACTTCCCCACTTAGAACTGCTTCTGCTGCATCTCATAAGTTTTGGTATATTGTATTTGCATTTTGATTTGTCTCTAGATATTTTTTGAATTCTCATTTGCTTCTTATTTGCCTTATTGTTTTTTCAGTAGCATGTCATTATTCTTAAAAAATCTGTAAATGTTATACATTTCTTGTGATAATTGATTTATAGTTTCATAGCATTGTAGTTTCAAAAGATGCTTGATATGATTTCAAACTCTTATAGTAATTATGACTTCTTTCTGACTCAATATGTGAACTGTCTTGCAAAATGTTCCGTGTGCACACGAGAAGAATGTGTACTCTGCTGTTCCTGGTAGGAATGTCCCGTCAATGCCTTTCAAATCCATCTGGCCAAATGCATTTTTAAGTGCAATGTTTCCTTCTTTATTTTCCGCCTGGGTGATCCACACATTCTCTAAGTCGGGGACTGAAGTCTCCTGCTGTCATTGTATTGCTGTCTGTTTCTCTCTGACAGTCTGCTAATATTTGCTTCAAATATTTAGGCCCTCCTATGTTGAGTGCGGATGTCTTTGCAAATGTTTCGTCCTTGTTTTGATTGGTCCCTTCATCAGTATAGAAGGAGCTGCTCCGACAGTTATAGTCTTTGTCTATAAGTTTATTTTTTCACTTTTTGAGGAAGATTAGACCTGAGCTAACATCTGTTGCCAATCATTCTCTTTTTCCTGAGAAGGATTGGCTCTGAGCTAACCTCTGTGCCTATCTTCCTCTATTTTCTACGTGGGACCCCTGCCACAGCATGTCTTGATAAGCAGTGCGTAGGTCCTTGCGCAGGATGCAAAGTGATGAACCCTGAGCTGGTGAACTTAACTGCAATGCCACCAGGCTGACCTTGAGTCTTTAAGTCTATCTTAATTGACATAAGTATAGCTACCCCTGCTCTCATTTGCTTTCCATTTGCATGGAACATATTTTTCCATTTCTTCACTTTCAATCTGTCTGTGATCTGTAAGGGGAAGTGAGTCTCTTACAGGCAGCATACACTCAAGTCTTGTTTTTTCATCCATACAGCCTCTCTATGACTTTTGATTGGAGAATTTAGGCCCTTTACATTTAAGGTAATTATTGATAGGTATGGGCTTACTATTCCAGTTTTTTCTTTGTTTTCTGGCTCATTTGTAATTGTCTTGTTCCTCTCTTCTTCTCTTAGTCTCTTCCTTTGTGATTAGATGGTTTTCTGTAGTGGTATGATCAGATTTCTTTCTCTTTATTTCTTGTGTATTGATTATAGGTTTTTGCTTTCTGGTTACCAGGAGGCTTCTATACAACAGCTTATATGTGTAACAGTCTATTTCAAGCAGATCAGAACTTGAGTTTGAATGCATCCTAAAGCTGTAAATTTTAACCATCCCTCCAATATTTTATGTTTTGATGTCACAATTTACAGATTTTCATCTTGTGTATCCGTTAGTAAATTACATAGTTGTGCTTATTATCAGTACTTTGGTCTACAACCTCCATACTAGATTTGTAGGTAATTTACCCTCCACCATTTCTGCATTAGATTATTCTGAATTAAACTATACGTTTTCCTTACCCAGTGAGATATGTGTGTTCATCCGATTCCCTGGTACCAATTAGCACCCTTTCATTTCTTCTTGAAGGAATTTATTTTTTTTTTGAGGAAGATTACCCCTGAGCTGACATCTGCAGCCAATCCTCTGTTTCACTGAGGAAGACTGGCCCTGAGCTAACATCTGTGCCCATCTTCCTCTACTTTGTATGTGGGACGCCTACCACAGCATGGGTTGGCAAGCATTGTGTAGGTCCACACCCAGGATCTGAACTGGCAAACCCTGGGACGCCAAAGCAGAACATGCGAACTTAACCACTGTGCCACTGTGCTGACCCAGGAATTTCTTCAACAAATCTTGTAAGGCCAGTCTAGTGGTGATGAACTCCTTCAGCTTTGCTTGTCCTCAAAAGTCTTCTATCTTTCAGACAACCCTGCCATGTAGAGACATCTTTGTTGGCAGACCTTTTCTTTCAGGACTTTGAATGTATCATTCCACCCCTTTCAGGCCAGCAATGATTCTGCTGAAAATCTGCTTGTTGTGTTATTGTGGGGTCCCTGGTACATAGCCAGCTGCTTTCTTCTTGTTGCTTTGAAGATTCTCTACTTGTTTTTACATTTTGACAGCTTCATTACAATGTGCTTTGGGGTGGGTCTCTTTAGATTCATCTTATTTGGAACTCTCTGCTTTCTGGATCTGGATGTCTGTTTCTTTTCCTGGTTAGGAAAGTTTTCAGCCACTATTTCTTGAAAAAAGTTTTCTTCCCACTTAACTCTCTTTTCTCCTCGGGAACCCACATAATGTGAATATTGGTCTGCATGATGGTGTCTCACATGCCCATCTAATTATCTTCACCATTTTTCATTCTTTGTTTTTTCTCCTCTAATCCATGAATTCCACTGCCCTGTCTTTGAGCTCATGGATACTTTCTTATGTTTCATCTAGTCTGTTGTTGAACCTCTCTACTGACTTTTCCTTTCAATTATTGAGTTTTTCAGCTCTGTGATTTCTTTTGGTACTTCCTTATAGTTTTATCTCTTTGTTGAAATTCTCACTTTGTTAGTGCTTTGTTCTCCTGACCTTGGTGAGTATCTTTATGACCACTATTTTGAAATCCATCAGGAAAATCACTAATCCTCATTTCTTTAAAGTCTGTTTTTGGAGTTTTTCTTGTCTTTTGTTTAGAACACATTTCTCTGCTTCTCCATTTTTCTTGACACTCTATATTGGTTCCTCTGCATTAGCTAAAAAGCCACCTCCCAAGCCTGAAGGAGCAGTTTCATGCAGGAGATGAAGCTTATTGTTCAACCCTGCCCTATTTCCAAGTCAACTCCCATTTCAATAAAATGGTTGAGTTTATCCAATGCAGAACATTTATCTTCTTATTTATAAGGTGTAAGATAGAGACTGTTTATCCATCTGAGTCACAAAAAGAAACAGCATCTTTGGCAAATCATGATGGTTAAGTTTATGTGTCAGCTTGGCTGAGGCAAGGGAGGCTCAGGTAGCCTGTAAGTCATTATTTCTAGGTGTGTCTCTGATGGTTAGGACTGAATCAGCAGACTGAGTAAACATCATCAGAGTCACCAGTGTGCCTGAGCATCCTCCAGTTCCTTGAGGGCCGAGATAGAACAAAACAGGAGAGGAAGGGTGAATTCACTCTTTTCTTGAGCAGGGAATTCATCTTCTCCTGCTCTCAGACATCAGTACTCCGGTTTCTTGGGCCTTCAAATTCAGACCAGGACTTGCACAATTGACGCCCCTGATTCTCAGACCTTAAAACTGGGAACTAAACTACATCACCAGCTTTCCTGGATCCCAAGCTTGCAGACAGCAGACTTTGGGGATAAGCCTGCCTACTTGCATGAGCCAATCCCTCATAATAAGTATCTCTCACCTATGCATGTATGTATATATGTGTCTATCATCTCTCTCTCTCTGTATATCTATCTATCTATCTTTCATCATTTCCTCTTGTCTGTTTCTCTGGAGAACCCTGACTAATGCAACAATGCTCGCACAAGCTCCTGTTGCTGGGCAGTTAGTGTGGGCAGGACAACTTGATTTTGGAGTCCAGCAGAAGCTCAACTATTAATTACTGATTGGAGTGCTTCCAATGTTCACATGTGATATTGAACTCTTGTTCCATTACTATAGAGATGTTTAGGATCACATTCTCTAAATCATAATTTCAAAAACGTGGGAATGGTGTCTTAAAACTGAAAAGAACTTGGAGTGGTGATACACAAGTTGGTTTTCTATTGAGTCATCTTGTTTTGTACATTTGTGCTGCGTGACTTTGTGAAGGAAAGAGCCCAGTTTGTAATTTGGCTGGCATATAAGATGGAGTGCGAATGACAGAAAGAGCCTGGTATCTGAGTCCACATCGTCTTGACCATTTAGGTGGGAACACTTTATACCCCTTGTCACCACATAAGATAGAAGGGCCACTGTTGTTCACAGACAAGGCCAAAGTGGAACCTGCAGTTCCCCAGGTCTGGGGTGATTCAGGCCCCTTGCCACTGGACATATTGGCATCTTCACACCTCCACTCCCCAGGTCCTCCTGTCAGTTTGTAAGAGCAGAACAGGTTGTCAAGCCCTGCAGTCCAGCTTTGGCAGCTCTAAGGCTTGGCTTTGTCACCTGGCCAAGCTAGTTCAGACTTTTGGTCTACTTGTGTATAAGCTGTGGTGCTGGGCAGCCTAATCAGGGGAGAGGCTGAGCTACTCCAGGTTGTACACGTGTGGCTTGAGAACCAGCCGAAACACGTTGTGATCTGGCAACTGTTTGTGCCATAAGAGTCAGTTCAGAAGCACTTGAGACTCCTTGAGGCATCTGAGCATGCTGCCTGAGGAATCATTGCACAGGGTTTGAGTGCAGCATTGCCTTGGTATGTTACCAAGGAGGAGTCCAGAACCATGCCCGTTTTTGTGCAAAGGGGAGTGTCCTCTCCAAAGACCTTGCCTGAGAAAGAGAAAGCCCTTGAGCTTCCATAGAGGTTTTCTAGGTCCAATTAGCTCACTGGAAGGAGAGGTTGAGTGACGTTGTTTTTCTGGTTGTGGATACCACACGTTTTCACTCATCCATCCCTTGTTGTGCTCACATGCATCTGCTCAGATTGGCAGGAATAAAAACTAGTTCAGGTTCTTACTCACTACCTAGATATTGACACAACTACCAATCAGACTGATTAGTTAATGAGGACAGTGTTCAGAAACCATTGTGAGGGGTGTTGGGTCTTTTCCTGACTTGTTGAGAAAACACTCTGGGTTAAGAAGAATGAGACACATTTTGAAACAGAGCTGATAGTGGAGGATCGGAGAAAGAGCGCGACAGACTGAGACAAGCAATCTCCTGTCAATTTTTCAATAAATGGAGAGAAGTGGAAGTTTTGTTTAAAAAAAGTGGGTTTTTATTCCTAACAAGAGAGAGACCAATAAAAGAAGAAAATAGGTGGAGATGAAGCCTTTTGGTCCATGATTTTGTGAAAACTGTCTACTCTGAGATGTTGTCTGCTTGCAGAGCCTGAGAATTGTCTCTGGAATCCTTATTTAAGGTCACTCACGAGGACCGTCTTCCAGTTGTCTTGGGAGTGGTGTTCTGGACTTTTCTTCCTATTGCTTGTGTGAATCCAGGGGCATCTTTCCTTTATTTTGATGGCAGTGTAAGTGGCTCTAGGACATCCTAAGGTCCTTCCCACTGAGCTGACAGCCCATGTTTTCTTCTGAAGATCTTGATGTAGAAAGGGATGGCAAGGTTTGTCAAAAGGCAAAGGCAATAGACTTATTACATATGGATGATATGCTTGAAGTATACCAGTTAGTTCTTGAAGTTAACTAGTCGTAGCATCAAGTTGTTCACTTAAATCCCCATAAAGTTCACTCAACCAAGGAATGAAAGTTCCTTCTGGATATAAAAACTACTTTTGTATTTATAAAAATATTTATAAAAAATATTGCAAAAGGTGTTAATTCATTTCTCCTATTTAGAATATTACAGGTTTTTTCTTAGGAGCCAAGGGCAATGGTTTTAGTCATTAAATCCAGTTTCTTGACAGATTTTTCCTAAAGTCCCTTTTTTGGGGGTGGGGAAGGTGAAACTTGGGCTAACATCTGCATCAATCTTCCTCCACTTTATACATGGGTCACGACCATAGCGTGGCTAATGAGAGGTGAAGGTGTGTGACTTCATCAGGGAGTGGGTAGAGTGGCCAGATTTAAGTGTTAGAATGACATAAGATGATGGAGAGATTGGTTCAGTGGGCTTGCTAGGATGTGGTCTGCCCGTGAAGAGAGGTGTTGTGTCCTATGCACTGGTCAGAGAGCAGACACAGCATGGGGAATATGGAGATAAATGAGGAAGCCTAACGGGAGGAGATTGACTTTGCCAATAAGGCAGCTGCTGTAGGTATGCAAGCCTAGGACTCTGCCTGAGGCAACAGGGTCGGATTGACATGGGAAATATGTTACAGGCCACATCTGAGTGACAGAACATTGTCCCAGGAGACCTACAACAATTCCATCATTTTCATGGCAGGACAAGTGAAAAGGATTATTAACACTGAGTAATCTGAGAGCTGTGGCTGTGGACAGTGTTATTATTAAGGTTTCAAAGGAGGTTAGTGCCTCCATCATCCAGGAAATGAGTGCTGAGGAAGTGTCTTGGGGGAGCACACAGAGGTTTGGCCAGGGCAGCAAAGTTAGGAATCCACTGGGGCGGTAGCCTGCTGTCCCCAGAAATTTGTGTAGCAGCTTTTTGTCTTGGTAAAGGGGTAAAGTGGACTCAAGGCATTTTGTGGTGAGTTGTTGAGTGCTGTGAGGTGTCCTGTGTCCTCTCAGGTACCAGTTGTTTGCACCCATTGGAGTTTAAATGGGAGGCGCTATGGCCTCCTTCAGCTGGTGCCTTCAGGAGAAGGAGGGGGCCTCTAAGAGCACCCTGCTTAGTCTGGTCTCAGGGGAAGAGGTCGTCAAAATACTGAACAAGAGTGGAGCCTTGGTCAAGATACAGGCTTAGCTGGTTTCAAGGATTTGAAAAACATTGAGAGACACTGACAATATCCCTGAGGTATGCAAGTCCCTGTTAACCGTCTTGTTCTAATTGTAAAAGCAAAGAGAAATTGAGTGTCAGGGTACAATGGAAGTGAAAACAAAGCTGAGCAGAGGTCAATGGCTTAAAACCAGGCTGTCAGCAAGATGGGAGCTAGAGCAGGAACCTGAGATGATGAGGGACCACAGAAAGTTCAGGGCTCTTAGCTCTTGTAGAATATCAATAGATTTGATTCCCACGTGAATCAAACCTCCCTGCCTTCTTCACTAGCAAGATTGGCGTGTTACAGGGTGAGGAAGTAAAGACAAGCACACCCTGCTGTAAAAAAGAGTCTATGCCAGTTCAATTCCTCACCCTGCATCCAGAGAGAAGAGGTTGGGCCACCGATGGGAGAGGGCCGTTCCTTTTCCCATCAAGCTGTGCATGGGGACCTCAGTCAGTAGCAATCCAACCTCATTTGCATGTGAGGCCCAGAGACTAGTTGGCACATCTTTTAAAGAGTGCACCCTCTTCAGAGGATCTTAAATCAAGATGGGTGTCCATCTGGGAAAGAAAGAAGTTTGTGGTTTGGTCTGAGGGCAGGGAAATAAGAACCCCTTTCTCGTTCCATTGTATGGGGGCATGAGATTTACAACACACACCTCCACCTACGAGGTTTGTCTGCATTGAGCCAGGAGCTGGAAAGGCAAGATGGGCATGAAGAAGGCCTCAGGCTACTGGGAGGCCTGGGATGTGGGCAATGAGAGGCTGCCCAGAGATCAGACAGTCTGAGGTATCAGAAATGACTGGTAGAGATAAATCCTGTGAGCGGGTGGTGAAGACGCACCAGAGTTGGTGAGGACATCCATTTCCTGATCCTCTATTTGAGGTTGAGTGGTGGCTTCTGGGGTGGGACTCACGACCAGCCAGCCCGGCAAGAGATGAGGAGCTGTCTCACATGAGGGGAGATCAGAGCCTCTGAGGTTCTGGGGTCAGGGAGATTGTTTCTCTAGCGTTCCTGTCTCTGGGGTGCAGGACCCGTGTCTCCTCAATGTCTCCTTTGCAGTGTCTGCAGCTCTGGAGAGAAACAGGCTCAGTGGCCGTGAGCCAGCGGGAATCGAGTTTCTCCCAGACTCACAGCTTTTGCCTTTGTAGAGACTCAGTTTGTCAGACAAGGACGGTTGATTTTAATCCATTTTTCCTCCTGTTTTCCTGTAAGCTATTTTCAAATACTTGACCAGTAGCTTCTAAAAAATAACGCTGAAAGATGGTCTTGCCCATCCAACCACACTCTTCTGGATTTTCCACTTTATATCAAGGAGAAGATTTCTGACTAAGGTGGGAATTGATTGATTTCTGTGTTCTGGGGCCTTGGTTCAACACAGTCTGCCTTTGAAAAGTCTGCATACAGTGTTCCACAGAGGCCCTGGGACGGTCCCCTTCATTCTGAGGCCAATCTCAGTCTCAGACCCACTCGCCTCACAGGGAGAGGTCTCACAGCCATGCTAGTGACTTGGAAGTGGTACGTCATGGTTTCTAAAAATTTTCACTTCCCTGATGATGTTGGGCACCTTTTTATGTGCTCATTGGCCACTGCAGATCTTGTCTGGAGCACCGTTTGATCAAGCACTTTGTCCGCCCCCCCCACCCCCCACACCTTTTTCTTTTTTTAAAGATTGGCACCTGAGCTAACAACTATGGCCAATCTTTTTTTTTTTTTTTTCTGCTTTGTCTCCCCAAATCCCCCCTGGTACATAGTTGTATATCTTAGTTGCAGTTCCTTCTAGTTGTGGCATATGGGACGCTGCCTCAATGTGGCCTGACAAGCAGTTCCATGTCCGCGCTCAGGATCCGAAGGCTGGGCCACCACAGCGGAGTGCACGAATTTAACCACCAGGCCGTGGTGCCGGCCCCTGCCCCTTCCACTTTGTAAAGTGGGGGGTTTAGCGGTTGTTGTTGAGTTGGAAATGCTCTTCATATATTCTGGATACTCAACACTTGTCAGACTTACTAATCTTTCCTTCCATTCTGTAAGTTGTCTTTTTGCTTCCTTTATAATATTCCTTGATACCAAAGGTTTTTAGGGGTGTTTTTGCTGAGGAAGATTCACCCTGAGCTGACATCTGTTGCCAGCCTCCCTTTTTTTGTATGTAAGCCACCACCACAGCTTGGCCACTGAGAGAGGAGCCATGTAGGCCTACACCCAGGAAGCAAACTTGGGCCGCTGAAGTGGAGCATGCCAAACTTGATCACTAGGCCACTGCAGCTGGACCCAAGGATTTCTAGTTCTGATGAATAATAATATTTCCATTTTTTTTTGTAGCTGTTGTTTTGGTTTCATCTCTAACTATCTGTTGACAAGTCTGAGATTCACTTCTATGTTTTCTTCCAAAAGTTTTATGATATTAGGTCCTACATTCAGATCTTTGATCCACTTTGAGTTACTTTTAGAACATGCAGTAAGGTTGGGGTACAATTTTGTTTTATTTTGCATTTGGAAATGCAGTTGCTGGGGATACCTCATTTTATGTTCCTGGCACCTCTGTTGAACATCAATTGACCATAGATGGATGGATTTATGTCTGGACCCTTAATTCTACTCCACTGATCTGTTCATCAGTCCTCATACCAGTACCACACTGTTCTGATTATTTTTGCTTTGTAGAAAATTTTGGTGTCAGGAAGTTAGTCTTCCAATTTTGTTTTTCTTTTTCAATATTGTTTTGGCTGTTTGGTAAGCCATAGATCCTCTATTAACTTGAGGATTCACTTTCCCTTTTCTGATAAAGTGTTGCTGGAATTTAGAGAAGGAAAGCATGGAATACGTAGATTACTTTGGGGGAAGTATTGCCATCTTACAATACAAAACATCTCCCACTCTCTGAGCACAGGATATCTTTCTGTATATTTAGGTCTTTAATTGCTTTCAGTTATGTTTTGTAGTTTTCAGTGTACACATCTCTCATGCCCTACGATAAATTTACTCCTAGGTATTTTATTCTTTTACATGTTATTTTGAATGGACTATTATCCTCATTTCCTTTCTGGAGTGTTCACTGCTGGTGTAAATGAATCCTAGGTGCAGATTGACAACTGAAAGAGACCAGTGTTAAAAGCTACATACTGCACGATTTCATTAAAGGCTATTCTGGGAGTGGAAAACTGTAGTCAGGATAAACATTTCAGTGGACACCAGGAATTTGAGGAAGGGTGGTGAAAAGTGAAGCACAGGTGACGTTCAGGGTGGTGAATTGTGAAGCACAGGTGATGTTCAGGGTGGTGAAACTTCTGTATGGTACGACAATGGTGGATCCACAATGCTATGCATTTGCCAAAAGCCAAAGAATTTTACAGCACAAAGAGTGAACCTTAACGGTTACAATTTAAAAATCATGTAGTAGGTCATGGATCTCAGGGTGGGATACAGACTGTGTAAAACTAATGGCATTATAAATTTTGAGACAAACTTACTGAGTGTGATGGGGGCAACAAGGTCCTGACCTGAGTAATTTCCAAAATGAGTGGAGTTTGCAAGAGTTCAGGTTGAAAGAAGTGCTGTGCCTTCCAGCTGACCGAGCTGTTTCTCATGCGAGGGTGTGCTGCCAACTCTGAAGCCACTGTGCACTTACGCTGGCACTGAACGATTAAGAAAGAAATGGCCTATGATGCTAGCCAGACTTCTTACTGCTGGAGTGGGAGGTTCTAGGCGACAAGAGAGGAGGCTAGAGAGGTCCATGTGGTAGAGTAGTAGGGCTGGAGGCACCAGGACATTCTCGAGCTTAGTTTAATATCAGTAAAGAACATTAGAGTCAGAAATTCTTGTAGATATCTGTGTGTACGTTGCTGAGTATACTCACATATTTCCTTGGTCTGCCAGCTGAGTGCTCATAGAAGCAATGACACTCCAGGAGAAAGGGCACACCAGACCAAACTCCTGGTTTCTAATACACTTCCACAGCAAAGAAAAACAGAATTCCTTAGAGACATGGCTAGTTCTAGGGCTTGGAAAGGGAATACTCAAGATGAGGCTGGAGCATCTTGCAGTAGCACAAAGTAAGGAATTGATAAAAAAAAAAATACAGAGGAATTCCAAAAGGATCTAGGAGGCAACACCAAAGTGCCCCCAAAGGATAAAAATCTTGGGACAACTTGAACAAAATGAATAACGTAATGTTTAATTTGAATGCAAAGTTTAAAATAAGTATCCATGAGTCCATACTGATGTTAACAAATGAATGAATGAAACACACGGGGGAGAGGACCAATCTCCACATGGAAGAATTCCAAGTAACTGGTGTAATTCTCCCTTCCAGATTAAGGAGCTCCATCCCTTGAGTGTGGCCTCACTTAGGAACTTGGGAGATCCCCTGGATGTCCTTCGATTTGTCCACCAGCTTTTACAAATAAGACCAAAAACATGTTCCCTGAAAAAATTGATAAATTAGAATGCATCAAATTTAAAAAACTTTTGTTTGTGGAAGGCAGTGTTGCAGGAATCTAAAGGCAAGCCACAGACAAAAGGATATAATTCCAAATATCGTATTTGGTAAGTACTTGTATGGTGGAAACACAAAGACACGTACAACTGAACAGAAGAAAACAAACAACTCAATTAAAAAAGGAGCAAAGATCTGAACCTAGCAAACAAGACAAACAGATGGCAAATAAGCTGATGAAAAGACTCTCAACATCACATGTCACTAAGGATTTGCAAATTAAAACAATGAGAGGCCAATACCCACCTCCTAGGATGGCGAGAATCCTGAACACGGGCAGCACCAAATGCTGCTGAGGATGTGGAGCGCCAGGGACTCTTGCCCATCGGTGGGGGCAGCAAAGGCACCCGGGCGGCAGTTTAACACTCTCCTCTGGAGTCACACCTGCACTTTTCACCTGAGGGAGCAGTCCTGTTCTAAGGCAGTAAAACAAATCATTTAAAAACAGGTTCACACAAGAACCCCCATGGGAATGCTTACATCTGCCTTATTCATTGAGCTTCTCCTTGCTCCCTAAAGTTCGCTTACAGGGTGATTGTTGCATGCAGCATCCCCCTTAAAAACATGTGTACACGGTTCTGTTGTTCCTTTTACTCAATTTCTAACCCTGTTTTCTAAGGAAGCCAAGAAATGAATCATGCTCCCTGCATCGCCTCCACCCAGCACAGCTGCCGTCTCCCTCAGGGTTTCTGACATGCTCAGGATGTGGGTTATCACACTGTGTCTTTTGCACAGTAATACACGGCTGTGTCCTCAGATGCCACACTGCTCAGCTCCATGTAGACTGTGCTCGTGGACTTGTCCGCAGTCATGGTGACTCTGCCCTGGAACTTCTGCGGGTAGCCCATAGCATCATATTCAGGATAGATATATCCCATCCACTCGAGACCTTGTCCAGGGGCCTGTCGCACCCAGCTCATAGAGTAATAAGTGAAGCTGTCTCCAGAAGCCTTGCAGGAGACCTTCACGGATTCCCCTGTCTTCCTCACCTCAGCCCCAGACTGCACCAGCTGGAGCTCAGAGGAGACACCTGTGGAGAGAAGACAGGAGTGGATGAAATCCCCCTTCACTGGCCCTGGTCTCCTCCTCATCCTCGGATCCGGGGAACTGATTACCTGTAGCCACTGCCACCAAGAAGAGGATGCTCCAGCTCCAGTCCATGCTGGGGGGCTGTGCTCTCAGGACTTCTGTAGGGGAGGGAGTGGCTGTTGGGTGATGCCCTCAGGGCACAGACATGTCAGTATTTAACTAAGTACACTTCATATCATTTGCATATTCAGGAACCTAAATATTTCACAGTCAATACTTGTCTTAACCTGAGAGAAGGTCGATGACACAGGGACCATGCTTAGTGGGAAGCTGAGATCCCAAGTCCTAATCCTTGTTTGAGGATACATGTCCCCTGCCATTGTCCCTGAACCATTTGCAGACAGACTCCTCCCACTGAGGAACAAGCACGCACAAGAAATGCTCCTCATTGTGAACCCAGCTTTGAATGGCACAGAGACCACCTGGGTTTTGACATCTGAATGTCTTACTCCTGAGGTCAGAGTATCTCCCAAAACTCTGCAACCAAGGGGTTAATAAAAACATCCCTGGCCCCCAGCTCATTATAATTAAGATCTCTAGAAGGCCTAGAAATACCCACTTTGAATGTGGCTCTCGCTGACTTATGGAGTAAGGTAAATGCTCCCATCAGCACACCATATTTGAAGGCACAGCAGCAGTCCTTGTCAAATTCTCAGTATAGATTTTTTTTTTCTTTTTTGAAAAAAGAAAACTCTCACAGGAAGCCCCTCTCAATCCCCCTGTGCACCTGTGCCAGGGCTGGAGCTCTGTGCTGGGAGGTTCTGAGCGCCCCCTGCCGCCCAGCCCCCGCCCTGCAGGGAGGGTCCTATCTGGGCTCACAGGGCGTTTACCACTCAGTGTCTCTCGTTCATTACTGATGGCTGTGCCCTGGCTTCAGGATGCTCCTGCAGTGACACCATGTGCATTTTGACATCATCTCTTGAAATAGTGAACTGGCCTTACTAAGCCCACATGCTCTGCAGGGAGACCCCAAACAAGGCTTTTATGAAACCACCGGGGAGCCCCTTCCCTGGAGCTGCACGATGATCTGATACGGTCCACACCCACGGGGAGTCCAGGAACCCTGGGGGCCTTTGGCAGAGCCCCACGTCTCCTTCAGGTTCCTCTGCTTTATCATCACATCAGAGATCCCTGCACGTAGAAACCATGGGGCTCCCGGTCTGATCCACACCCACTGTGCCATAACACACACACACACATCCTGTAGCTGATATTTGCAGTAATGAGCCCCAGATTTGCCCTTCTTTCCTGTACCTGGCACGTGGGCAGTGCTCATCACACAGACTCTAGGCCTGGGTATGTGACCAGCTTTGAGAAAAAGGACAGAAGAGACACGACGCCAGTGGAGACTGGAAAGTGTGTTCACGTTGGGTTTCTTCTCCAAGCGCCTGGAACTCTCCACATGCCTCAGCGAGAAGGGTCCAGGAATGTCCCATGGAAGGTCAGACCCAGGGTCAAACCAGCCCAGTCAGTTTGACCAACACTGAGCCCCCTGGATGTGTATGGAGGGTCTCACTAAACCTACAGACTCAGCTGGGCTCCATTCTCAGAGGGCACAGCCCCAGGAGCTCTGAGGGCAGGGCCGTGAAGGGCCCTCGATGGAGCAACATCCCCATCTCCAGGAGTAGAAGCACCTGCTGATGCAGGAAGAGGGGACTGCAAAAAGTGAGCGTGGTGGGTCGGAGTCCCTGTGGGCCAGAGTGTCTGGGATGGGCCTCTGCTGCTCCCCTTCTCTGGTGGGGGCATCTCTCCTGGTCATCACGTCCCTGTCTCACCTATGCAGGTGGGCTCCTTGGGGGCACTGACTCATCTTTTTAGTTCTGTAGTCTCTGGAACAGAAGAGCCACACTTAAAAAGCCTCAGTTGGGGAGATGCATCTGCTTCCTGGCCTGGTTAAAATGACTCCAGACTTGAGCCTGATGCTGTCTGTGGAGGGACCATGTGGCTCTCCCTGTGAGGTGAACACATGCTGCCTCTGTCCTGGGGGGCCTCAGATGATTGCAACAGTGCCCCATCCTCCATCCTGTACACAGGGCCCTGTGCAATGCATCCTCGCAGCCCCTCCCCCAAGAGGTGGGGTCTGAGTCTCTACCCCAAACCCTGGCTGGGCCCTGGGACTCACTGCCACCCACCAAGAGGCCTGGACAGTGTGGGGACTCTGGGCTGCCGCTGCTGCCTAGCACCCTCCAGACAACACAAAGTGCATGAGCCTGAGGAAGGGGCTGAGGACAGACTTGGGCAGTCACCCCCTGACTACTCTTAGTCCTGCAGCTGAGGGTACCTGGAGACTCCCATGCCTGATGGAAGGGAGACTGCTGAGAAGTCAGAGGAGGAGGGGGAAGCATCATTTTCAGTGGATTCAGGTGAGGCTGCCCTGCAGGTTCACCAGGTGGGTTGCGCAGCAGCCAGCAGGTGAGCAAGCTCAGCTCCATGAGGGGCACCCTTGCCTCTGCAGGACACCTGGTAACTAGGACGGACTTGGGATCCTCCATCCTCAGGGCTCCATTCTGCTGGTCATCTTCCTTCCTGACCACCTGCCACATGGACCTCAGGCCCCCGTCAGACATGACAACAGGCTCACTGCACAGTGACCCACAACCATGCAGCGAGTTCCCCGTGGGAAATCCTGTCTCCTCATGGATCTGCACCTCCGGTGGAACCGTGATGATGGACACACCCGGATACACCTGGAGGGTCTGCCTGGAGAAGGTTCTGGGTGGATTTCTCAGTGATTAATCTCCCCTTCCCCTGTCAGAGGCATGAGGGGACAGGTCTGGATCCTCACCTTAGAACCTGGAGGTTTCTGGAGGGAGATTCCACAAAGGTGTGGGGTATGGACCCAGGAGCTCTCACCCTCACACTACCCACCTGTGTCCCCCAGCAGTTCACAGCTACCCTGAAAGTGCTCCACCTCTCTGTGCCTCCAGCGCTTCTGTTCCAGGCGGCTGATCTCACCATGGCTTCTGGATGTGCCTGTGTTTCCGCTTATTGGGGTGGAGGTTTTTCCCACAGTTTCTCTGATTGATCAAGGAAAAGTCACTAATTTTCAGTTTTTCCACCTTCTTTTGGTAAGAATAAGAGTTATGATTTCCAAGATCTTTACATGTCAGAGCAGAAACCAGAAGCTCCCTTAGAGGTCCTTAGAGGATGCAGAAAACTAATCTCACCAAGTGCAAGTGGACCCTGGACAGACATCACTGAGCATCTCAGAGATTTCAAGCCTCTCCCAGCAGCTGGAATTCAGAAAGCACAACAGGCGAAGAACCAGGTAAGTCTCATGTGATGTCATGTTCTGGAAGGATGTCCTTGCCCTGGAGGAACCCAGTAGGTGCACCTGGAACCTCACAGTTGGGAACAGGAACTCTCATTCCTTAAACTCAAGACATACCCATGAGAAAGCCGTTTCCCAGAGGGAGGGCAGAGCAGCGTGGAGCAGATGGAGGCGTCCAACCAGGAGCAAACAGAAAGCAAGTAAAATAGAATTGAGAAAAAGTAAAAGGAATCCTGATTAGATGCTTGTGCCCCTCCTAGTCACACTCTGCCTTCTGTGCATTCTATAATGTTCCATCCTATTGCAGCAAATCTTTCTGAATTCGGAGACATCAGTGGAAGGCACAGAATCATTAATCTGGAAAGGTTCCCTGGGAAAACTGTTAGAAGAGAGGAAGCCCCAGATGCTGGCAAGAAACCTGCTCTTAACCTCCACTGCACCTGCCCTGGGCTGGTCCCCTCTGCTTGATAGCACTTGAGCACCCCCTTGTGTCCTGAGCGCCTCCTGCAGCCCTCCTGTGTCCCAGGTCCCCCTGTCTCCCTGCAGGGAGGTCGGTGTCTGGGTTCACACTGACTGCCCCTCATTGTGTGTCTTGCACAGTGACACATGGCCATGCCTTCCAGGGTCACAGAGTTCAGCTGCAGCGAGAACTATTTTTAACGTGTGTCTCTGGATGTGGAAGTGTGGATCTGAGGGATGGGCTATAGTTAGTGTTCCCATTATAAAATATCAGCTCAGTCCACTCCAGCCCTTTCTCTGGGAACTGGCGGATCCAGTAACAGCAGTAACCACTGGTTGTGATGGAGAAGCCAGAGACAGAGCAGATGTGGGAGAGGGTCTGTGAGGGCTTCACCAGTCCTGAGCCCACCTCCCGCAGCTGCAGGTACAGGACACTTGGGGACAAGGAAAATCAGTTCCTGTCAGTCATGTGCAGTCACAATCATCCCCATAGACGCAGGTCTGACATCTGTGACACTCACCTTTAGGAGCCATCACCAGGCAGAAGAAGACTCAACAGTCTCATCTTCTTATAGACCACAGCTCTGCCTTCCCCAGAGACCTCAGCCCTGTCTGAGGAGAGAGCTGTGTGCTCCCACAGCCCAAGAGTGGATTTTACCTTCCAGCATCAAGAGAATTTTGCATGTGGGGAGCCCAGTCCTTCTAAGTTGAGAGGGACTGAGGTCAGACCCTCTAGTCCTTCTGGGGCCCCTGCGAGGTGTCTCTTCCCTGAAATCACTCAACGTGTAAGTCTAGGAAGGGGAGCACTTGGTTTGTGAGATGCATTGGATCAAGTCAAAGAACAGCTTCACCTTTCTAACGATAAGGTAAATGTTGGGATAGATGAGTAGATTAAATTTTATAAATCTCATGCTTCTTGAAATAGATATTAAAAGGGATTAGCATTTTTCTAGATAGTTTTGATGCCCAACACTTTACCATATCCACAATTGTCAAATTATAATAATTTTATATATAAATAATATTTTGAAGTCTGCCTTGGTATAAAAATAATCACAAAATTATGGACAGTTCTTCTCATATCTTTTTAAAAAAAATTCAAGCACTTATGACCTTACTTTGATGTGAGTAACTACATCCCAAGCACAGGCATGATGGGAGACCCTTGATTCTTGATGTCGGGAGTTTTAAATTGTGTCTATGGCTCCCTGTGCAAACCCTTCCCTTGAGTCAGCCTGTGGCGTGTTCCAGAGAACCTAAACTCATTACATCAGGAATAATCACACTTTTTCACGGAGAAAAATCAAAAAGAAAAAGAGTGATTTTGCATCTGTATAATCCAGCATCTTGCAAATATTGACATTATTACAGCTGAGGATTAACTGGCCTGCTTTCTCAGCCTAGTGTTAGCAGTGAAGTAAGGGTTCAGAGGGAAGCAATTGGAGAGGGATCCTAGCCTAGATTTGCACCCGGGACAGGGAACTTTAAGCCTGAAGGGAGCCTCTCGCTCCCCAGCGTCCCTCTGCCCCACCCTTGGGGCTCAGGCTTGTGGTCAGAGGGTTCTGGGCTCTCCTGCATTATATATAAAGTTCTTAAAATATTATCAATGCAAATTTTCAACAGGTGTTTAGTTTGAAAATATATTCTCCCAGTCTATGCTTGTGTTCTCATTCTCTTAATGGTATCTTTGGTGGGACAAATGTTTTTAGTTTAACAAAGTCTAATTTATCAATATTTTCATTATGAGTCTTATTTTTGATGTTTTATCTAAAAGCTCCTAAGAAAATTGTCAACCTCCATTGTCCATGGTATGGGAAATTCTCCTATGAATGCAGTGAGTATTAACAGTGGTAGAGCCATGTTGTTTGGAATCCATAATGTTGTTGAAATCTGATTTGCTGTGGCCCTCACCAGGAGAGCAACTTTCCTAGGATGAAGTATTGATTCGCTTCAAGGATTAATTCATTTGATTGGACTTTAGAAGGTGAATTGCCCTAGAGTATGATAGCACAGCTAATCAGACTCATCCCTGAGAAACTGTAATATTTAAACATCAAGAAGATGTGGAAGAAACATCAAAGGACATGATGGAGTTGCTAAGTAGAGATGACAAAAGAAACCAACTGAGAGATTATTTCAAGAAGATGAAGATGGCCAGCAAGGACTAAGCCTACAGAGAGGTTGTGCAGAATGAGACATAAAGAGGATCAGCTGGAACTCACACTGAGAATGTTAATCATTCCAGGAAGAGCCATTTGTAGAGTTGTTTGTGAAGAGCTAACATCAGAACAGGCGAAACAGAAAATGGACCTTACAAGATGTGAAGACTTGGAGGGTACTTAGCTCTTTCAGTTTGTCTTGAGAGAGTAGTGGACATGTTACACTTAAATGGGTGATGGAAATTCTAAAGAATGTTCTCCAGTGCGTTCACTAATATAACCACTCAGGGGATGCTCAGGTACAAGACAGCAGAGGTGATGGTGTCCCCTCCTGGTCACTCTGAGCCATGGAGCCTGCACAGTCCTGATTTCTTCTCAGCTTCCTGTCCATCCTCCTTTGGGATGGAAGAGCTCATCTTTAAGGTCAAGTTTTTACTGTGCAAAGAGGAGAAAATGATGAAGTCACAGACGATGAGGCCATTTTGCATCATTTACCGTGTCCTTATTAGTGACAGAAATGGGCATGTCTCTGGTTGATTTGATATTTGCAACTTTTGTAGTTAGCCCTTAAAGTTGACAATGAAGTCAAGTGATATTGTGAGAGAGGGAGAGTGAGTAGAAACGAATGGCAGGAAGTCATTATTTTAAACGTGTGTACTAAAAGCAATGCTTATTTTAATTACACATTCTCTGCACGGTATGCAAATTAATCATTAGACCACTTAGCTCACTTCTGATTGCTACTTATTAATTTTCCCCTAAAGGCATTTTCACCTGTGGTTCTGCTCTCTGTTCTGCTCTGGGTCTCTTCCATAAATAACTGTGGCTCTGGAAGGTGTTACCTGTGTATCTGGGCTCTGTTCACTGAGGACATGGGGGTGACCAGCCCATCCAGCCCATTCCCTGATCACCGTTGACCTGAGCTGTCTGTAGACATGTCCACTGTGGTTTTCTGCAGAAGGTGAGGCCAGCTGGACAACTCTGACATAGGTGTGTGTGTGGCCAGAGGTGTCCTGAGGTCAGCAGCCAGCTGTGACCTCACCAGATCTAAAGCTTTTGTGACCTCAAATTATATGCGCACAATATGTGGGCTCAGCAGGGAGTTGATGTCAGCTTCAGACCACGTGTCTGTTGTTATTGAATCAGGTTCATTTTTGTCTGCTGCCGAGAAAGCCAAACACCGAGATGATGAGATTGTAGCTGCCAGAGAGTTTACTCACAAGGCAGCCACGTGAGGAAGTAAGAATATGAGCCTCGAATCCACTTTCCCGAAAATAGGGACTCAGGGGTATTTATCGGATAGGAGCCAAGGTGGTCTGAAATGTGGCGGTAGGTGATTGGAGGTGAGGAGAGGTGAGGTAATTGACGATCTGCGCAAGTGTAGTCAGACTTCATGTCTCTTCATAGGACGCATGTTCACAAAATGGCGGCATTGGCATGATCTGAGGGTGGAGTTTTTAGCCTCTTGACGTCAAAATGTCGCCTATAGGACATCTGTGTGGGCCCAGTTGATGAGTTGATGGTCTCAACTGGCCTGAAGTGGACAAGGAATTCTAATTCCTGAAAAACAGCTCACACACCCATTGCCGTGGTGACGCAGGCTCCAGGGAGATGTTATCTACAGGAGCCTAGTGGGAGTCAGATAGCATATTGCCTAAGCAGCACAGTTAACAACGGGTGGGTTACGCAGCTAAAAGCTGTAATCAGTAATCGCCAAAAGGAGAAAACTTTAGTACCTAGATACTTAATCATCAGTGGCTGTTTGCCAGTTTCACTGTGACCTGCCCTGGTGTGTCCACAAAGGGATGGACACATGAATGTGCATTTGGGGAATTAGTGAGGTCAGATGCATTGATTGTCAAACTTTACTGATTCTCCACTCTGTACCTCACACCGAGAGGAGAGCTGGGAAGAGCAAGAAGGCCAAAGGCCCAGGGATCTCGTGCTTAGGACAGATCTAGTAGGAATTTAGACAGTAGAAGGAGAGGGTGATAGGTGCGGGGTTTCTGTGGGATACTCGAGGGAAAGCAGAGGCGGGGCAGGGATCAGGACTCTGTCCAGCTGGTTCTCATTATCCACCTGGACTCTCCATGTGGAAGCTGAGAAATACATGTTGCAACACAACCTCCAGGGCTGCTTTCAGAGACCCCACCCAAAGCACTGCCCAGCAGGGCTGTGATGGATTTACATCTGTGCCATGGTCTTCCTGTCTTCTCCATGTGGGCTCTGAGAGCTCTGTCTGGCCCTCAGGCAGGCTACTTCTCCATCCTGGAGGCTGATGGGCAAAGAGAGAGTGTGGAAAGTTCTGAAAATCAAAGTCCTGCAGACTGCATGAGGAGTGAGAGGTGCAACTGCCCAGAGAGAGCAGGACTCCCTGCGGCAGATTCCTGGTGATGCTACGTGGGGACAGATCTGTGCCTGTCTGAGGGAAGGGGCTCCCGTGGGAACAGATGTATGTTTGCTGAGAGCAGAAAGGATGAGCTCAGTGCGTAGGGAGTGAGGATTTCATGGATGTTTCTCTTTGTGGGAAATGCTTCCCAATCACAGGGATGGTGAGCATCCTCAGGATGATCCGTTTTTCTAAAGAAAGAAATTTGGTCCCACAGAAACCTGGTGAAGCATTGAGCCCCAGTGACTGGAAACATCTTACCTGGAAACAGAGAATGCCACTTACTCCTTCCTCACCTGCAGTGAGAATGGAGAAATTAGGGTCACAAAGAACAAGGCAAAAGTGTCCCTGGGGACATCGGAGAGCTCCAAGGGGAGAGAAAGTCCACGATAACAACAGGAAACCTGTTCTCAGCCCCTCGGTGCACCTGCTCCTGGGGTAAGTTCCCTCATTCACTAGGTACTGAGCCTTCCTAGTGGTCCTGAGCGCCCCCTGCTGCTTTTCCCTCCTGTCTCCCTGCAGGGAGGTTTGTGTCTGGGCTCACACTGACTACTCCTCACAGTCCATCTATCACACGGTTACGCCCAGCTGTGTTCTTAACTCTCCGGCTGCTCACGTGCAGATACGGGTGTTGTTGGAGTTGTCTCTGGAGATGGTGAATCGGCGCTTCACAGAGTCAGCGTTGATTGTACTACCACCATTCCAGTTAATGGGTGACACACAGGCAAGCCCTTTTCCTGGAGACTGGTGAACCCAGTTCATGGCGTAGTCATCAAAGATGAATCCAGAGACTGCACAGGAAAGTCTCTTAGAGCACCCCACCCCCGTGTATACCAAGCCTCCTTCAGACTCCACCAGATGCACCTCACTACCAACACAAAGACATCCTGGTCAGGAAACTGTTACAGATCCACTGCTTCTCTCGCTCATATCTTCTCACATATCTGGCATCTGTTGTTCTGCATAAATTCTCTCTTAAAATAGCAACAAGGAAAACCCAGCTCAGCCAAAACTCCATGCTGAGTCGTCTGTGTTCAGTCCTGATCACAGAATGGGAACACCCTGTTGCTGTGGCTCCTCTCCAGAGCTGCAGAGTCAGGGCTGGGCTGGTTTTCATCAGCAGACGGAGGGCCCTATTGCATGTCCTCTGACTATATAGCAGGCTCTGGGGCTGCACATCAACAGAAAGGGCAGAGTCCCAGAGTGTGACGTGTCCAATGCTGATGCTTTAAAGTAAGCAGGTGAGCCTCCTTCGCTTTAAATCTGGGCATGTGGCTGCCTGTGAGCGGGGCCACGGGGCAGGTAGGTCTGAGCACATGGGCCTTTTAAGACATGTCTCCCAGATGGCTACGATCTTGTAGGTCTTGGGATATGAGCATCTGGCTTTTCAAAGTGAGACACTTGGGAATCCTGTTGTAGTAGTCCTTTCACAGAACACTCTCTCAACACCAGGTCAGGTACAGAAGCCATTTGTCATGGATGAAGCCTAACCCACTTACCCATGCCCTTGAGGATTCATTCAATACCACAGCTATGGCATTGTTCCCTTGAGTAGGGCCATTTCGTTTCTGGCAGAATGTCTATGTTCCTCATCCAAATGCTGAGGGCTCACTATCTTGTAGTCATCACAGGGACCCAAGAAGCATCCTGTACAATGATGTCTCTACTTTATGAGAGCTCATCAACCCATGAGATGGACATCTTTGATGGGGCTCCTTCTAACCAAAGTTAGGTTTCCATTCTGAAGAAATGTGGAAAAAATGTAAGCATCCACATGAAACTAAAAACTCTGAAGGACAGATTTTCAATTTTGACCCTGAATTGGTCCTTTCCTCTCCCCTATAACCTGTGACAAACAATGCATCACTATCATCCTTGGCCAACTGGTTCTGAAGTCATCACAGCCACAGCACCCAAAGAAGACAGCAGAGCCTCACACACAGTTAATTCAGTGCTTCCTACTTGGAATAAAGAAACACGTATTTCTGCAAGTAGACACAGAACGTGTCATAGAATGACTTAGGATGAGTCCCATATTCTTCAAATTTTGGAATACTTTTAGAATTATAGGTATTAAATCTTCTTTGAATGCTTGGTAGAATTCTCCAGAGAAGCCATCTGGTCCTGGACTTTTGTTGTTTGAGAAGTTTTCAATTACTGTTTCAATCTCTTCACTTGTGGTTCGTCTAATGCAGATTCACTATTTCTTCTTGATTCAATATTGGGAGGTTGTATTCGTCTAAGAATTTATCCATTTCTCCTAGGCTATTTAATTTGTGGGCATACAGTTTTTCAAAGTATTCTCTTATAATCTTTTGTATTTCTGTGATATCTGTTGCAATTTCTCCTCTTTCATTTCTAATTTTATTTATTTGAGCCTTCTTGCTTTTCTTCTTGGTAAGTGTGGCTAAGTGTTTGTAATTTTGTTTATCTTCTCAAAGAGCCAAGTCTTAGTTTCTTTAATCCTTTCTACTGAATATTTTAGTCTCTATTTGATTTATTTGTGTTCTAATTTTTATTATTTCCATCCTTCTTCTGACTTTGGGCTTTGTTTGTTCTTCTTTTTCTAGTTCTGTTAAGTGCAGCTTGAGATTACTTATTTGAGATTTTTCTTATTTCTTGATGTGGGCCTCTATTCCTATGAATTTCCCTCTTATTATTGCTTTTTCGACATTCCTTAAGAGTTGGTATGTTGTATTTTCATTTTCACCTGTCTCCAGGTATTTTTTAATTTCTCCTTTGATTTCTTCACTGATTCAATAGTTGTTGAGTAGCATGTTGTTTAGTCTCCACATATTTCTGACTTTCCCAGTTTTTTTTTCTTGCAGTTGATTTCTACTTTCATAGCATTGTCGTTAGAAAATATGTATGATATGATTTACATCTTCTTAAGTTTATTGAGGCTTGCCTTTTTTCCCAACATATGGTCTATCTTTGAGAATAATCTGTGTGCACTTGAGAAGATTGTATATTCTGTTACTTTTGGATGGAATGCTCTCTAGATATCTCTTAAGTCAAGCTGATCAAGTGTTTTGTTCAAATTCACTATTTGCTTGTTGACTGTCTGTCTGGATGACCTGTCCATTGATGTGAGTGGGATGTTGAGGTCCCCTGCTATTATAGTGTTGCTGTTAATTTCTACCTTTAGGTCTATTAATACTTGCTTTATGTACTTTGGTGCTCCTGTGTTAGATCCATACATATCCATAAGTCTTATGTCTTCCTGGTGGGCTGTGCTTTCATCATTATATACTGTCCATCCTTGTCTCTCATTGTCTTTTTTTATCTTGAAGTCTGCTTTGTCTGATACAAGTATGGCAACACCCACTGTCTTTTGTTGGCCATTATCTTCAAGTATCGTATTCCATCCCTTCATTCTGAGCCTGTGTTTGTCTTTAGAGCTGAGATATGTTTGCTGGAGGCAGCACTTTGTTGGGTCTTGTTTTTTAACTCATCCATCTACTCTGTGTCTTTTGATTAGAGAAGTCAATCCATTTACATTAGAGTGATTGTTGGTATATGAGGGCTTAATGTGGCCATTTTCTCTCTTGTTTTCTGGTTGTTCTACATTTCCATTGTTTCTCTTCCTTTGTATTTCTAACTGCCGTTTCATTTTGGTGGTTTTCTGGGGAGATTTTATCAGTTTTCTCTTTTTGTGTGAATCATGCCTCTGCTCTGATTTTTTGTTTAGTGGTTACGCTGAGGTTTGTATAAAAGATCTTGTAGAAAAAATAATCCATTTTCTCATAGCTTCTTATCTCCATTAGCCTAAGCAGGTTCCATCCCTTTCCTCTTCCTCTTCGGAGTTATTTTTGTCACAATTTATTCTGTTTGGTGTTGTGAGTTTGTGACTAAGTTGAAGTGTTTATAGTTACTTTTGATGCTCTCCTTCCCTTTACCTATTAAGTTATACTTGAGTATTTGTTCCCCTGTTTTGATAGAGAGCTGAAGTTTTCTGATTATTTTTCTATTTATCTCCTTGCTTAAAGCTTTGTAGACATTTGCCTTTTTGTTTCTGGTGTAAGGGCATCTTTAATCATCTCTTGTAGGATAAGTCTAATGGTAACGAACTCCTTCAGCTGTTGTTTATCTGGATAAGCTTTTACTTCTCCATCATATGTGAAGGAAACTTTTGCTGGATGGAGTAATCTTGGCTGAAAGTTTTTGTCTTCCAGTATTTTGAATATGGCATTCCATTCTTTCCTAGCCTGTAAGTTTTCTGCTGAGAAATCTACTGAAAGCCTGATGGGGTTCCCTTGTAGGTTATTTTCTTCTGCCTTGCTGCCCTTAATGTTTTTTCTTTGTCATTGACTTTTGCCAGTTTCACTATTATATGCCTTGGAGAAGGTCTTCTAGCACTGATGTGGTTAGGCAATCTATTAACTTCATGTATTTGTAAATCTGGTTCCTTCCCCAGGTTTGGGAAGTTGTCAGCTATTATTTCTTTGAACAAGCTCTCTTCACCTTTTCCCCCTCTTCTCCCTTTGGAATATCTATAATTCTATGTTGCTTTTCCTAGTTGAGTCAGATATTTCTTGAAGAATTCCTTCATTTTTAAAAAATCTTAGTTCTCTCTCCTCTTCCACCTGTAGGATTTCTATATTTCTATCCTCCAACTCACTAATTCTTTCCTCCATAACATCAGCTCTGGTTTTTAAGGATTCTAGATTATTATTTATTTACTTATTGTTTTTTTCATATCCAGAATTTCTGCTTGTTTTTTTTTTAAATAGTTTCAATCTCTTTGTTGAAGTATTCCTTCTTCGCATTAATTTTATTACTGAGCTCATTGAACTTTCTTTGAGCTTTTTGGTAACTTGTTGAGTTTCTTTAAGTTAGGTATTTTGAATTCTCTGTCATTTAGATGGTAAATTTCTGTGCCTTCAACATTGTTTCCTGGAGAATTGTCATTTTCCTTCTTGTCTGAATTGTTGCTGTAGTTTCTCATGGTGTTTGATGAACTAATCTTTTGCTGGCACATTTGTGGTAGTATTAGGTCACAAATTCCACCTGATACTTCTAGAGGGAAGCAGGAGCTGAGTTTCTGATCCTACCCTGTCTTCTGGAAGCTGTAGGGGTACTATGGGTGCTTTTACTGGCCTGGAAAGTGCTCAGATACCTGTATAGACTGTGCTTGGTGGACTGAGCTTCCTTGTGGGGACTGAGCCAGGGCCACTCTTTCAGGCCACAGGGGCATGGTGGGCTCCGCCACCTCCAGGAGGGGATCATCAGCCAGCTAATGGCAGCAGCCATCTTTTCCTACAATTGCCCCAGTACATGTTCCCACTTTTGGGGGGCACTTGTGTGGGCCAGGAATGTGCTTGCCCAGGCACGTACATAACGCCACCACCTCTTTGTGTGGTCACACTGACCACTGTGCTTGGTAAGTGGGGCTTGCTCATGGGGACTGAGCCACAGCCACTCATTGGGACCACAGGGGCATGGTTGGCTCCTTGCTGCCAGGAAACCAATCACAAGTGGGCTAAGGGCTGCTGCCACCACTTTCTACATTCACCCTGGGGCACATCCCAACTTTCTGGGTGCAGCAGTACTATGGGTGTTTGCACCAGGCTAGAAAGCATTTGTGTGCATGCACAAGGCTGCTGGGGATGGATAGGGAGTGTTCACCTATCTCCACCACTTCCGGGAGAGCCAGTCAATCCACTTTCAGATGTATACTTGTGTGGGTCTCTCAGGCATCCTGTTGTGGTGTGTGGGTTTCCTCCATGGGTCAATGAATATCCATTTAGTTGTGGTTCAAAGGGGGAAGACGTAAAGGGAGCAGTTCACTCTGCCATGTTGCTGACATCACTCTGATGTCAATTTTAATTCTTCATCCCATTTTAACCAAACAATATCTCCTTGGTTACTAATGGCCATTTGCATTTAAAAATTAGTCCATGAAGAGAGGACTGAAGGAGGGTCCTGGGCAATGGTGAGTGAGAAAGTCCAGTCAGCCTTTCCTAGGTACCCTCAGTAACCAGTCTGAGTCAAAAGCTGAGTTCTAGATAAAGTTCATGAGCCCTGGGATTTAGAACACAGAAAAAATCCTTTCTTTGGAAAACCAAAAAAGAAAAGAGAGATCTTGGAACAAAGACTAGAGAAAATGTAAATGGATTACCAGAGAAAGAAACAATCAGATCAGTTTTGAGTCTGATATGCAATTTTACCTGAGGAGGAGTAGATGTGAAATCAATTGGGTTTTATGGTCTCTGACCCTGGCTTAGACTCTCTCTTATCTGTAACCCCAAAGATCATTCTATTCAGGAAATCCCAATGAGGTCTCTGTTCTGAGTATGATCAGAAAAGAATGACCAGGTTCCCTGGAGCTTGCTCAGGACTCCAATCCTGGTGACCACTTGCAGAGTCAATTCTGCCCCATTTGGTGACACTGTGTTTTGTGAATATGAGAATAGGTCCTCCTGTTACAACAAAGTTTTCTCACTCTGATTTCAGAGGTTATCATAGAATCACACATCAAGGGATGTTCACTGGAGGACGTGCTAGATAAAGAGAAAGTCTCTGATGCTGACAAGAAATCAGAACTTTACCTCCATCTGCACCTGATCCTGCAACTGCGACTCTGTGATTCATGGATATTCATTACCCCCTGATGGTCTGGAGTATTGCTTGGTGGATCCTGAGCAGCCTCTGGTGGTCTTGAGTGCCACATGGTGTCCTGAGCACCCACTGGTGGTCAGGAGTGTCCCTGCAGCCCAGCCCCTCCTGTCTCCCTGCAGGGAGATTTGTGTCTGGGTTCACACTGCCTTCCCCTCACTGTCTCTCACACAGTAATATACAGTCATGTCCTTGGTGGTCACAGAGCTCAGCTGAAGGAAAACTGGGTCTTGGATTTGTCTCTGGAGATGGAGATGGGGCTCCTGAACTACTGGCTGTACAATGTGCTACCGCCCTAAGTTATGCACCCCATCCAATTCTCTTCCTTCACTGGGGCTTCTAGTTCCGTTCATAACCACCGGATATGGAATAACCAGAAACAGCACAGGTAATGGAGAGGCTCTGCAAGAGCTTCATCTTCCCGGGCTTGAATCCTACAGCTTCATCTAAGACACAATACCTGAAGATAAGGAGAATCAGTTCCTGTAAGTCAAGTGCAGTCACAACCATCCCCATAGACTCATGAGTGACATCTGAGACACTCACCTTGGGAAGACGTCACCAGGCAAAGGAGAAGATCCAACTGTCTCGTCTTCTAGACCACAGATCTGCCTTCGCCAGAGGCCTCAGTCCTGTTTGAGGAGAGAGCTGTAAGCTCCCACACAGAAAAGTGGATTTGGCTCTCGAGTGTAAGGAGAATTTTGCCTGTAAGGAGCTATATCCTTATAAGTGGGGAAGAGCTGAGATCGAACTCCCCTGGTCCCTCCAGTGCCCAAACCACAGACTCTTTATACTTTTTCAGTTTTGTTGTAATTTGATAGCTCACTTTCCCCTTTATCTACCATAATTGGTACTTTGTGATACATTTATGCAGAACTTTTAAGCATAAAATTTAGCTGAGATTTAGCAAAGTCCAATTTTTCCTGAGGCCAGTCATTTTTCATTGATTTCCATTACATCCAGTGGAGGCTTTAACTTAATCTCCCTAAAGATTTGATCATCATTATCAATATTATCATATCTCTCATTGATGATAAATACTCAATTTTTACCATCAATGCTAGTGTTACATGACATCACAGTGTTATCATAGTACAAATTAGTTTAGTTACAGAGCAAATCACTAGTAATGAGAGAGGTATTTGCCTTCCAAAGGCAATCAGTCCTAGATCCTATACCAGATATTCCAATGGGAGAGCTGTCCTTAAAGTTTGTGCTTGGATTTGGTATTTCTCTATTCCAAGTGACTTGGGGCAAGAGTATTCACCTCATCTCAGTTTACGGATCTTTACTGTGATTATTTTCCATTTGTACTATTTATAGATTTCTAATCTGTCATCAAAAATTGGTCCAGATGATCATTATATCCTATGACCAAAATTTCTCTCAGAGCAGAGGGTTAAACATTTAAATGAGATGCATTTGAAGGTGACCACTAATGAATTCACCAAGGGGAATCAACATCATGATCAGAGGGAGAATTGAAGATACAAGAGGGTTTCATGTGAGGGAGATGTGGAAATTCTAACCGATGGCTTATTTTCCCATATAAAGAGTCCAGAAGATAAACTCAGAACAGAGGGTGAACTAGGCCACATGTCTGAGGATAGTGGAGAGACTGTGTTACAGTTATTGTGAATATGGAAGCGTGAACTCTGCAGAGAACCACGGCAGTGCTCCTGGATCATGTTAGTTCAGTAGAGTCTGGTGTGATGAACATGTACGACATTCAGTTTCCCCATTTTTGTTTTTCTTCTCTAGACTCTGCTGGAAGAACTGCTTCAAATGCTGGGAGTATAGATGAAACTCAATCACAATTAGGACTTTTTTGGTGAAGCTATAGGTAGATATTTGGGAGTAATTAAGTTTCCTTTATGGAAATTTGCTTGTTGACAATCTTGATGTCAATCTCTAATATGGAATAACAGAGTCTAAATGAAATCATTAGTGGTATAAACAGTGTCATTTTTCCTTAGCCATCGGCTACAAAAGCAATGTATAATTCAAACAGCCTCCTCTCATTGGAGCTGTGGTTCTAATTTCATATGAAAAAGTGAGCACCCTCATCGATGCAGCCTCACTTCCCCATCGGGGTTCATTGTCTCTGCTGACCTGTGACACAGTTCTGGTCAGGGAGGCAGGAGAGACGCTCTGTGGGCCATGCCTGGTTCTTCAGAAGTTAATTTTACAAAGAACCACCTCCTCTTCTCCCCATCCCCTTTCATGTCTTACTATGATTGTTAAGTGCAATAAGTAGTCAGATTCTATATTTGATGTTTGACTGCTGACAGCCAAAGGCTCATTCCTCCCTCTTCTTTTGCCCCCCTCCCCACAGGAAATCTGATAAGAAGGCAGGGGTCTGCTCTTTTGATGTCAGTGGGAGACTGAAATCAACCTCCTGTAAGTGGAGCCATCACCCTTCCCCACCACTGAACCACAACTAAAGCCCTGAGCAAGCCTCCTTTCCTGGTTGTATCAGAGCATTTCTGACTTGCTGAAAGGCCTGCCTGCTCTTCCCAGAGATTTCAATAGTGTACGTAATAGATCTTTCACATTCCCGTGGTGTGTGTGCTTCTCATCAGACTGGACATCCATACCAAGCCCTGAGGGGGGGAGGTCCCCGTGCCTTTGCAAGTTGTCACCTTCTGTTGGTGCCATGAGCATGGTGCCAAGCCTTTACCACCACCAGGGTCTTTCCTCTCTTGCTTTGAATTCATAGTGCCTCTGTGGCTTGATGTCCAGCCTGCACTTTATGCAGCTGCTTGCTGGCTAGTTGGACACTGAGCTGTGTTGTGTGGAGCTGCACTCTGGAATCCCATAGAGTCTCTTCCATAGATTTAGCTGATGAATATCAAAAACCTAGATAAGTAATTGGCATTTAGGGAGTAACTGTAAGTGTAGCTGTCTGTGAGTGACTCTGTAATTTGTGCTTGTGAGAATGTTTTCCTTCTATTACAACAGACTTTTCTAATTCAGAGACTACAGAGGCGAGCTAAGAATCACAAGTCCAGAGAGATTATCTTGGGGAAACTTTTATAAGAAAAGGAAGCCATGACAGGAAACCAGTCCTTACCCTCCATCTGCACCTGCCTCTGTGATGGTCCTTGAGCGCAGGGGCCCTGAGCGCCCCCTGGTGGTCCTGAGCCCCTCCTGCAGGGAGGTTTGTGTCTGGGCTCACGCTGACTTCCCCTCACTGTGTCTTTTGCACGGTAATACACGGCCGTGTCCTCGTCTCTCAGGCTGTTCATTTGCAGATAGAGCGTGTTCTTGGCGTTGTCTCTGGAGATGGTGAATCGGCCCTTCACGGAGTCAGCGTAGTGTGTGCTACCACCACTCCAGCTAATGAATGACACCCACTCAAGTCCTTTTCCTGGAGCCTGTCTAACCCAGTGCATGGCATAGTCATCAAAAGTGAATCCGGAGGCTGCACAGGAGAATCTCAGAGACCCCCCAGGCTTCACCAGGCCTCCCCCAGACTCCACCAGCTGCACCTCACACTGGACACCTGCAAACACAAAGACATCCTGGTCAGAAACCTGTCACACATCCACTGTTTCCATCCCTCACATCCTCTCACGTACTCAATGTCTCCTGTTCTCCATAAATTACCTGTTAAAATAGCAACAAGGAAAAACCAGCTCAGCCCAAACTTCATGATGAGTCGTCTGTGTTCAGTCCTGATCACCGAATGGGAACAATTGTGAATCTCAGGGCTGTGGCTCCTCTCCAGAGCTGCAGAGTCAGGGCTGGGCTGGTTTTCATCAGCAGAGGGAGGGCCCTATTTGCATGTCCTCTGACTATTTAGCAAGCTCTGGGGCTGGAGGTCAACATCAGGGGCAGAGTCCTAGAGTGTGATGTGTCCAAGAGCAGAAATCTGGTAAGAGTTAACCTCAGGATCTGGGCCACTGTGCCTCAGTCCTCAACTCGACTGCCCTCCTGAACCAACTCCAGGACCGGGGTGGGCAGGCCTGGTGAGCTTTGGAGAAGCCCCTTCCTGTAATGAGGACATGTATGTCTTTTATGAGTTCTACTACTTATCTAGAATTTATAGTCAAGCAATGTATATATTTTCAGAAGTTTCTGAAATTTCACATTATTGTCCATCTGCCTATAAGTTTTTAAAACCAATGATGCCTTTTTGTACGGGAAATAGGTTTAATGGTGAATAATTGACATGTAGTAAACCTCACAGTACAATAGGACGCAGGCATTATCTAAATCGATAGGGATTTTGTGGATCTGGAAGCAAGCCTCACAGTAGGAATGGACCACCCACTTCCCCGCTAACTGGCGTCATTCCCAGTGGCCCACGTGAGAAACTGTGGTGCAGCCCAGTTCAACTAGACTTCTCATTTTTTTCTTCCGAGGAAGTTTAGCCCTGAAGTAACCGCTGCCAGTCCTCCTCTTTTTGCTGAGGAAGATTGGCCCTGAGCTAACATTCGAGCACATTTTCTTCTACTTTATATGTGGGACGCCTGCCACAGCATGGCTTGATGAGCAGTGCCATGTCCACACCCAGGATCCGAACCGGTAAACCCCGGGCCGTTGATGTGGGACGTGTGCACTTAACTGCTACACCACATGGCAAGCCCCTAGACTTTTCATTTAAGAGACTAGCAGGCAAGCAGAGACCCACCTTCCTGGCAGGGACCATGGACCATATCAGTAGGAGTGGCTGTGATCTTACAATGGGGAAGGAAGAAGATGTTTAGTCCTTCGTAAATCCACAATAGCACTTTTAGAATTGCTCACTTTTGACTACCTATGGACAAGTGCAATCCTGAATACATAACTGAGCCGATAACTAAATATGTTTGTGTGTGAACACAGAAAGGGTATAATGCAAGTTTATATTGTCAGTCACACTGTATTTAATTAGATGACCACATGCCATGTTCCTCAGAACAGAGAACTAAAAAAGAAAACCTTCTTCCTCCTCTCTGTCACATACCAACGATCAGTGCATCAGAACTTCCAGCCCTTCAGTACACCAAAATATATTCCACATTTATTTGAAAATATCTGTCAATTCTGTACAAATTCATCATCTGTCCTTACCCAGCCTGCAGCATCTCCACCACGTCACTGCCCTGTGGAAATATTCCACTGCATCTTCATCATGAGACACTGAGGAGAAAGACACCTCACCTCACCTCCACCTCCTTCAGTCCCACACCCCTGTGTGTCCCTTTCCTGAGCCTGGAGATGCTGAGCTCAGTGAGCAGCTGGGTGGAGTGAGGGGGTGGATGAGCATGAGCGTCTGGAGACAAATATGCACCTGGAAAAGAGCCCACAGGCTGCAAGTCTTGTGAGAGTGGATTCTGGGTACCTGTTGATATTAAAGCCCTCACTCCTGAGTGTGTCCTTATCTCTTGACCTTTAAGAAGACCTAAAGGACTGAAGTGTGGAGACATTTTTTTCTTTCACTGGAACTTGGAGATACTGAGAAACCTTGAAACAGAGACATGGAGCTGATGGAGAAGCTATGGTCTTTCTACAACCACAAGGCCCATTTACATATGATCTCTCTAATTAGACATCAGGGAAAATAATAAAAAAGATAAAATGATAGAGTATTAAGTCAAATAAATTAAAGTCAGAATATCTGAGATCAGTAAAAATGCACTTATTTAAGGTTAATTTGCTCATCTATGAATGGAAATCATTATAACTCTAAATGCATAGTGGCATTGTCAAGACAGCATAAGTTATTTGATCCAAATGCCTGGTCCTTGGCAATTTTGAGTATTACTTTTAATAACCATTGACTCTAAAAAGATAAGTCACTGCTGTGTATTTGCAGCTATTAGAAAACTACTCTTTGTATGTCAGGAAGAGATTTGCAGGACTTGGAGATAAAACCCTTGACAGGAACACAGCCCTCAACCCCTCTCCTCTGCTGGAACAGGAGCTCAGTGGGTCCTGAGAGGCCCCTCAGCCTCGGCCCTCCTGTCTCCTGTGGGGAAGTTTGCACCTGGGCTCACACTGCCTTCTCCTCACTGGGTCTCTTGCACAGTAATACAGGGCCGTGTGCTCAGCCTTCACGGAGCTCAACTGCAGAGAGAACTGGTTCTTGGATGTGTCTCTGGAGAGGGAGAGTCATCTTTGGAGATGCAGGTTATATACCGTGCTGCCTACAGAACCAAAACACGCTATCCAATCCAGTCCTTTTCCTAGGCGCTGGTGGATTCAGTCCCAGCAGTAACTGCAGTTTGTGATGGAGAATGTAGAGACAGAGCAGGTGAGGGAGCGTGTCTCTGAGGGCTTCACGTGTCCTGGGCCTGACTCCTACACCAGCGCCTGGCACAGGATACTTGGGGAGAGGAAAAACGATGGGATGCCAACTTCACAGATATTATCCCCATAACTTCACTTTCCTAAGACCCAGGGGATGCTCACAGCTGAGATAAGTTATCAAGAGGAGGAATGACTAGAAGGATTTCATGTTTTTTTTGGACAAAACTCTTGAATGCCAGAGAACTCTATCCAGGAAGATGAGAACCCTGACTCTAGGTAGCAGAGTCACTGTGTTTTCTCCAGGATCTGAAGCACTTTTGGAATCTGGGGAGCAAGTTTCTGTATAAAGATGGGAAGGGTCATGATTGGTCCCTCTTTGTGGGACCCTCCTGGGAGGAGGCTGCTGGCTGAGATCCATGGCGGACAGAGCCTCTGTATGCACGAACCAGGTGTGTCTTCCGTAAGAGGAGAGATCAGTCAGAGGAAGTGTCAGGGGGGAGGTGGTTGGGACAGTAAGCCCAGCAGGACTCATGTTCTCTCTCAATGTTTCATGTGGGAACTCAATGAAGGTACATCCATACACTAACAACTAGAGCTGGGCCATCTCTACACTCCTCCTCTCGTCCCAGCCTCCTGGGGCTCCTCCTTGGCTCCCTGCAGACCTCAACTTTCTCTTGTTCTAACTCTGGACTTGCTTGTTAAACCTGTGCTGTGCGCTCTCTCACTAGTCACAAGATCAGCTTTCAAAACTCCAACCCACTGTGTTGGCATTTTTATTATAAATATAGTGAAATATAAAATTTGCGTTTTACTTGGTGATGAAAATTTCCTTATAATTTTAGCACATTTTTATATTGTTGATTTTGAAATTATACCAATGCAATAGAATTTGGACACTAATTTATCCACAATCACTCTCTGTCCTCCTATTAATTCTAAAGAATGTGTCAGAGGCTCTGAGGTGGAGTAAGGTTTAGTCACCCTGCCATCTCTGAGCAATGGGTGGCATTTTCTTTCCAATCGTGGTACTTTAATTTATTCTCTTTAGTTCCTGTTCTGCCTGGGCCCCAAGAACAGTGCAGTATGAGAATGGTGACAGGAAGTGTCTCTGCATATTTCCTGTTCCTACTTTATGTGACCCAGCAATGCACTACTGTTTATAACATCTATCAAAGGAACGTTTTTGATTGTTGTTTTATAATGTAATTTATATTCTATTTTAATTTGCTGTGATGTTACACTGTCATTAACAATTGAGTTCATGTAGATTTTTCTGTGTTTATCTAGATTAACAAATATACCTTCTAATTCAATCTCATGAGCTAAAATACATTGGTATATTTTAATAATTCAAACTAAACTTAAAGATAATTGTGGGACTGTCCTTGCTATTTTTTGTGTGTTTCCGTTGACCAGCGCATTCTGAGGGCTGAGAGGAAGGTCTCCATGCCGAGACAGCCCTTCAGGTCCTTCCGTCTTCTCATTGTCATGCTTTTACTAGTGAAGATTATATTTAAAAAGTATTAGTGGTTTATCCTTTGACTGTATCTTTTCTAGAAATTATTGTTTGAGGTGTAATTATAAATTTATTTTAATTTCAGATGAAGTTATTTTAAATACAATTTTAACTGAGTTCATTTTAGAGGGAAGATTTTACTACTGGGCCTTCCATTCCTCTGACTACACAGTGACCAGCATTCAATCAAGCATGACTAGATGTCTGAAGAAACAGTGATAAGTGAATAAAATCCAAGGAAAAGATGGATAAGAAGAGGCGTAAGGTGATTCCAATATGGAGAAGACAAAGATTTTACTGCAAATATGTTAAATATGCTCAAGAAAATATTTAAAAATGTGGATAAATTACCTTGGTCATGTAAAGCAATAATTAAATTGGATAAGAGGGATCGAATGGTCATTCTAGATATAAGAAATATGATTTCTCAAATTAGCAATGAAAAGGCGATAGATGAGTCAACAGCACATGAAATTAAAGCTGAAATTAAAATGAGTGAGGAAGTCAGTATACTTTGAAAGGTATTTTGCTGCCTATAGATCATAAATTTGTTTTTTGTGATTCCTTTGAAAAAACAATTGTTTTTTAAAAACAATATAAAGGTACAATTCACATGACATAAAATTAACCCCATTAAGGTGAGCGCTGAGTGGTATTAAGTGCATTCACACTAGTGTGCAACCGTCACCACTAAGACCAAACATTGTCGTCACCCCACAAGGACACACCACACTCCTCAAGGGTTTACTAGTTACTCCCCACCTCCCCCAGCCCTGCCCCTCTCCAACACCTCCCCTCTCTGTCTCTGTGGATCATCTATTCTGGACCTTTTATATGAGTGGAAATGCACAGATACACATTCCCTACCACGTTTAAGTGATGTTTTTCTTCATTAACTGTTTTCTTGGTTAGTGTAAGTATTTGACTGCTCTCTACAGTTCTGACAAAGGTGATTCTGATGGCTTTGCTTCTGTCTTTTATATTTCTGTGAAGGACCCTTGGAAATGCCTCCATGTCCATGTGCCTTGGATGGGTTCCATTCCGTTGACTATGACTTCCTTTCTGATGTATCCTGAGCAGTCAGCCTCAGCTCTGCCGTGTCTCTGTGAAGGTAAAGCATCTGTGTGTTCCTGATAACGACTTGGTTCCCAAAAGGGATGTGATTTTCTATTAGGTTTTTAAAAGTGGTGTGGTGTGCTTTGAATCTAGTACTTGGTATATTTCTATTTAAAAAATCAGAAATTTCAGGTCTTCAGTGTGTGCCCTCAGTGATATCTCTCTCTTTTACTTCCACGACTGAAAAATAAATGACTTCTTCTCTCCATATTTTATTTACCCCACATTTTTTGTTCTAATTATTTTCCTGTCTCTCTGTACTTTAGATGGTAGATTTTATTCTGAACTATTATCAAAATTAATACTTTAATCTCCATAAACGTCTACTCTGCTTCCATATCATTTGTGTATTAGTTTGCTAGGGTTCCTGCTACAAACTTACAGCCTGGGTGGTTTAAACAACAGAAATTTACTTCTCACAGATCTGGAGTCTGGAAGTCCAAGATCAAGATGCCATCAGATTTTTTCTTTATATTAAGACCTTTCTCTGTCACTTGAGATGGACAGCTTGTCACTGAGTCCTAAGATGGACTCTTCTCTATATGCGTGTGGATCCCTCGTGTCTCTGTGCTTTTCCTATTCCTCTTCTAACAAGGTGGCAGACTCCTTGACCATACTTTAGTTGGGCTCCTCAAAATGCTCTTCTCAGCTAGCTCTCAAATCTGGGCTCTGTGTCCACCTTCATGACTTTGTTTTATCTAGGACCCTGCTGATCAGATTAATGAGGATACCCACCCCTGTCACGTGCTCACTCTCACATTGATCAAATTCATCACCGTGCTATCCCGGGTGAAATCGGACGATGTGGCCTCCCTTCAGCAAGAACCCTGTGGAGTCGGTCTGGCCAGAACCCCAGATCTGACATCTCCTCTTGGTGATTTTTCATCGCTCACCCCTCCCTGCTCCTTGGTCATAAATCTCCGCTTGTCCGTGCTGTGTCGGCATTGAGCCAAGTCTCCAGGGCTGCCTCAAATACGCAGTGAGTTTTGTCTTCATCTTACTTGGAGGTAATTACTATTTGATACGTTAGCACAGAGCCCACCGTCAAAGGCAGGATAACTCCTTCCTGAATGGAGCTTTTCTACCATATATATTTTCTCCTTAAGATATTTCACAGGCTTTTTGAGCATACGAACACAGGCCAGCCCCTCAGCACTGCGAATGAGGGGCCGTGTAGACAGGGAACCTGCCAACCACAGACACCAAAATGTGAAAGACATGGCCCTAAGCTGACATCAAAAGAAACTTGTTTACATGATGGAGCTGAAACAAAAAGGCAGAGAACTACCTTGTGTGACCTCAGCTGGGAATGTGCATGTGTTGCGTATCTCAAAATATTGGCTGCACTGTACGTTTCCATGAATAACTGAGAAAGCAATGACAGTTTTCATTTTGGGGAGCAGATAAATTTTAGTAAGGAGATGAACTTGCATATTTGAATTCCGTGAATAATGAGGATCATTGTCTATCTGATATCAGGGCATGCTGGCATTAACAGTGTATCCCAGTGCATATTGCACGATTGTCAACCTATTTGTGCAGTGGTAACGATGCTGGAGGGTGGGGCTCCTCCTTCCTCCTGTACAACAACAGACATGAAGAACAGTTTACCTGTGATTTAAAATCCTCTAGGCCTTCTCAGAACACTCATCAAGTCTCAAGACTTCAGACTCAAATTGAAAACTGTGGTTACCTTAGTGTTCTAGGTAGTTCCTTTGAGGGCAAAAATGGTTGGGGGAAATGCCCACTTTAATTCCTTAGTAAAGATAATGTCATCTTCCGAATGCAACATAAAGCACAGCACAGATACAAGAGGACCTAGGAGACGGTCTCTGGTCCAGTTCCTGTGCAGGAGAGGAAACCACAGATTCCAACTAGAAACCCCGCCCAGCCTCTCCCTGCACCTGCTCCTGGGCTCAGCCCTGCACTCCGTGGGTCCTGAGCGCCCCCTGGTGTCCTGAGCCCCCTGCACCCCAGCCCCTCCTGCCCCCCTGCAGAAGGTTTGTGTCTGGGCTCATGCTGACCTCCCCTCACTGTGTCTCTGGCACAGTAGTACATGGCCATGTCATCGCCTCTCAGCCTGTTCAGCGTTAAATAAATTTGGCTTTTGGAAGTATCACTGGTGATGCTGAGTTGGGACTTCAGAGTTAAGTTGTAGTATGTGCTTTCACCACTCCTTGAATCACCAAGTCACTCCAGCCCTTTTCCTGGAGCCTGGTGGGTCCAGTGTACATGATGGTTGGTTAAAGGGAATCTAGAGACAGTGCAGGTGAGGGACAGGGTCTGCGAGGGCTTCACCAGGCCAGGTCCTGACTCCTTCAGTTGCACCTGGGACAGGACACCTGGGGACAGAGAGAAACACAGTTAGTCATGTACTCAGACACAGTGTCCCCATATCTTCATGTCTGAGTCCTTGATTCACTCACATGTAGGAGCGGCCACCAGAAAGAGGAAGAACCACAGGTGATTCATGTTCTTGCAGATGAGATTCATGACTCCCTGAAAATATTTTCAAGGGTGAGAAAGACCCTGAATTTAAGTGACTTTGTGCTTTGTTTTCATCTTATGTTCTAAGTGGAGATTTGCATAAGGGAGACATCTTGCTATACAAAAGAGAAAGAAATTGCAAGATGTCCTTGTCTCTAGGGCTCCCCCTGAGAGGAAGATGCTGACCTGCCCTCAGAGAACTCGCTCCTGCCCTGGGCTCCCCCTCTCCAGGCCCAGTAACCTCTTCTTCCAGGCCAGGGGATGTACTGAGGGAGCTGGTCAGGAAATGATATGTGGTCAAGGATGATGGCAGCTTCGGGCAGAGAGTCAATGTGCCTCTACTCCCATAGAGATGTATGTTTCTTCATGTATCAAATATGCACCACACGTCCAGGTCATCTAAATTGTCCGATAGTCATTCCAATCCATTTCCCGTCTGTACCATCGCATGCTTATTTAATGGAGAGTCACAATTTGGGACAACAGCTAAGTTTAATTATCACATTGAAATCAGACAAAGCTGTGTACTATCCAATGCTTATCATAATTCTCAACAGCTTTGTCAGCTCAGTTAACTGGGGTGAACATTCCTTCACCTGAATCAATGTCACTCCTAAGTACACTCAATGGTTTCTCTGGAGGGAGAATTATTCATAACAGTAGCCAGGAAGTTTATTTTGGGATAAGGTAGATAATGTGCGTAGATGGTGATCTTTTCTAACACCGTTGACATGGCCAGTAGGGCCCTAATCCTGCTTTGTTCCGGTGCACAATGAGCGTCTGCAAGAACACCATAAGTTTCAGGACTCTGTCCTTGGGGGTGCACATTGAGGAGTTCCCAGCCCTACTCAGGACCACAAACAGACAGCTAGGGGAAGCTCCTCAGTGTCTGTATGTTGGGACAGTACCTGGTCTTAGTGGGCAAACTCACACATTCTAGAAGTATCTATTTCTTGCTGTTGTGTCAATGCCAGTGAATTTTGAATTCAGTGAACATAGTTTCCACCAGATTGGGTGGAAGATTATTCATGCTTCTCAGAAATGCACCTTCACAGTGACTGGCTTACAGAAGATGTGAGCTCCTGGTGGTCAGAGGGAAGCTCCAGGCTCAGGAAGCAGGTTCCCTTGAAAACTCCACCTGAGAGCTGCTTTCCTGAGTCCCTGTGTCATTGAATCCTGGGACTGTGCTGAGGTCATACGAGTAAGTAGTGGTGGAGAGCAGAGCACAGCTCTCCCCCTCACTGTGTGACACAGAAGAGGTGTCCTCACCTTCTGCATTTCAGTCTGAAAGGATATAAATTGGGGATCACAAGTAACTTTATCGTGAACTTTCTAGTAGGGTGCCGGTGGTGTTAAATGTTGTCATCAGCCTTATTAGTGGTATTATCTCTCCTGGGAACCAGAAAGGACCTATGTGAGCCCTGATCTGTGACTCACCTCTTTGCACATATAACACCTGCTCTGCTCCTGCCCTGAGATGTCACACCTGGGGGAATGGGCAGATAAACTCTCTCTCAGCCCAGTGATCTCACCTTTACATTGACTGGTTTAGATCTGGTTGTCTCTGAAAGCCCCTTTCCTAGATATAATTTCATGAACAGAACCTTGAATGTGCCATATCACTCCTGGCTTTCAGTGATATTAGTGGAGTAAATTAAACAATAATATGTTGAATTTCATCAAATGGTTTTCCTGCATTGATTGACACTTGAGGGAGAAAGGACAGTCTGTTCCAGTGATCACTGGAAGTCCACATGTGAAAAAACGAAGTTGAACCCTATCTTACACCGTATAGAAAACTTAACACAAAATGTTCAAGGCCTACATGTAAGACTTAAAACTATAAAAACCCTAGAAGAAAACATGGGGTAAGAGCTTCATGACATTGGATTTGGCAAAAATTTCTTGGATATGACACCAAAAGCACAGGCAACAAAGGTAAAAATAGAGAAATAGAGCTAAATCAAGCTCAAAATCTTATGGGCTTGAAAGGACATAATCAACAAAGTGAAAAGGGAACCTGCATAATGGGAAGAAATATTTGCAAACCATGTGCTGCTGCTGTGTTAATATCTAGAAGATGTGAAGAATTCCTACAACCGAACAACAAAAAAACCCAAATAGCTCAACTACAAAGTTTTTGAAGAAACAGAATACACCTTTATCCAAAGCTGATATACAAATCGCCAACCAGGATTGAAGAGATGGTAATGACCACTAATCAGCAAAGAAATGCAAGTCATAAGCACAATGAGATGTCGCCTCACACCCAACGGGATGGCCGATAAGTAGTGTGTGCAAGGAGAAATTGGAACCCTTGTGCACTGTTGGTGGGAATGTAAAATGACAGCTGCTGTGGAAAACTGTATGTGGTTTCCTCAAAAGTTGAACATAGAACTACCACATGATCCAGCCACCCCATTACTGGATGTAGTTCCAAGGAAATTGAAAACAGGATCTCAAAAAGATATTTGGACACTCATATTCATAGAGCCTTATTCACAGTAGACAATTGGTATAAGCAACCTAAATGTCCATTGATGAATTAAGGGGTAATCAAAATGGGGGACCAACATATCATGAAATATTATACAATATTAAAAAAGGAAATCTCATCGCATGGTACAGCATGGATGAACCTTGAAGACATTATGCTGTACATATGCATGTGCATGAATGTGTATCTGTGTGCACATATCTGTGTGTGTGTGTGCGTGCATGTGTTTGTGTCCTTGTATGTGTGTACATATGTGTGTCTGTGCCCAGGACACCAGCACACTTGACATCAGAGCCTTCCAGACTTGCAGGGGCCACAATGAAGGGTGCTGTTAGCAGGTTGCTGATGCAATGACCAGGACACAGGGTTTCGAACTTTTCTTTCTTGAGAGTGTGCTCTGGTTCTCTAACCTCATAGGAAGCATGTAGTTTGAGCTGCTGATTACTGGCTGGCTTGTGCCTCGGGCTGTGCTGGGCTGTGTGGCCTTGTATGGTCCTACATAGCCTCTGGGATGGATTTATAGCTGACCTGATTGGGAGTCTCAATAACTAGTTAGCACTGAGGGACAGGAAGATGGACTACAGGCTTGGAATCCTCTTTACAGAGAATCTTGGCCATGTGGCTCTGTGAAGGGCTATCTGTGTGTGTTAGAAAGAGCCACGTTTCTCTCCTCAGTGATTGAATGTGGTGACCCAGGGCTCAGGGAAGCAACTCTTACCATGTGATTACTGGCTATGTCTCACTGAAATGTTGTTCCCTATTCTATAGGATGCTCAAGAGAGGACTATCCTGTGCCTGGACAGACCATGGGGTGGTCCCTTGTGTGCAGGGAGATCAGCCTCTATTTGAAGAGCAATCTCTACTGGAAGGCCTGGTTTGCTGAGGTCCACACTCTTACAGGGAGACAGCACAAGGACTCGTCAAAATGCCTTTGCTTCTGATGCTGACTAGGCCTCCATCACCAAAAAAGATACCGATCCTCAGGGTTACAGGACAAAGAACCCACAGCACCCCTGTGGTTCAACCAAGAAGCTAACTCAATCATTGTCATGGGGCAGGGAGGCCAACGTTGCTGATAATACAAATCTGAGGATGTCCTTAGGAAGACATTTATAAATATGGGCATAGGAGAGAGGGACCCCTGAAGTATAGCCAGGAGAAGAAGAGGAAGAAGGAGAAGGATGATGATGATGAGAGGGGTGGAGGAGGAGATAAAGGAGAAAGAGGAAAAATGTTGAAAAACAGTACAGGAATAAAGCTGAATACACCAAGCCAGGGGAAAAATACCATAAGAGTCTACAACTTGAACAACTTGGAAATATATTTATTAAAAGTATTATGCAATACAATATAAAATGGTAGGGTCATTTTTTTTGTCCTTTACATTGTAGATTTGGAATTAACTTAATAAGCTGCAAAAATTCACCCGTTGGCAAAACTGCATTGCTATAATCAATACTGTGGCTTAAATTACAATTATATTTGGCATTCCCAAAACAAATTTAAAAAGGCACCCACTACCCCGTCATGACAATTACAAAATGCATAATAGAGGACAAAAGGAATGCCTCATCTTAACCCTTGGAAATGTCAACTTGCATAGAGTAGTCTAGAAAAAATTATCTCCTCCTGTTCCTGACTAAACTGGCAAATGATGGAGCAAATTTATATTATCAATGAGTTCAGACACATGAAACAACGACAGCTTCGTTTCCCGCCATCAAATGACTTCAGAGTGAATGTGCTATGCAAAGTCTAATGTTTCAACATTTATTCCATTTTACAATACTGGATGCATTCGGAAGATGTATTAATGTGGAAAATGACATAAACACATCCTCCCCTAGGGATGATGCTGATAGAGCATAACACGTTGCTCTTGTACTGAGCAGGAGGGAGTGAGACCAAGCAAAGGAAAGAGCTTAGCTAAAATAACACTTTCCAATCGTTCTAACTGAGGAATTTTCTTAGAACTGTCATGAGTTAGAACATAAATCGTCAAAGACTTCTGAAACATGGAGCCACAACACAAACTCCACTTCTTGCCATCGAATGAATTCAGCATAAATGAAAATGTGCACAGTCTTCTTACTCAGCACTTCCTCTTTTACTCTCTCAGTTAAAGCCTGGGCGCCAGCCCCTCTGCCTTCACTCCCCCAGCTGACCTCTGGGCCTGGATTTCAGCATTAAACCCCTACTGTGTGTCCCATGGGTCCTGCGGGGAGAGCTGGCCGTTGGGGGGGGTGCCACACTGTCCTCAGCTGCCCCCCTCCCCCTGGGCTTTGTGCTGACCTGTGGTTTCCTGTACTGGAAGACTGATCAGCTTTCTCCTTCTTTCTCTACATTGCCCTAGCTCTTTGAGATCTTTAGTGGTTCCATACTAAATTTAAAATCGTTCTTTCTATTTTTGTAAATGAAAAGAAGAATGTGATAGGAATTTTGACAAGGATTTCCCTGAATCTATGGATGGCTGTGGGCAGTATGGGCTTTTTAACAGTATTCATTCTCCCAGTGCAAGAACATGGGATATCTGTGCATTTGTTTGTCTTCTTCAGTTTCTTTTCTCAGAGCTCTGGAGGCTTCAGGATACTGATCTCTCACCTCCTTGATTAAATTTATGCCTGAGTATTTCATCGATTTTCACGCTGTTGCAGGTGGGTTTAATGCTTCATTTTTTTCAGATATTTCATTATTAGTGCATAACATCACAACTGTTTTCTAGACGTTGGTTTTACGTATTGCAACAATACTGAACTAGTTGATTAATTCTAACAGGATTTTTTTGTTCAGTCTTGAGTATTTTCTGTAGAAAAGATCACATAAACTGCTAATAAGATAATTTTACTTATTTTGTGTTTTGCATGTTTTTTGATTTCTTTATCTTTCCTGATAGCTCTGGCTAGGACTTCCAGTACGAAGTTGCATGCAAGTGGTGACAGTGGGCATCCTTATCTTGTTCCTGATCTTAAAGAACAAGCTTTCGAGCTTTGACCATTGAGTATTGATGTCAATTGTATGCTTGTCAAACATGGCCCCTGTTATGTTGAGATATGCTCCTTTTCTACCAAATATTTTGAGTGTTTTTTATAATGAAAGGATGTTCTATTCTATCAATTGATTTTTTCTACATCTATTGAGATGACCATATAATGTTCATCTTCCCTTTTATTAATGTGGTGTATTACATTATTGATTATACCTGGACTGAACATGGAATTTATATAAATAAAATGTGTTTCCATTCTGTAGAAATTTTGAATAAATAAAAAAACCCTGTAAACCATCAAAATAAATAAAAAGCTTGAAAGAGAAAAATTCAAGTGTGTCCATGCAGTGGTTCTCTCCTGTCTGCCATAGCCCGGGATCCTCAGTAAGATGCTGTCACCATTGACCAGTAGTTTCTGAAAAGGGCCCCCAGGAGCCCCCATGGAAGAGGGCAGAACCACACATAGTCAATCCAGGATTTCCTACTGGAAACGAGGACACACAATTGTCTCCTCAGGAATTACTCAAGAAAGGAAATCTATTAATCTATTAATCTATTAATGTCCTCGTGTTCCAGCAGAATCCACCAAGACAGAACACTAGAATTTTTGTACGAATATTTTATAAGCTTCATGTGGTTTAGACTAAAATACTTGGTGATGAAATGGAACTTACTCCTTCCTGAGAGTGATGCACATGAATAAAACATGATTGGAATTGCTGCTTTGGAATAAAAAATGAGATGAAGGCAGGGAGAGCAGTGGAGGGAGCACCAGGGAGCTTGTGGACAGACTGTCACCTGGGGCTGTCACCTCGTGCACTGGTGAGTCAGCTCCAGGCTACGGTGTCGTCATGCTGGAGCCACAAGAATACAGCTCAGAAAGACCTAGACACCATCCTCCAGAACTCACAGGAAACTGGGGCATCCATCAGCAACCCAGCCAAACTCGCATTTCAGGGAGGGGATTCCACATAAGTTTGAGCAGAAAAAGGAGTCAGTTCTACATCCACATCCCATTTTGACCAAACAAACACTAAATCTTGGCTACTTATTTCCATTTGCGTTTCCCAAATGTGTCCATGCATGGAGGAAAGGGGGAGCGTCTAAGTCAACAGTGTGTGAGAAAGTCGTGTCCACCTTCCTCAAGTGCCTGCAGGAGACACAGCCTGAGCCACAGCTGAGCTCCAGGTGAAGGATCTGAGCCTTTGGATTTACCCCACAGACACCACATCATCTATTTTCAGGGGGAAAAAGGAGCAAAGGGAGATGTGATGACAAAGACCAGTGGGGAAGGAAAGGGATGTTCAGAAGAAGGGATGGTCTGATCAGTTATGAGTCTGACATGCAGTTTTTGTTTTCCTTTTTTTGTGAGAATATGGGTCGAATGTAAACTCCATTGTGTTTCACAGGTTATTGCCGTGGCCTAGCCTCCGTACTGATTTTTAATATGAATCTCAAAGAACGTCCAAATAAGGAATCCCATTGAGGTCTCTGCCTGCATCTGACTGGAAAAGACGCACCAGGTCACTCTGAGCCTTCCCAGATCTCTGACCCTGCTGACCACAGGCAGAGCCGTTTCCTCCTCTAGAAGTGGCACTGCCTTTTCTGCATGGGAGAATGCATCCTCTTGCTACAAGACAAAAACAAAAACTTTTCTAATTCAGAGATGTCACCATGAAGCTTGAGATGTTCCTGAGGAAATCGTTAGTGGAAGCCCTGACACTTCAGGAAACCAGCTGTTCGCCTCCATCTGCACCTGCTCCTGAGGTGAACCCAGCACCCTGTGGGGCCTGAGCGCCCCCTGGAGTCTATGAAGAGGATGTGTGGAATGAGACATGAAGAGAATCAACTGGATTTCACATTCCAGGATGATAATTACACCCGCGAGAGCAGTTTGTAGAGTTGCACACGTAGAGGAAAACGTAGAAGACGTTAAAAAGAGAAAGGAACTTGAAGATTCAGGAGTGCTACAGTGTTGTCAACCCCTTCAGTTCTTCTGTGAAGAGTAATGATTTGTTACACATGAATGGCAGATGAGAATTTTTTTTTTTTAAAGATTTTATTTTTTTCCTTTATCTCCCCAAAGCCCCCTGGTACATAGTTGTATATTCTTTGTTGTGGGTCCTTCTAGTTGTGGCATGTGGGACGCTGCCTCAGCGTGGTCTGACGAGCAGTGCCATGTCCGCGCCCAGGATCCGAACCAACGAAACACTGGGCCGCCTGCAGCGGAGCGCACGACCTTAACCACTCAGCCACGGGGCCAGCCCCTGGCAGATGAGATTTTTAAAGAAATTTCTCCATTGAGCTTTCTAATAAAACCAATCAAAAGGTGTGATGGAACAGAATGGTGGAGGAGATGGTGCCCCCTGGGTGTCTCTCTGAACCAAGCAGGTGGTGACCCTGGAGGCTTTTCCAGCTTCCTTTCCATTCACCAAAGACTTTGGTCTGGGGAAAGCTCACATTTAAGTCAGTGATTTACTCTGTGAACAAGTGAGGAACAGGAGGGCGCAGAATATGAGAGTAACTTGCAACATCCACAATTTCCTTATTGATTAAAAAAAATGGCAATATCTCTGGTTAAATTCATATTTGAACTGCTGTGGTGAAGTTTTTATTTATACAAGTGAGTGATACTTTTAGATAGTGTCAGTGAATATAAAGAAAATGCAAAACATTCTTATTTTTTAATGTGTGTAGTAAAAGTTTTACTCATTTCAAATACCCGTGTCTGCCTTTTGCTCCACTCATTAGGTGGGATGCTTAGCTCATTTGCCCTCAGTATATTTTAAAATTTTTCCCCTAAACATATTTACATCTGTGCATAACTCCCTCAGTCTTTTTTCGGGTGTATAGTGTAAGTTTGGTACTAACAGAAATTTAACTCTTTATTGGGGCTCTGGCCATGGGGGCATTGGGGACACTGGAGGTGAGCAGATTCCCCAGCCCGCTCTCTATTGATGTCTGACTGTGTGATTGTCAGGATGTCTTCTGGTATTAGGTGTGTGAGTTGTTAGAAGTGCCTTGGGGTCAGCAGCCAACTGAGTCCACACATGATGCAGGCGTGCGTCTCAGGAGAGCCTGTAAGACCTGGAATTACATGAGTGCAGGACCCATGGGCTCAGCAGGGCAGTTGAGGTGAGCTTCAGGCCACCCACGTTTACCCTGCTCTGGGTGTCCATTTACGGACGGACGCATGAGATGGAGATTAGGGGATAAAGGGGGGTTGGGTGCTTCACAGTGGCTCCATCTGTGCCTGGCACTGGAGGGAGAGCTGGGAGGAAGCGAGTGGGCATGGAATGCCTTGGAGCTCAGAGTCTAGGACAGATTTGGTGATAATTGTAACAGTAGAATGCAGAGGGCAATATCTGGGTGGGATTATGGGGGATACTGTAAGGACATCAGAGGTTGGGGAGGGATAAGGCCTCTGTCCAGCTGCTTCTCATTCTCCAGGTAGATTCTCCCTGTGGAAGCTGGGAGAGAAGTCTTAGAACACGGCACCCAGGGCTGCTTTCAGGGGCTGATTCAGTGCATGAGCCAGCCAGGCTTGAATGGGGTCTCATCTCCTTGCTTACCATCCCGCCTGCTTCATAGAGAAAGCTGAGAGCTGTGTCCAGCCCTTGGGTGGGCTGCTTTTCCACCCATGAAGCTGAGAGAACTACAGGAGTGGAATCCCTGAGCATCAACATCCACCCAAGTGCATGAGGAGTGAGAGGTTGAACTACAGCAGGTAGGACAGGGAGCCCCTGGGGCAGAGGTCCAGGGGGATGATCATGACCAGATGGGGACTCAGTGCCTCTCTGAGGGAAGAGGCCCCTGCAGAAGCAGTGTGTGTTTAGAATGTGCTGGTCTTTAGAGAAAATCTTTCCCAACCAAGGGACAAAGAGCCTCCTCAGGATTGTCTGTTTGCCAAGAAGGAAACCTGTTGAAGGAAATATCCCGAGTGACTGGTCGCATTTCATCTGTAAAAAAAGAAAGTTTACTCCCTTCTTTGTCACCTGCAGTGGGAATTTGAGAAATTAGAGCCACAAGGAACAAAGCAAGATTTGAATCTGAAGGACTCTTGGAGTTAGCAGCAAAGGGAACTAGTGATCCCAGCATTAATTCTCCCCCCATTCCTGCTCTGCACCTGCCCCTGAGTTTGGACCCTGTGGACAGTGGGTCCTGAGCCCCAGGTGGTCTTGAGGTCCACCTGCAGCCCAGTCCCACGTGATTCCCTGCAGGGAGGTGTGTGTCTGGGCTCACACTGACTTCCCCTCACTGTGTCTCTCACACAGTGATGCTCAGCCATGTCCTCGGCTCTTAGACTCTCCATTTGCAGATACAACATGATCTTGCAGTTGTCTCTGGAGATGACTAATTGGCCCAATTCAGGGGGTGTGGCCAATAGTTTCACTGGATTATAGGGCCTTCGAAGGAACATGATTGGATGATTGATAACAAAGACATTTGGGGAAGAGATATGTGGATAGATCTCTGAATAGTTGGAAAACATGAGGATATGGCTGTCCCGTGAGAATGCTCATTAAAGGGTGACCTCAGGACAGGAGTGTTTTATTAATCAAGTGAGTAGGATGGCCAGGTCTGTGGATAGCAGTCAGCCTCTTTCTCTTGCCATCACTGTCCTCGAGAAAGGGCTCATGAACAAAGTGATCATGGTGGTGGGAATGGAGGTTTCACATGGGCTCAGCAACATGGACCGCCATGCATCTGGTCGTACCTACAGATAGCCTTTCCTGAGTGTCCAGTCTGCTAGCAACAGAGACCAACACTGAGCCCCTGATCGGTCACCATTCCTTGGGTGTCTGGTTGCAGGTTGATTACATTGGACTATGTCCATCGTGGAAGGCATAGTGTTTGCTCTGTGCTGGAATAGATACTTCCTATGGATGTGGATATGCATTCTTTGCTTGCAATGCTTTCGATGAAACATTATCCCTGAACATAAGGAATGCATTTTCAACCCTGTTGTATATGTAATGTGCATATATCAAGGAACCACCTTCAGAGGAGAGGAAGTATTTCAATGGTCCCATGGCCATGGTGCTCATGGGTCTCACCCTGTTCCCCAACATCCTGAAGCAGTTGGCTTGATGGAACTTTGGAATGGCCCTTTGGAAACTCCGTTACAGTGCCAACTTGGTGGGTAAACCTTGTATGGGTGAGACAAGGTTCTCCAGAGGCTGCAGATGCTATAAGACAGTGTCCAATATGTGACACTCTTTCTCCCATAGTCAGGGTGCACAGGCCAAGGAATCAAGGGGAGGAAATGGGAGTGGATTCACTTGACATTACCTCTAGTGGACATCTAGTGAACTTTTCCTTACTGTCTCTGTAGTCATTTGTTCTGCTTCTCTAGAGGCTTCAGTTCCAAAGGGAGCGATGTTTCCCCGTGGACATCCAATGATAACTCCATGTTCCTGGAAGTTAAGATTGCAGATCCATGTTGGAGGAGCGCATGGCATTGTGGTGCTTTGGAAACAAAGGGTATTCTCCCCTCTTCTGGAACACACATCAGTCATGGCCAACAAGGTAAGAAGCTTTTATTTATTTATTTATTTGAGGAAGATTAGCCCTGAGTTAACTACTGCCAGTCCTCCTCTTTTTGCTGAGGAAGCCTGGCCCTGAGCTAACATCCGTGCCCATCTTCCTCTACTTTATATGTGGGACGCCTACCACAGCACAGCGTGCCAAGTGGTGCCATGTCCACACCCGGCATCTGAACTGGTGAACCCTGGGCCGATGAGAAGTAGAACATGAGGACTTTAACCGCTGAGCCACCAGGCCGGCCCCTAAGAAGCTTTTAGATGCATGTTCGCTTCCTAGAGATTTGGCTAATGTACAAGACAACACCTATGCAAGAAGAGACTATGTGGAAGCTAAAGAAAATGCTGCAGGAGATCATGAGCCCAAAAATGCAGGCTTCACAGGGATATAACACCAACTACACCTGCAAGTGGTAAATCTCTAGAGGGAGTCACAGAAGCCACTATCAAATACAAATGTTTAGCTCCTGCTTTCAAATTAAAAGGATGAAAGAACCTTGATGTGCACTTCACTCAGATGGCTGCTTCGTGGCCCCAGATGAGTTCAAATGGATGTTACCTACATTTCTGCATGAAACTACGCATTAGTGTGGGCTAAATGATTATTATCTCAAATCATTATTTTTGGAAAACATTAAAGGCAGCTGAGGTTATTGTCATGTACTGTGTGACCTGTCAGCTCTGTAATCCTAGTAGAACAGTAAATACAGCCTTGGAAGGAAACAGCTCAAGGATGCTTGAGCATGTTCACAGGTGCTCCACCTTGTACCACCGTCCTTGGTGTTTGGATGTGCAGTATTCATTGAGCATCTACAGTCAAGGTGACTTTAGGCATTTCCATACCAAAAAGCTACAGCCCTACAGTTGCTACAAAGCTTGAATGTATGTATGTCTCCAACCTGGGGAATTCTAAATTTTACACGAAATGACAGAGACAGACTCCTCATAGGAATCACCATAAAACAACTCTGAAAGATATAAGCTATCACTCAAATACTACACCATCCTTCCCTCCCCAATTTGTCTGGAAATGTCGAAACAACCAGTGACATCCTTAAACTAAAATTAGCAAAATTTCTGGATCCTTTGAGTTCCCCTTGCCACAGGTGCACCCACTACACTGTGGCATTACAGTCTGTCCTGCAAGGACACGTCTGTCGTTGCCCTGTGACTTAGCAAATGTAAGGCCATGTGTTTAGGGATCCATCTCTGACACTAGAGTCTCCTGTGTTGCCTGCAGACGTGGTGAATATTGCAAGTGAGTTGTATTAGGATTCTACAGATTAACAGAACAAACGTGATGTGTTTGTGTGTATGTGTGTGTGTGTGTGTGTGTGTGTGTGTGTATAAACAGATTTATTTTAAGGAATTGGCTTACATGACTCAAGAGATCATGGAATCTGGCAAGTCCTGGATCTTGAGGATGAGTGGTAAACCAGAGACCCAGCAGAGCTGATGGTGTAGTTCCAGTCCAGAGATCAGCAGGCATCAGACCCAGGAAGAACCAACGTTTCAGTGGGAGTCTGAAGACAGGAAAAAAGAAAACAATGTCCCAGTTTGAAGGCTGTCAGACAGGAAGTACCCTCTCTTAGGTCGGGGAAGGTCACCACTTTGTTCTATTTAGGCCTCAACTAATTGGAAGAGACCCACTTACGTTATGAAGGACAATCTGCTTTTGTCATATACTGAGTTACATGTTAATCTCACGGACACACCCAGACTAATGAGTGACCTATTCTGTGGGCATCCCACGACCCAGTCAAGTTGGCACATAATATTGCTCATCACACGAGGCATGCAGTACACCTTCTCCTACCGAAAACAGATTCAGGCTGCCTTTTCTCATTGTACTGAACAGTCTCTTCATTATCTACAGCCAGCATGTTTCTCTGAAAGAAACGTAAAAGAAAAAATGATTATGAACCTCATTGAAGAGACATTATCATGTGTGTTAACAACAAAGGCAGCAGTGAAAGTCCAGAGTCAGCACCTGGGTTCACAGCTTACAACTGAAGAGGCAACTCAGAATTCCACTCCTCTGGCAGCCTCCTCCATACTGGACCTCTAACTCAGGATTCTCAGGGATCCTCTAGAAGGAAGCGTTCTTTGGAAGCAGACAGTTGGCCCACAACCTTTGGAACAAGCAAAGAAACTCAAATAGTGAATAACCTCTCCCCATATGTCAGTCCAAGAACTCTCAGTAATTGCTTTATTATTATGCAGAAATGAACATGGTCTTGTCCTCTTGCTGTGTGTGTGGCATCATCGGACCCAACATCCGAACCTGCTTTGACTGGGAGCCTCTCCTGCCTTTGCAGAGAGGCCACATGAGTGTTGTTATGCATAGGGTGCTGGGACAATGACAACCATCACCTGGGGTCTTTATTCTTTTGACTTGGATAGACCACTGCTCTGCTAGCTGAGGGCACATGTGCACTTGGAGCTGCTGTCTGCTGCTACCTTGTACTTGGAATTGTACTGTTCTGCGCTGCACTGTAGCGTCTACAGGCCTCTCCTGTAGAGTCAGCCAACCTAGGTATGAAGTTTCCATAATAAATTAGCATAAAGAGACAGGGTATGAGGGCATGTCCCTCATCAAAGTGGCACATGGTTGTGAGTGTCAGCCCAAATGTATAGTTATGTCATAGAACAAATTGTGTGTGTTGACTCCAGTCTAATCTGTGGCTGACACTGGGTTTAGGAAATTACTCCTACGCTTTGATGGTTGGTTACATGTCTTAACCAGGCATCCTCTCCTCCCCATGCTGTGCAGAGTGCTTGAAGGAACGACGATGCCCTGGGCCCTGTGTCACTTAGGTGACCTCAGAGCAGCAGTTTTTGGTTTCTGATGTCCACATGTCTATGGACAGGTGTCAATAATATCCTTCAAAATGCCCTTGATGCTGCTGCCTGTGCCTCTGTCACCATAAGAGATCCTGACCCTCAGGGATGTGGACAAAGCCCCCTCAGATCCCCTGTGGGGCAGCCAAGGGCATAACTCAACTACTTATATGGTGGAGATGCCTAACTGATATTGATTCTAGTCTACTTGGATTATGAGATTTATAAATAACTGCAATGTAGAGAGGGCATTCTGGCATTATATCCAGTAACTACCTAGAAGAAAAATAAAAAAAGAAAGAAAGAATACTGGATATTGTGGTGGGATAATAATGATAATGATAATAATAAAACACTGAACAGAAATCCACAATTTGACAGAATTTTAAATCCTAAAGTTACTAAAAGAGTTTATACCATAAAGATAAGACGGTGCTTATTGGCTTTGAGCCTCTTCTACACAAGTGCTGAAATAACTTAAACATTGCTGAAATGTACCAATTGACAAACCTTCAAGGTTTTAATCAACAATGAGGTGCAAACCACAGTTATTTCTGGGGATCCCACAAAACCTAAGCAATGTGCTCCCTATGCCCTTAGGGAAGTTTCCAGATCTAAAATGGAAACAAGCAGGTGTGCTTCCCCTTAGCTAATAGGGCTTGCCTAAATCCTGCATGTTGCTTTCACTCATTGACTTAAAATATCCCATAATCAGCATGGCTGTTCCAAACTCAAGAGTAATGCCTTTAATTAATTTTTCTTTTTTCTAAAGATTGGCACCTGAGCTGAGAACTGTTGCCAATCTTTTTTTTTTTCCTGCTTTTTTCTCCCCAAATCGCGTAGTACATGGTTGTATATTTTAGTTGTGGGTCCTTCTAGTTGTCACATGTGGGACGCCGCCTCAACGTGGCCTAATGAGCAGTGCCATGTCCATGCCCAGGATCCGAACCTATCAAACCCTGGGCCGCCGAAGCGGAGCACGCCAACTTAACCACTCGGCCACGGGGCTGACCACTAATTAAGTTTCCTTTGCATTTACATATTGACTTGACAAAAGAGGGCCCTTAGACCATACTGCATTGTAAATAGTTAATTCAGCCAAATGTCAATTGAAAAAGGCCTTCAAGGATTGACATGAATTTTACAACAACTGTTTTCAAAATGTGTGATTATCCCACTGCTTCTCCAGGTCACCGCCCAACTGAGGCTGTTCTTAAATGAGGGAAGAACGAGTGGTATCTCATTCACTCTTACTTCAACCTACCATGGTGGCCCTATAGAGTGAGTCCCCACATCCAATTGTGTTGAAATATTGACCCTACTAAATTAACAAATGTCGAATATTTTACCATTATAGACTTAGTTGTTATATTCTGTCCTGTGCCCTGTCAATATCCTCTCGACCTCGTTTTAACAAAGTTATTGAACAGGAGCCCATCTCTATCATTGTATGTAAAATATAAACCCCCCTGAGCCAGCTGAAATTACACTATTAGCTTTGAACAATTGTCATGATAAAATTGACATGTTGCTACCGTTAACAATTAATATTAAGTGTTGTGAAGATCAAGTTCCATGTTGGCTTACATTCACCTTCTTGTGTTTGTGCCTTCTCATGATGAATAGATACAATCACATTTTTCAGGTTGTTATTTTTTTTGAGGAAGATTACCTGAGAGCTTAAATTTGCCACTGATCCTCCTATTTTTGCTGAGGAAGATTGGCCCTGAGGTAACATCTGTACGCATCTTTCTCTGTTTTATATCTGAGACACCTGCCACAGCATGATTTGCTAAGTGGTGTGTAGGTTCATGCCTGGGATCCAAACTGGTGAAACCCAGGCCATAGAAGGGGAGCACCTCCACTTAATTGCTACAACTCCAGGCCGGCCTCTATGTTGCTAAATTTTTAAGTTATTGCAGATGTATTGTTCTATGAAGAGGACAGTTTCTCTAACAGGCCCTGCAGTGGCAGCTGCCCCACAAGGTAGCCTTCTCCGCCTCCTTCTGCTCTACTGGTGATCATGGCTGGATCGTAGAACAGCCTTTTCTTCCTCTCATAACAAGTTCTCCTGCGAGAAGTGAGGCTGACTTCTGAACTAGCTCCTTTAGGGAGAGTGCTCACCACATCAGGTCAAGTGTGTTCTCCATTGTTCTTGGGTAGACTGTGGTGGCCGTGCACAAGGCCTTGAGAATCAGTCACAGAGGCCTGCTACCCATCAGGCAGGACAGTGACCTTCTCTGTCACAATGTCTATGTTACTCACCCACATACCAAGTGCTCAACATCCTGGAGTCACCCCAGAACCACACAGCATCCTACACACTGATGAGTCTACATAATGAGAGCTCACTGAGACCTGCTGGCATTTTCAGGGGTTTTGTAGAAACAAAACTTTTTAAATCTGAATAAAGAAAATTTATGGGAAGAAGAAAAGATTGCACGAAGCGAAACAGAATCACAACCCCTGGTGGTTCCATATTGAAGTTTGGCCCTAAGTTGTCCTCTTCAGTCCATCCTAACCTGTGATACTCAATGAGGCAGCATCAACCATGACTCTGGCTCTGAGGCCATCACTTCTGCAGAGCTGATAGAAGACAGCACAGCCACACACACAGTTAATCCAGGATTTCCTCATTGAAATGAGGACACATGTGTGTCTCCAGTCAGACGTGGGAGTTCCCAAAGAATGGAAATCTCTCCATGAGGTGAATTATTTCCCTAATTTTCCACCCAAATCCCACATGACTGAGGGATAAAAATCTGGAAGAAATATTTTATAAAGCACGTGTGGTTTAGACCCAAATCTGTGTTCCTGCCTCATAGTGATGGCATAATACATAAAATGAGTGATTTTCTCATAAAGGATGGAGGGAATTCATATGAGAGGAGAGTCAGGGAGAGCAGTGGAGGGAGGGCCAGGGCTCTTGGACAAAGGGTCATCTGGGGAAGTCATTTCAGGCAGCAGCGGGTCAGCTCCAGAGAGTTTTGTCATCATGTTGGAGCCACAAGGACACTATCAACAGACAGCTGGACGTCATCCCAGAGAGCTCACAGCACGCAGGGTGTCCATCCTCAGCTCTCCAAACCACATGTGAGGGCTGTGGCACTGTACCAGTTGGAGCAGAAACAGATCAATTATGCAGCCTCTTCCATTTGGACAATCATTACATCCAGGCTACTAGTGTGAGCTGGCATTTCCTAGACGAGTCCATGCGCAGAGGGCAGTGGGAGGGTGCAGGTCAATGCAGACTGAGAATGTCTCTTTAGCCGTTCCCTGGTGCTGCAGGAGCCACAGTACAAGCCACACCTGAGCTCCAGGTAAAAAGTCTGCATCTGGAATTTAGAACACAGAAAGCGCATCCTCCATTTTGGGAACAGGAGTTGCAAGGTGCGATGTGAGAACAACGCCCACGGAGGAAGAGAATGGATTAGCAGAAAAGGAGGGAACCAGAGCAGTTCTGAGTCTGACGTGCACAGCCTCACATGAGGAGCAGGGTCAGATATCAAATATATTAGGTTTTATAGGTCAGTGAACCTGGCCCTGGGTCTCTCTTGTCTGGAACTTGAAACCCACACCATTCTTTTTTTCCCCTCTTCTCCCCAAAGCCCCCCGGTACCTAGTTGTATATTCGAGTTGTGAGTGCCTCTGGTTGTGCTATATGGGATGCCACCTCAGCATGGCCTGATGAGCGATGCCATGCCCGTGCCCAGGATCTGAACCAACAAAACCCTCAGCTGCTGATGCAGAGCACGCAAAGTTAACCACTCGGTCACGCGGCCTGCCCCCAAGACCATTCTATTCAGAGAATCCCAGCGAGGTCTCTGTTCTGAGTCATAAAGGAAAAGAATGAACTTGTTCCCTTTTGTTCCCTTGAGGTTTCTCGGGACTCTGATCCTGGTGACCACAGACAGAGTCGTTTCTGTCCCCATAGGTGACAGTCTACATTTAAGAAGATGATTGGTTTTTCTCATATTGTAGCAAACCTTTCTAATTGAGAGAAAGTAGTAAACACAGAAAAAGGAATCCAGTGAGGTTGTCTGAGAAACTGTTAGAAGAGGAAGCCCCAGACCCTGACAGGGAACCCCCATGAACACTGTCTGCAGCTGCTCCTCAGGATGATTCTGAGCCTGGTGGTCCTGAGTCCCCGCTGCAGCCCAGCCTCTCCCGTCTCCCTGCAGGGAAACTGATGCCTGGGCTCACACTGGCCGTCATTGTGCTCACATGAGCTTCTCCTGTAAGTGGAGTCACTCTCCCAGTTCCCACACAGGAACCAAAACTAAAAACCTGAGCAAGCCTCCTTTCCTGGCTCTATCAGAGCATTTCTGACTTGATGAAAGGCATGTCTGCTTTTCCCAGAGTTTGCAATCTTGTACGTAATAGATGTTTCACATTCCCTCAGTGTGTATGTCTCATCAGACTGGACCTCCATACCAAGCCCTGGTGCAGGCTCCCACTGCCCTTGAATGGTGTCATCTCCTGTTGGTGCCAGGAGCATGACGTCAGGTCAATGAGCACCACCACGGCCTTTCTTCTCTGCCTTTGGATTCATAATGCCTCTCTTGTCTGATGTCCAGCCTGAACTTTACTCTGCCTCTTGCTGCCTGGCTTGTGCACTGAGCTGTGCTGTGCAGAGCTGCATTGTCGATTCCAGCAGAGCCTCTTTTATTGACCTAGCTGAATTACATCAGAAGCTTATAAATCAGCATATAGGCAGAAGAATGTAAGACACTCTCTGCCTTTTTCCATGTGAGGATGTTTCTCATCTATTACAACACAATTTTCTACTTCATAAAATAAGGAGCTAAGCACAGAATCACAAATCCAGCTAGCTTGTCCTGAGGAAACTGTTACATGAAAAGGAAGCCATGACAGGAAACCAGCCCTTCACCTCCATCTGCACCTGCCTCTGTGATGGTCCTTGAGCACAGGGGCCCTGCGTGCCCCCTGGTGGCCCTGAGCCCCTCCTGCAGGGAGGTTTGTGTCTGGGCTCACACTGATTTCTCCTCACTGTGTTTCCTGCACAGTAATACACGGCCGTGTCCTCGTCTCTCAGGCTGTTCATTTGCAGATGCAGCGTGTTCTTGGCGTTGTCTCTGGAGATGGTGAATCGGCCCTTCACAGAGTCAGCGTAGTGTGTGCTACCAACATCACTATTAATGTATGCGACCCACTCAAGCCCTTTTCCTGGAGCCTGGCGGACCCAGTCCATGTAATAGCTGCTGAAGGTGAATCCAGAGGCTGCACAGGAGAGTCTCAGAGACCCCCCAGGCTTCACCAGGCCTCTCCCAGACTCCACCAGCTGCACCTCACACTGGACACCTGCAAACACAAAGATAACCTGGTCAGAAACCTGTCATACATCCACTTACTCGCTCAGTCATGTCCTCTCACATAGTCAATGTCTCTTAATTCCCACAAATTACCTCTTAAAAGAGCAACAAGGAAAACCCAGCTCAGCCCAAACTCTATGATGAGTTGTCTGTGTTCAGTCTTGATCACTGAATGGGAACACCTGGGAATCCTGGGGCTGGGGCTCCTCTCCCACAGCTGCAAGGTTGGGCCTGGGCTGGTTTTCATCAGCAGAGGAAGGACCTTATTTGCATATCTCTGACTATACATCAGGCTTGGGGGTAGGTCATCTCAGAGAGGACAGTGCCTCAGAGAAGATGAGAGTGTCCTGGGGGAGTTTGGTGGAAATTACAGCATTCAGGAAAATATGATCTTACTCTGTGATTGTAGCAGGTTGGACACAGTTCTGGTTAAACGATTTTTTATTTATGTGCAAAAACATGTGATGTCATATCTATTGTGAAGATAGAAAACTACACACACAAGCACTATGGGCTGTACAGTGTGTTCATGAGCAAATGCCTGCAACGTTTCTGAGCCTGTGCTCCTCACTGGACCTGATTGCCTCCTGGACCAGCTCAAAGACAGAGCTGGACACGCCCGGTGAGGGTGGCAGAACCCCCTTCCTGTAAGGCAAACAAGTGTGATCTTGCAACATTCTAGAGTTACCTAGAGAATGTAAAGAGAACAGACTTCATGCAGGTCCGTTGGAGTCTGAAATTTCACGTGGCATCATATGTGCCTCTAACCCTCCCTGTCTATCAGTTTAGGCAATTGTTTATTTATAATAAATGTAGTCACACATAACTGGCGTATAATGAACTGCATGTATTTACCACGTTTATTTTGAAAGTGTTCACATATGCATGGACCAGTGCTGCCATCAGCACAACCAACATTGGACAAATCCTTCACACTGAAACATTTCATATTGCTCTTCTCTTGTTCCTCCCTGTTACTCTGTCACTTTTCCCACCCAGACCTCAGGCAACGCATCCATGTTGTGTGAATAAGCTAGGCATTAATTTTAATGCTAATTTGTGGGGGTAGTATTCCAATATATGGACATGCCTCAGATTGATTCTGTATTCTCCTGTCAGTTGGTATCTGGACTTTTCTCAGTGACTGGCCATATAAAGAAACTGATACTCAACTTGAAGGTGGACAGAACTGTACAAACTTTTGTTCTTGTATTACGTGCTTCATGTGTGCATCACTATATTTTGACGTGCATGCAGTTCAAAGTGATCCCCCCAGAAAAGTCTTGTTACCATCTATCACCCTACAATTGACCCCCTTAATCCAGTTCACACAGCCCCCAATCCCCTTCCCATCTGGTAACCACTGATCTCTTCTTTGTATCTATGAGTTTGTTTTTCTTTGTTTTGTTTCTTCCTTTTTTTTAGATTCCAATTTTGTGAAATCATACATGTCTTTGTCCTTCTGACTTATTTCCCTTAGCATAATTCCCATAAAGTTTCATTCATGTCGTCACAAATGGCATGTTTCGTGGTTTTCCATGGTTGAGTAGTATTTCATTGTATGTATACAGCACATCTTTATCCATTTATCCATTGATGGCCACTTAGATTGTTTCCATATCTTGGCTACTGTAAATGATGCTACAAGAAACATAAGGGGGCATATATCTTTCTTAATTAGTGTTTTCAGATTGCTGAGAAGGTAAATTGTTGCAGCCTCTATGGGAAAAATATGAGATTCCTCAAAATAATACAAATAAAACTACTATGTGATCCATTCCAGTATTCCACTACTGGGTATTTCTCAGAGGAATACAAAAACACTAATTCAGAAAGTTGTTCTTATTCTTCAAACGAAAACAAGAAAGCCGGGAAATCTGCAAAGTAAGAAATTATCTCCAACACGTCAGAGAAACGAAGACACAGGACAAACAACAAAGAGGAAATCTGGAAAGACACGTGCCTGCAGGGAGAAGCAGGACCCGTCCATTAGCTCCCCAGGGTCACAGGTTGCCACATGTCATATGATCTAGAAAAAAGATTAAACCAGAAACATTTAATGAATTAATATATGACAGGTATATTCATTAGAGTCTTCAGAGAAAGAACAAATAGGAGATATCTGTCAGACTGAGAGCCTCGAGAGGAAAGCCCTGATCCAATGGGAAGTCCCCTTTCACCCCTAAATGCAACTGCTCCAGGGTCTGGTCTCCGTGTTCAGTGGGTTCTGAGCACCCCCTGCTGGTCATAAGCACCCCCACAGTCCAGCCCATCCCGTCTCCCTGCTGGGAGGTTTCTGTCTGGGCTCACGCTACTTTCCCCTCAGTGTGTCTTGCACAGTAATACAGGGCCATGACCTCAGCAGTCAGGGAGCTCAGCTGCAGGGAGAATTGGTTCTTAGATGTGTCTCTGGAGATGGAGATGCAGCTCTTGAGGGGTGGGTTATATGCCGTTCCACCACCAGCATTTATTTAACACACCCCTTCCAAGGCCCTCCCTGGGGGCTGCTGGATCCACATCTGTTTGTACCCACTGGTGATAGTGAAGCCATAGACAGCACAGAGGAGTGGCAGGGTCTGCGAGGGCTTCAATAGTCCTGGGCCCAACTCTGCAGGACACTTGCCAACAGGGAAAATCAGACCCTGTCAGTCACGTGCAGTCACAACCATCAACACAGACCTGTCTGACATCTGAGACACTCACCTTGGAGAGCCCTCACCAGGTAAAGGAGAGGACCCAGCAGTCTTATCATCTTGTAGACCACAGCTCTGCCTTCTTCAGAGACCGCACCCCTGCCTGAGGAGAGAGCTTGAGCTCCCACAGCCCGAGTGGATTTGACCCTAGAGCTGGAACAGAAATTTGATTGTGGGGAGCCCTGTCCTTTCAGGTGAGGGGGGACTAAGGTCGGGCTCAGAGCGTCCGATGGGGCCCTACGGGGCTTTTCTCTTGAACACAAGCAGAGTGTAAGTCTGACATGGGGGAGCACTTAGCCTGTAAGCTGTACTGGAACCTGATGTGAAGACAACCCCACATTTCTGAGCAGAAGAATAAATGCTGGACTAGACGAGGAGATGGCAAAGATGTTCATCTCAGGAATCTTTCAGAAAGATTGTACAAGGGACCAGTGCTATGTCCAGGGACATTCTGAAACCCAAAACATTAAATCTGTCTACAGCTGCCAAGGTTTCATAATTTTTTACAAATTTTGTTTGGTCTAAACATAATTGCAAAGTGAAAGACAGCTCTTCTTAAGCTTCTATTTACTTTAATTTAAGCACTTAAGACTTTACTTTTATCTGAGTAAATATCTACAACATATAGGCCAGCTCAGAGACCCTTGATTATTGATTTTGGAAATTTAATAATTGTCCTTTTCTTTAATTCTTAAAACATATATGCTTTCATCATGTTCTTTTAATCTGTTCCATCAATTTTCTTTCTTTTTTTATTTATTTTTTATTGAGTTATTGATAGGTTACAATCTTGTGAAATTTCAATCGTACATTAATGTTTGTCATTCGTGTTGTAGGTGCACCACTTCACCCTTTGTGCCCACCCCCCACCCCACCTTTCCCCTGGTATCCACTAAACTGTTCTTAGTCCATAATTTTAAATTCCTCATATGAGTGGAGTCATACACAGATTATCCTTCTCTCGCTGGCTTATTTCACTTAACATAATTCTCTCAAGGTCCATCCATGTTGTTGCAAATGGAATGATTTTGTTCTGCTTTGCAGCTGAGTAGTATTCCATTGTATATATGTACCACAACTTCTTTATCCATTCGTCTGTTGATGGGCACTTAGGTTGCTTCCACGTCTTGGCTATTGTAAACAGTGCTGCAATAAACATTGGGGTGCACAGGACTTTTGGGATTGCTGACTTCAAGCTCCTTGGATAGATACCCAGTAGTGGAATGGCTGGATCGTATGGTAGTTCTATTTTTAGTTTTTTGAGGAATCTCCATACTGTTTTCCATAGTGGCTGCACCAGTTTGCATTCCCACCAGCAGTGTATGAGGGTTCCTTTTTCTCCGCAACCTCTCCAACATTTGTTACTATTAGTTTTAGATATTTTTGTCATTCTAATGGGTGTAAGGTGATATCTTAGTGTAGTTTTGATTTGCATTTCCCTGATGATCAACGATGATGAGCATCTTTTCATGTGCCTATTGGCCATCTGTATATCTCCTTTGGAGAAATGTCTGTTCATGTCTCCAGCCCATTTTTTGATCGGGTTGTTTGATTTTTTGTTGTTGAGTTGTGAGAGTCCTTTATATATTATGGATATGAAGCCTTTGTCAGATATATGACTTGCAAATATTGTTGCCCAGTTAGTGGGCTGTTTATTTGTTTCAATCCTGTTTTCATTTGCCTTGAAGAAGCTCTTTAGTCTGATGAAGTCCCATTTGTTTATTCTTTCTATTGTTTCCCTTCTCTGAGAAGGCATGGTGTCCGAGAAGATCCTTTTAATACTGACGTCAAAGAGTGTACTGTCTACGTTTTCTTCCAGAAGCCTTATGGTTTCATGTCTCACTTTTAGGTCTTTGATACATTTTGAGTTTATTTTGGTGAATGGTGAAAAAGAATGGTCAATTTTCATTCTTCTACATGTGGCTTTCCAGTTTTCCCAGCACCATTTGTTGAAAAGACTTTCTTTTCTCCATTGTATGCCCTCAGCTCCTTTGTCGAAGATTAGCTGTCCATAAATGTGTGGTTTTATTTCTGGGCTTTCAATTCTGTTCCATTGATCTGTGCACCTGTTTTTGTACCAGTACCATGCTGTTTTGATTACTGTAGCTTTGTAGTATGCTTTGAAGTCAGGGATTGTGATGCCTCCAGTTATGTTCTTTTTTCTCAGGATTGCTTTAGCAATTTGGGGTCTTTTGTTGCCCCATGTGAATTTTAGGATTCTTTGTTCTAATTCTGTAAAGAAAGTCATTGGGATTCTGATTGGGATGGCATTGAATCTGTAGATTGCTTTAGGTAGAACGGACATTTTAACTATGTTTATTCTTCCAATCCATGTACATGGAATGTCTTTCCATCTCCTTATGTCGTCATCCAATTCTCTCAGAAAGGCCTTGTAATTTTCATTATATAGGTCCTTCACTTCCTTAGTTAAATTTACCCCAAGGTATTTTATTCTTTTTGTTGCGATTGTCAATGGTATTGTGTTCTTGAGTTCTTTTTCTGTTAGTTCGTTATTAGAATATAGAAATGCTACTGACTTATGCAAGTTGATTGTGTACCCTGCAACTTTGCTGTAGTTGTTGATTACTTCTAAGAGTTTTCCAATGGATTCTTTGGGGTTTTCTATATATAAGATCATGTCATCCGCAAACAGCGAGAGTTTCACTTCTTCCCTCCCTATTTGGATTCCTTTTGTTCCTTTTTCTCGCCTGATTGCTCTGGCCAGGACCTCCAGTACTATGTTAAATAAGAGTGGTGATAGAGGGCATCCTTGTCTCGTTCCTGTTTTCAGGGGGATGGCGTTCAGTTTTTGCCCATTGAGTATGATGTTGGCTGTGGGTTGTCATAAATGACCTTTATTATGTTGAGGTAGTTTCCTTCTATGCCCATTTTGTTCAGAGTTTTTATCATAAATGGCTGTTGGATCTTGTCAAATGCCTCCTCTGCATCTATTGAGATGATCATTTGGTTTTTATTCCTCAGTTTGTTGATGTGGTGTATCACATTGATTGATTTGCGGATGTTAAACCATCCCTGCGTCCCTGGTATGAATCCCACCTGATCATGATGTATGATCCTTTTGATGAATTGCTGAATTCTGGTGGCCAAAATTTTGTTTAGAATTTTTGCATCTATGTTCATCAGTGATATTGGCCTGTAGTTCTCTTTTTTCGTGGTGTCCTTGTCAGGTTTTGATATCGGCGTGATGTTGGCCTCATAGAATGTGTTAGGAAGTGATCCATCTTCCCTAATTTTTTGGAATAGCTTGAAAAGGATAGGTATTAAATCCTCTCTGAAAGTTTGGTAGAATTCCCCAGGGAAGCCATCTGGTCCTGGGGTTTTATTCTTTGGGATGTTTTTGATTGCTGTTTCAATCTCTTTCCTTGTGATTGGTCTGTTCAAATTGTCTGCTTCTTCTTGAGTGAGCTTTGGGAGACTGTAGGAGTCCAAGAATTTATCCATTTCCTCTAGGTTATCCATTCTGTTGGCATATAGTTTTTTGTAGTATTCTCTTATAATCCATTGTATTTCTGTGGAATCTGTTGTTATTTCTCCTCGCTCATTTCTGATTTTATTTGAGCTTTCTCCCTTTTTTTCTTTGTAAGCCTGGCTAGTGGTTTGTCAATTTTTTTTTATCTTCTCAAAAAACAGCTCTTTGTTTCATTGATCCTTTCTACTGCCTTTTTCATTTCAATAGTATTTATTTCTGCTCTGATTTTTATTATTTCTCTCCTTCTGATGACTTTGGGTTTTATTTGTTCATTTTTCTCTAGTTCAGTTAGGTGTACTTTAAGATTGCTTATTTGGGATTTTTCTTGTTTGTTAAGATGTGCCTGTATTGCGATGAATTTTCCTCTTAGTACAGATTTTGCTGTATCCCATATGAGTTGGTATGGCATGTTATCATTTTCATTTGTTTCCAGATATTTTTTGATTTCTTCTTTAATTTCTTCAAGGATCCATTGTTTGTTCAGTAGTGTGTTGTTTAGTCTCCACATCTTCGTGCCTTTCTCACCTTTTTTCTTGTAATTAATTTCTAGCCTTATAGCATTATGATCAGAGAAGATGCTTGTTATTATTTCAATTTTTTTTAAATTTGTAGAGGCTTGCCTTGTTTCCCAACATATGTTCTATCCTTGAGAATGTTCCATGTGCACTTGAGAAGAATGTGTATTCAGTTCTTTTAGGGTGAAGTGATCTATATATGTCTATTAAGTCCAATTGTTTTAGTTTTTCATTTAGCTCCACTATTTCCTTGTTGATTTTCTGTCTGGATGATCTGTCAATTGATGTGAGTGGGGTGTTGAGGTCCCCTACTATTATTGTGTTGTTTTTAACATCTTCCTTTAGGTCTGTTAATAGTTGCTTTATGAATCTTGGTGCTCCTGTGCTGGGTGCATAGATATTTATAAGCGTTATTTCTTCTTGGTGAAGTGTCCCTTTGATCATTATATATTGTCCCTCTGTGTCTCTCTTTACTTGTCTTATTTTGAAATCCACTTGGTCTGATATAAGAATTGCAACACCTGCCTTTATTTCCTTGCTATTAGCTTGAAGTATTGTCCTCCACCCCTTCACCCTGAGCCTGTGTTTGTCCTTGGGGCTGAGGTGTGTTTCTTGGAGGAAAAAAATTGTTGGATCTTGTTCTTTAATCCATTTTGCCACTCTGTGTCTTTTTATTGGAGAGTTCAATCCATTCACATTGAGAGCGATTATTGATGCATGTGGACTTAATGCTGTCAATCTGTCGCTCATTATCTTGTTTTCCTGTGTTTCTTTTCCTGTTTGCTTTAGACTACCCATTTAATACTGCAATTTCTTATGCTGGGTTTCTTAGATTTTTCCTTATTTATGATTTGTAACTCTGTTTTGTACTTTATTTTAGTGTCTACCTTGAAGTTTGTATTTAGAATCTCATGTATAATATAGTCTATTCTCTGGTGTTCTCTTAGTTACTTGACCAATACTGATTTAGACCCTTTGCTCTTCCCCTCCTAAATAATTATCTTCGTTTCTTATTCTAACTCGTGTTATGAATTTGTAGTTAGAGTGCTAAGATCGTCCTTGTTTTGGTAGTTTCCTTATTTTTACCCTAATGCTATAGTTGAATATTTGCTATCCTGTTCTGGTTCTATCCATTGGTCTCCCTAGTCTGTGGATTGTGTCCCCTTTCTCCCTTTTTTCTTTTTTCAGGTATGAGAGCCTTCATGAGGATTTCTTGTAGTGGAGGGCTTTTAGTTACCAATTCCCTTAACTTTTGTTTGTCTGGAAAAGATTTAATTTCTCCCTCATATCTGAAGGAAATTCTTGTTGAATAGAGTATTCTTGGCTGAAGATTTTTATCTTTTAAAGCTTTGAATATGTCACTCCATTCTCTCCTAGCATGTAAGGTTTCTGTAGAGAAATCCGCTGAAAGTCTGATAGGGGCTCCTTTATAGGTTATTCTCTTCTTTTTTCTTACTTCCCTGAGTATTCTTTCCTTATCTTTCCTTCTTGCCAATTTTGCTACTATGTGCCTTGCAGTAGGTCTTTTTACATTGACAAATCTAGGAGATCTAAAACCCTCCTCTACACACATTTCTCCCTCAATCCCTAGATTTGGGAAGTTCTCTTCAATAATTTCGTTAAGCACACTTTCTGCTCCATTGTCCTTTTCCACATTCTCGGGAATTCCTATGATCCTTATGTTCTTACTCCTCATTGAATCCACTATCTCTCGGAGATTTTCCTCGTTTTTTTTTAATTCTTAGTTCTCTTTCTTCCTCTGTCTGGAGCCATTCAGCCTGTCTATCTTCAATTGTGTTAATTTTCTCTTCTATGTTGTCTACACTGGCATTCAGGGAATCCGTATTCTGTTTTATCTGGTCCATTGTGTTTTTCATCTCAAGTAATTCTGTTTGATTCTTCTTTATGATTTCAATCTCTTTTGTGAAGTAACTCCAGAACTCGGCTTGTTTCTCTATCTTTCTCTCTACCTCATTGAGTTTTTTGATTATAGCTGCTCTGAACTCATTATCACTTAGTTTACCTACTTCCAAGTCCTCAGGACTTAATTCTGTGTTTTTATTGTTTTCCTTCTGGTCTGGGGCTTTTATAAATTGCTGGATGGTAGAGGAGCGGTTTTTTCTCATGGTGGTAGAATTTGGTTGCAGTTACAGCCTGTCGCCACTAGATGGGGGTCGAGAGCGACGTGTTAGCTCTCCGCCTTCGGGGCAAGATGGCTGCGCCCACTGGCTTTGCTGGGGGGGAGGGGCTGCTATTCTCACGCACCGGTCTGGGTTCAGATCAGTTCTGTTCTCTGGTCTCCCAAGGCCCTTGATTTATAGGGTCCCCGCGGACGGCAGCTCCCCCCCCCCCCCCCCCCCCCCCCGCAGGAGTCCCGGTCGCGCGGCCCCTCCCCCCTCATTCCCGACCCGCTCCGCAGCGATCGCAGACTCTAGGGCAGGGAGCGATGTTCTCTCCTACCGTTCCAGCTCCTCCGAGGCCGTCTGCAAGGTTTATGATCTCCGCCTTCTTGGTATTGGAGGTCTCCAACATGTTGGCATTAGATTTATTCTCTGAAATTCAGTTTTTCCAATCCTTTGTTGTATTTTGGAGGGGAGAGAATCCTGGGTCAGCTCACCCTGCCATTTTGCTCCACCCACCTCCCAGTGGGACCCCATCAATTTTCTTAAAATCAACTTTCAAATATCAATCATTTTGTTTGTTTGTTTGTTTTTGAGGAAGATTAGCCCTGAGCTAACATCCATGCCCATCTTCCTCCACTTTATATGTGGGACGCCTGCCACAGCATGGCTTGCCAAGTGGTGCCATGTCTGCACCTGGGATCCAAACCGGTGAACCTCGGGCCCCCGAAGCAGAACGTGTGAACTTAAGCACTGCTCCACCAGGCCGGCCCCTCAATCTTTTTTTAGTTTTCATGGAGATCAATGTATTGCTTTTTGAAGATCTGTGCTTCCTGTGTCAGATCTAAGAAAAACAAGTCTTATCCAAGGTGACACATACTCTGCTCCATTGATCTATCTGTCCACCAATGCTCTCTGTCTTTATTATCACAACTGTGTAATAACTACCTTTTACCTTTTACAAGATCTTCAATAATATCTAAAAATGTCAAAATCTATTGATGGCAATGGGCTCTTGGAGGATCCTGAAAAGAGCTGCAGTTGTAATTCTGTCTCCTTCTCAACCATCATTGTAGGTCACAGGAAACACACATGATATTCTGAGGATTTAGGTCTCTTCATCCTTTGTTACCGATGGAAACAAAAAGCAGGCAACCCCATTCCTGGAAGTCAGGGACTCTGGGTATGGTGGGAATGGGGTTGTCTGAGACTCATGGGTATATGCTTCATGAGGAGAGAGCCCTGTCCTCATTTTCTCATTGTCTACATTGATGTATTTTGTTGGGTTGAAGGACCATGGCCATTGCCAATATGAAATGGAGAGCAGTGAATCCAGTCCCAGGAGAGGACTAAGCTAGTTCTCACTCCTTGCTCAGGGAGAAGCACCAAAGCTGAGCCCAGATTACAGATGTCTTGGGCTGCTGTTTAAATCTCAGCCCCCATGACTCTGAGGGAGCCATCCACCTCTGTTCTGGTGGGAGAACAAGAAACAGGGGATGCAAAGAGCAGTTAGAAATACAAGATTAGAGATAAGTAGAAAAAGGGACTGTATGTTTCTAATGGTAACATCTGGACAACATCTGCGTGATTTGGATGAATAAGAGTACTTTTAAAGTCAACGAAAGGATATTTCACACATTTTGATTTCTCTAATCCACCACATAACAGCTTTTTCTTCTATCTGAAACCCTAAACAGGTACGCTGTTAAGCTAACTCCTTCAGGTCTCTGAATCACATGCAGAAAGACACCGGGGGTGGCCCAGGGGCTCCCAGGACACAGACCATGATCCAACGAGAAGGCTATGATGTGTACCATCTTCCTCTGTAACCTTCTGCCCTTTGCCCACATGAGAGAGATGCTCACTCTAAACCATCTAACTTCTGACTTTGAGGGACAAAAAGCAACCCCAGATATTGAAGCAGTGGACATGCAGGGAGAGAGAGGAACCCCCACCCTAAGAGGAAACACCCTCCTCAGCCTCCCCCTGCACTTGCTCCTGAGGCTGAGCCCCTTTGCTTGCTGGGTCCTGATGGAACTGCAGCCCAGGCTGTCCTGGCCACCTGTGGGGCAGACTGGGGCCTGGACTCCGCTAGCTTCTCCCACTGTATGCATCCACTGTAACAGGCTACACAGAGTCAAGTCTGGAGGACAGCAAGAAATGCACCAACGTCAATGTGTTATTACTATGGACCTTATTTATGTAAGATGTTAACAATGGGAGAAATTTGTAGATGGTTATATGGGCACACTGTGTATTTTCTTTACAATTATCTGTAAACATATAACTATTCCAAATCAAAGTGTATGATAAGTAAAAAGGTCACCATCAAAAATAAAAGTCACAAGAACTTATGGAATAGATTTCTAGGAGTGATATAATTGTAATCATAATTTTGTATATTCATTTGAGGACATAATATCAAATGAGCATCTAAAAAAGTGATAAAATATATATCTGTTCAGAAATAAATGTGATCCCTAATCCTCCGCTCCATTGATAGAAGTGCTATTTATACATTTATTTCATTCCTTACATGATGGGTGAAATGTGATAGAATGATTAGCATTTCCTTGAGCACTAGTATATGTGCATTACGTTTTTCTCAATTTTATACTGCTATTTTTTAAATTTTATAGTGGCATTTCTTTTTTTCAAACAAATTTAAGTATTGTTTTCATTGTTAGTATGACAGCTCTGTATGCCTGAGTATTGTAATAATCCATGCAAAATTTCTCTATGATTTTTCTACTGCATCAGTTTCTATTTTCCTACCATTTCAAAAAACTAGATTTATGTAGTAAATTTTAATGTATTTGAAAACTTCAGAATCTTCTTTCCCAATCTGTATACCTTTTATTTCCTTCTCATGTCTTATTGCATTTGTGAAAGTTTCCACTACAATGTTGAAAAGGATTGACGAGAGTGGACATCCTTGCATTTTCCCTGATCTTAGAGGGAAAGCATCCAGTTTCTCACTGAGATCAGATGGTGGCAGTTATCCCTTTATAGAAAAGTTATAGCATTTCTGGTGATACTGCAGCAGTCATCAACAGGTTACGCATGGAGTTGATATTCAAATAACCATCTTGAAAAGTAGCAGAGGGGCTAATTTGGAAGTTATTGGGATCCAGTATTAGGCGTGTAATAAGAAATTTCAGGGATAATGTTCACAGTCCTCAAAGACATGGGCCAACAGGATAAATGCTGAGGTAGATGAGTAGACTCCAAATAGATGATAGATAGATAGATAGATAGATAGATAGATAGATAGATAGATAGACAGATAGCTAGACAGACAGACAGATAGATAGATAGATAGATAGACAGGTAGATAGATAGACAGATAGACAGACAGACAGACAGATAGATAGATAGACAGGTAGATAGATAGACAGACAGACAGACAGATAGACAGACAGATAGACAGATAGACAGACAGACAGACAGACAGATAGATAGATAGATAGATAGATAGATAGACAGACAGATAGATAAACAGATAGATAGATTTTGTAGAATATTTAAATGTACTATAGGGAATTAGCAACATAGACATCATCTTCACTAACTAAACTAAACTAAAATAAAATATCCACAATTCTGAATATTTAAAAATCATAGTTTCACTCCAAATAATATTTTGATGTAAGTTTGGCATATGCAGGATTCTAGAAAAGGGGATAGTTCTTTGAAGCTCCTACTGTCTCCAAGAGCTTTTGACTTTAATTATTATTTTTTTTGTGAGGAAGATTGTTGCTGAACTAATGTCTGTGCCAATCTATGTCTATTTTGCATGTGGGACACTGCAACAGCCTGGCTTGATGAATGGTGTGTAGGTCACTCCTGGGATCAGAACCTGTGAGCCTCAGCTGACAAGTGGAGCGTGCAAACTTAACCACTACCCCGCTAGGCTGGCCCTTTATGAGTATAATTTTGCCTGAATAACTACACCCTCAGCACAGGCAGGCTACAAGATGCCTCATTTGAGGCGTTGGAGGTTGTATAATTTTGCCTGAGGCCCTGTGAAAAATCTTCCTTACACAGCCCATGGAATAGATCAGATAAATCTAATTGCATACATCGGAAAGATTCACACCAAGGGTGGAGAGCTGATCAAACAAGAACAGAGACTACACATCTGTATAATCCAGCATCTTCCAATTGTTGAACTGATGATGGCAGAGGAGTAACTGACCCATTTTCCCAGGGTCAGATGCCGTAAGGAGAATTGGGACTCAGAGGCAGGAAAATGCAGAGACGGCCCTCAGGCACAGATTTGCTCAGAGGAACAGAAACTGCAGACCCTGACAGGGAAGCATTCACTCCTCAGCCTCTCTCTGCATCTGCCCTGGGGCTGGGACCTGTGATCAGAGGGTCCTGAGTGCCTCCCTTCCTCCAGGGTTCTTGCTGCTTCCCCTTCCTGGTGGTCTCAAGATGCTACATCTCAGGGTGTCTTGGGCTCAGGGATGCTCAGGAACAGGAGCTCTATCCTTGTGTGTCATTATCAGTGCCCCTCTAGTTGAACATTTACAACTCCTTTAAACATCACACCAGGTGCCCTTTCTGCCAACCAGGTGCATCCTTATATTGATCATCTGTGGTCCTTCTTGAGGTAAATCCACGTCATTCCTTGAGAATTTACCGAGTTTGCTTTCCTTTGGTCAACAATACTCAGTAGAACTTGTAATAACTAAACTAGCTACGTAGATAAAGTTTCCCACACTCTAGCCATCAATGACCTTGATATCATTTTTTTAATGATTGTATTGTCTATTCAATATCAGTCATTGCTATAATCGTTCATTAGAAAGTATTTTCATTAACTGAACCATGAATCTATTTATAGCAAAATCCACTGTTCAAAATCACAGAAAAAATTACAAGCTAAGACTGACCAGAATGCAGAGTGTTGAGACAAAACTCTTTGAATAAAGTTTCATTAATATTTGTCATATAAGTGAGATAATTAGACTTTTGTGGAAGTGCAATATAAATATGGTGAGCAAAAACAGTCACATAAGCAACATCATAATCAAATTAGAGGATACTTCCATCATCTCAATAAATACATTATTTCCGCTTCTAGTCAATCCCTTTCAATCCCACAGCCTTGTCCACCACTGATTGTCTCTAAGTGCCTCTAGTTTTCAGATTCCATAGCAGACAGATGGTCACCGACAGTGTGTGGACTTTAGAGCTGGATTCTTTCATGTGGGGTGATGCATGTGAGGTTCATCCATGCTCCTGTATGTGTTGCTTTTTTCTCCTTTTGCTTACTATACAGCAGCCATTGCTTATTCCTTCCTACATTGAGAATGCCTTGGCTGCTTCCACTTTGTGTTGTCTATAAATAAGGCTGCCATGAACATCTGCATTCAGGTTTCTGTGTAAACATAGTTTTTAAGGTTTTTTTTTATATTGAGTTATGATTGACTTACCAAAAATTGTACATATTTAATGTATACACCTTGATATGTTTGGAAATAACTATACACCCATGAAACAGTCACACAAATAACAACATCAACGTAATCATCCCTTCCAAATCTTTCTCCCTCCCTCTTTTGTTGTCAAAAGAACATTTAAGATATGACCTATCCTCTTAACAAAAATTTGACTATGTATTACAGTATTGCGAACCATAGACACTGACCGTCGGTTCTTATCTCTTCCTGCCATGTATGAAACATTGGGAAGGTTGGGTCACACGGCATTTTTATGTTAGGTCTTATTAGAAAGGATCAGGTTTTCCCAAAGTGGGGGTGCCTCTTTGCATTCCCACCAGCAGCATCTTGCCCTATTTCAATCTCCAGTTTACATGGCGGATATGATTATAGCTTTTATCTCCTGCCTGAGAGCATGGGGATGCCTGGAAAACATAATCTCAGCTCGGAGATCTCCCTGTTCAGAACTCCTGAGCACAGGAGGAGCGCAAGTACCAAAATTCCTCTCTAGACTCTGGGTTCAGCTCCCATCTATTTTCTGCTCAGTCTTCAGGCTTTGATTTTGGAGGGCTGTGTCACTCATGCTGTGTGAAGGGATCTAGAAATTAGTGGATCTAGTGTGAGAATTCTTCTGGACTTTCCTCATGATCCATTTTTATTTGATCACATAGGTAAACTCACATTTACCCAAGACACAATGTGGGCTGCCTAGAGTAGGTTAGCTTCAGAGTAAATTAATCATGTTCACCTTGAAGTAGAGATAAAGGACCGCCCTCATGAGTAGTGGATATAGAAATGTTCTTCAGAATGAAAGATGAGGTTACTTCTGTGGGAAGCTTACTATGCTCCTTTTTCTATGCAACCCAGACAGAAATCCAACACATGGGTTTACCTAAAATAAAAATCTGAAACCTTCTCATCACACCCACACTGTTTCCAATCCGCTTAGTGCATATATCCTCAAGATGGCAAGACTTTACATCCAAGACTCTTTACATGGGTTTAAAACTAAAGTCACCAGCAGAATGGCTATACAATTTCAGGGCCCAGTGTAAAATTAATAGGAGATGTCAATTCCTAAAAATTAAGAATTTAATGACAGTGAGAGCAGAGCATTACACTTCTAAGTAAGGCACAGTTTCTGTTTTTGAGTTCTCTTCAGTTCAATGACTGTAAAAGGACTCCCAAATCTTTAGCCTGTGTATCCCTCAAGAAACTGTCATTTTTTCTTTTAATACCATGTGGGCTCCTCCCATCACATGTCCTGGTAGGGGACTGTGGAAGTGACGTGTCTCCTAGTGATCACCCTGAACCACGCAGGCTGCACGACGCTGGCACATTATCAAGATATCTTTCCATCCATCAAGACTTTGGGAGGAGCAGCGCACATTTAAGGTCAATGCTTTGCTCTAGGAAGAGACTAGGAATATGAAGACAGACAAAGAGAATATCTTGCAGCATTTGCAATGACCTTTTTAACTGCAGAATTGGAGTATAACTGGTTGATTCGATATGTGCAGTTTTTTGTTCTTAGCTCCTTCAGTGTACTATCAAATTGATTGATAGTTTTAGAGAATGTGAGCAAGTATAAAGAAAAGTCAGAAAAAATACTCGTACAATTTTTACTGAGTAATACGTATTCGCTATTCTTTCTTCAACTTAAGTAGTACACTTAGCTCATTTGTTTTTGCTATATTTAAAATTTTTCTCCTAACCATACTTCCAGTTGTGGATCCCTCTCTCCATCCTACTTCATTTCTTTTACAAAACTTTAGCTCACAGAAATCCGACTGTATATCTGGGCAGGTGACTCTGAGCAGAGGAGTGACCAGCACACCCACTCTGTTCCCTGATCTTTGTCTGACCATAGTCACTCATGAGCCCTCTACCAGGATGATTTGCATCAGGTGCATCCATTTGGACAAACTTCACCATATGGTATGTGAGTTCCTAGAGGTTCCTGGGGATCAGCAGGTGGCTGCCCCACAGCTGACACAGGCCAGTCCTGCAATAGTATGTGTGTGACCTTGAATCATATGTGCGAATGACACATGGGCACAGCATGGTCAGCTCAAGACCACCTGAGTGTAATCTGCCCTGGGGTGTTCAAGAGTGAGATAGACATCTTAGATAAATGTTGGGAGATAAAGGATTGGCACATTAATGCACACGTGCTTACTGAACCTCCCTTCTGTGCCTGGTACTGTGGTAAATGCTGGGAAGAGTGAGCAGGACTCCAGCCCCATGGAGCTCAGCATCTAGGAAAGACTCAGTGAGAATCCAGACAGTAGAATGCAGAGGACGATACTGGGGTGGGTTTCCACATCCACCCAAGGAAACGAGGAGCAAGAGGGTAAGGGGTTGTAGAGGAGAGGGAGACTCTGTGGTGTAGGGGACCTGTTGGGCTGATCATAACCCTGTGGGGTCATATTTGCCTGTCTGAAGGAAGGACCCATATGGGGACAGTGTGTGCCAGTGGTGGGTAGAGAGCCTGAGCTCAGCACACACAGATGTATGGACTGTGCTGTTTTCACTGGCTGTGAGAAATGTTTCTAAATCAATGGGTAGTTGAGAGGCCCCACGATGTTGTCTTTGTCAAGAAAGAAAAACAGGCCATATAGGAAGTTGGTGAAGCAGACGTCCCTAGCCACTGGTGATATCTCCTCAGCAAACAGACAATGTCACTTCCTCACTTCTGAGCTGCAATGAGATGATGAGAAATTAGAGCCCAAAGGCAAAACACGAATGATCCTTGGGGACAGTGGAGAGCTTGGAGAGGAAATCTCTGATCCCAACAAGAATCCTCTTCCGTACTCCCCTTCTGAACCTTGTCTCTGGGCTCTGTGGGTCCCAAGAGCTCCCTGGAGGTCCTGAGCACCCCCTGCAGCCCAGCCCCTGCTCTCTCCCTGCAGCGGGCTTTGTGTCTTGGCTCATGCTGACTTCCCTTCATTGTGTCTCTTGCACAGAAATACACAGTCATGTCCTGGCTGATCATGGACTCAGCTGCAGGGAGAACTGGTTCTTGGGTGTGTCTCTGGAGTCAAGATTCTTCTCTGGAAGGAAAGGTCAGGGTGTGCACTACCCCTGGCTTCCACGTACCTCATCCACTGTAGCCCCTTTCCTGGGGTCTTCACCATTCCTGAGCCTACATCTTGAGCTCATCTGGGACAGGGCACCCAGGGATAAGGCAGCCACAGTGAGTGAGAGGAACCCTCACATTTCAGCCTCTTTTCTGCCAATCTCTGAGATACTCACAGAGGAGAGTTTCCATCAACGAGAAGAAGAATCCCAAGGACGTTGTGTCCACGCCCCGCTTTTGTCCTCAGACTGACACCCACCCCACAGACACAGAAAACACTAGCTTTCCTATTCTGGGCTGTGCTTTCCCTGGAAGCCTTGGTTTTCATTTGCACATGTGATGTCCCTTGTTCTGTGAGTCAGGGGTGTGCTCAGTACACAGATTAAAAACATACACGCGCACACACACTTAAAATTACGTGTGAAAACATACATGTGCACACACATACACACAGTTACAAATACATGTGGAAACACACACGCACACAGACATATGTACCAACAATCGCTCACACACACACAAACTTCCAGCTCAGGAAGTAAAACCTGCCCCCAGGTTCCTGAATTTCAGCTGAGGCCCTGATGCTCAGGGCAGAGTGACGGGGTGAATAATGACTCAATAATACGTAGATTCTTACCCCTGGGACTTGTGAGTGTTCTCTTACATGGAAATGAACTCTGCAGATTTGGTTATGTTAAGGATGATAATGTTAAGGGTCATGAAATGGGGAGATTATCCTGAATTATTCGGATGGTTTCTAAATGTAATCACAAGACAACTTGTGAGAGAGAGACAGGAAATTAGACCACAGGAGAAGAAAAACGTATTGTGATGGTTGAGACAAGGGGGCTTGCAGCTCGTTTGAGGACATAGGAAGAAGCCACGAGCCAGGAAATGTGAGGAATTCAGGTTTAGAAGGTGACCAAGAGAGAGAAATAGATTCTCACTTAAAACATGTGGCAAATTAATTTCAGCCCTGTGAAACTGATTTTCCATTCCTGATGCCTAGAATTGTCAAAGAATAAAATGGTGGTGTTTCATGTCACCAAGATTGTTGTATGTTAATAAAGCCATAGGAAACAAACCCAGATTTTGGTGTCTGACGATGGAGTGCTGCTGTAACAAATATCTAAAAAAGTGGATGTAATTTTGAAATTGGGTAATGAGTAGTGTCTGGAAGAAGTTAGATGTGCGCGATAGAAGGTGCACTTTTCTAGTGATTCAGAAAGGTCAGATGTTAGAATATTCATTCACACAGAGGGCTCTTAAAGGAGGTAAAGTGAGTGACTGACGGATCCCCTCAATGGTTTCAGGAGAAATCTGTGTAGAGATGGGCTTATTTGTAAAAGATCTGTGGAGAACACTGATCCAAATGCAAGGGATCCCTGTGACATGCGCCAGAGACCCACAATGTTGGCAAGAATGGTGTAGCAGTAGAGACACTGCCAGCTTGGGCTGAAAGGAAGAGAGAGGGTGAAAAGAAAGAAGACAGTGTTGCTGAGAAAATTCTGTTAGCAGGAAACAGCTGTCCAAGCATTGCAGACCTCCAAGAAAAAGGAAGGTGAGTCCAAGGGCAGAGCCCCTGACCCAGAGTTTAGAAATGTGAACTACAGAGAATTGTTCCCAGGCCATGGAAGCTAATTACATTTGTTCAGTTGGGTTTAAAAAGTACTTCAGGCAGAGGCAGAGGACAGCCATGGGAAGTCACCTGCTGACCACTCGGGGCCTGCAGCTGGGGGTTTGGAGACTGTACACCTGCCAGATGGGAGGCCCCTGAGAACTTGGAGGAGGGGGAGGCTGCACAGTCGTCAGCTGACCCAGGTGAGGACGCTCTGCAGGGTCACCTGGCGGACAAGGCAGCAGAGCAGGATGAACATAGCGCCACCTCCCTCTACACAGAGATGTTTGTACACTTATCACGTACTCACCACCAATCCAGGGGCTCCAGCTGTCAGACAACCATTCCCGTCCACTTTCCTTCTCCATTACCTCGTGTCAAAAGTACTGGATATTCAAACATTGAGAGGCAGCAGCTCCATGCAAAAATTGCATTGATTTGAGACCAAGCTGGGTCTACACAAGGGTTTATGATAATTGAGAACAGCTTTCCTGGCTCACTTAACTTGAGTGAGCTCTTCTTCCCTGAATCACCTTCACCACCAGGGATGTTCAAGTGCTGCCAGGATCTTGGATTTACTCATGTCAACGTGTCTTGCAGTTTATTTGGGGGACAGGATAGGCATTTCTGCTGGAGGTAATCACTCCTATCATCATTGAAATAGCTGGCAGCCCCTAATCTTGCTATGAGGGCTGCTGGGAGCCAGATTTTCCTTACTGAAGGCTGCAGTCATCCTGGGGCTATGGGTTCCCGCCTGGCACATGCCAAGTGCAGCCTCTCCTATTGAGCAAGGTTTGAATCATGAACAACTTCTTTTAAAGAATGAAAACTGGTTTAAGCAGGCCTGTTTCACTGGGGCTGAAAGGCGGAATAAGTGGGTTGCATGTTGCTCGGGTGGCCCTGAGTGCCGGTGCTGTCTCCCTGCAGGGAGGTTTGTGTCTGGGCTCCCACCAAGCTCCCCTCACTGTATGTCTTGCACTGTGATACACAGCCGTGTCCTCGACTCTCAGATTGTTCATCTGCAGACACAGTGTGTTCTTGGTGTTGTCTCTGTAGAGGATGAAGCTGCCCTTCACAGAGAATGCATGGTATGTGTTAAACATACTACTAAAGGTTGAGACCCACTGAAGTCTCTTTCGTAGATCCTGGTGGATCCAGCCCGTCCAGTAGCTACTGATGGTGAATCCAGAGGCTGGACAAGAGAGACTCAGAGCCCCCCAGGCTGCCCCAAGCCTCCCCCAGGATTCTACCAGCTGCACCTCACACTGGACACCTGCAAACACAAAGACATCCTGGTCAGAAACTCACACATCCGCTGCTTCTCTCACTCACATAATCTCCCGTAGTTAATATTGAACTTTCTCCATTGTTTACCTTTTAAAATAGTAACAAGGAAAACCCAGCTCAGTCCAAACTCCACGGTGAGTCCTCTGTATTTGATTCCAATCACCGAACAGCAAAACTTGGGAATTCTGGGGCTGGGGTTCCTCTCCCAGAGACTCAGGGTCTGTGCTGGGCTCGTTCTCATCAGAAGAGAGAGGGCCCTATTTGCATGTCCTCTATCTATAAAGAAAGCTCTGTTTTAGGCACCTTAAGAGAGGGCAGTGCCACAGAGCAGATGCGAGTGTCTTGGGGCAGTTTGGTGGCAATGAGGACTTTTTAGAAAATATGATAATTTATTATGAGATTGCTCTGTTATAAACACTTAGCACTCATTATCTTACTCATTTTTACATATCCCCACAAAACATA